>NC_134691.1:324562877-325162877 GCF_050947455.1 Rhinoderma darwinii
TTTCAGGCTTTTTTTAAAAACTCGCGTTTTTCGCAGCGTTTTTTACGTCCGTTTTTGGAGTTGTTTTTCAATGGAGTCAATGAAAAACACCTCCAAAAACGTCCCAAGAAGTGTCCTGCACTTGACAGCAACGCGTAAAATAAAGACTCGTGGGAACAGAACATCGTAATTCCCATTGAAAGCAATGGGCAGATGTTTGTAGGCGTATTAGGGGCGTTTTTTCAGGCGTAATTCGAGGTGTTAAACGCCCGAATTACATCTGAAACCACTGTGTGTGAACATACCCTAACTGTCCTCCACACAGTATAATGCCCCCCATGGTTGCCTCAAAACAGTATAATGTCCCTATAACTGCCCTCCACACAGTATAATGCCCCCATAGCTGCCCCTACACAGTATAATGCCCCATACCTGCTCCCACGCTGTATACTGCCCTGTAGCTGCCCCCACACAACCCCAGTAGTGCCTAATAAAAATAATAATATACATTGTAACTTAAGCCTGTTCCAATGACGAGTGAAGGAGATCCCTCTGCTCTGTGCGGCACAGCGCAGACAGGTGCAATGACATCACTGCCCTGCTCTACTATTTGATTAAACTGTATCTGCATCCTGAATATGCAGATACAGTTTAAACTGGGGTGGGGGGTGGAATTGAAAAAACTGAAATGCCCAAGATGGCGTCGGTTAATTGCGCTGAATTTCGGTTTTGGGGTTTTTTTCAACTTCAATCTGACCTGCAGTATGAATTATTTAGGGTTATGGTCTGGGGAGTAAATGTATTTAGGGGACAGGTCAGGGTCAATAAATTTAGGGGTCTGAACTAATTTAAGGCCCAATCTAGGGTCTGAATTTATTTAATGGTCTGATCAGGGGTCTGAATTTTAGGGTCCGGTCTGGTGTCCGAATCTATTTAGGGGACTGGTCTGGGTTCTGAATTAAAGGGGTTGTGTCGTGCTCTGGGACCCGCACCTATCTCCCGACTGGATGTCACTCGACCCGTCCCACTTGGTGAGACGGCTGCTGGCAACCGCATCCAGGCGGGGAAGCGGTGCACAGCAGGACGGTTTTTCGAAAACCACTGAGCTGGTTGAGCTACATTATTTCCATAACTCCCATAGAAGTGAAAGCAAGTTACGGAAAAAGCGTAGCACACTGAGCTATTCTGTTTCTGTAACTTGGGAGTTAAGGACCCCAATTCGGGACATAGGTGCGGGTCCCAGACATTTATAGCATGTCTTGTAAATATGCCATAAATGTCTGTGATGACACAACCCTTTTAATTAAGGGCTTTGGTCTAAGGTCTGAATTCATTTAGGGGTCTGAATTTTTATGGGTTCCGGTCTTGTATCTTAATTTATTTTAGGGTCCGGTCTGATTTAATGCCTTCTCTACTTGCGGATGAGTGGAAGATGGTACCATTGTGTGTGGAACTACAACTCATAGCATGCTCTCATCATTTGTCAGAGTTTCACAGGAATTGTATTTCTTTAACTATGACTCAGTCGGCAACTTTCATGGAGCTTAAAAAAGCTCTGGGATGGAGGACCAATGAAAAGTTTTATATGGACCCCAGCATTTTTTTTACACCTTTGCTTTCAAGTATAGCTGCATCCTTAGGCACTATTATTTTGGCATTACAAAATATGAAGCCATTAGACAACACTGTGGGTACAGTAATGAGGGCACCTAAGGTAGCAGCAGAATTGGTGGGTTTGTGCAGAGCTGCAGCTTGGCTTTTCTTCACTGTGGGCAAAGATTCAGTGTGCGGCGTGGCATGGGGGCGATCAGCCTGTGGCACTGCTGAGGTGTTATCAATGCGGCGTGGCATGGGGGCGATCAGCCTGTAGCACTGCTGAGGTGTTATGGATGCCCAGGTTGCTTTGATAGTGGCCTTCACCTTGTCTGCATTGTTCGGTCTGGTGTCATCTTCCTCTTGACAATACCCTATAGATTCTATATGGGGTTTAGGTCGGGCGAGTTTGCTGGCCAATCAAGCGCAGTGATACTGTGGTTATTACACCAGGTATTGGTACTTTTGGCAGTGTGGGCAGGCGCCAAGTCCTGCTGGAACATGAAATAAGCATCTCCATAAAGATTGTCAGCAGAGGGAAGCATGCCCGCGAACCGCCCGCCCGCGCGCACAAGCAAACTCCCGTGCGTGCGCACTCGCGAGCGCGCACCCACGAAAGCCCGCACTCGAGACCGCCCGCGCACGCACCCGCGAAAGCGCGGAAGCGCGCGCACCCGCGAACGAAGGGCGCGCAACCGCGGACACACACATGGACACAACTTACCTGGAGCCTGGCTGGAGGTGAAGGACTGGACGTCTGGACCGAAGACATCGCCTGAAGAGGACTGGAGTGGGAGCCAGCAGCTCTTCAGACACAGTGAGTAAAATGTCTGAAAGTGCTGATTAAGTATGGCCCTGTTCACACAGAGTATTTTGCAGGCAGAAAAAAATCTTGACCTGCCCACACTATCATGCCGCGTTTTTTTGCTGCGTTTTTTGCCCGCGGCAACTGAAACGGAAGCTGTGCTGTCACTTTCACTTTCCGTTGCGGGGTTCACCCGACAGAAACCTCAGACGGAACCCCGGAAGGGAAGCGAACGGTGATGTGAACAGGCCCTAACACAAAAGTTTTGTGTTTTTTTAAGCTGGTTCACAAAAAAAAATAATTCCAAATTCTACTGGACCAACTGCCTATTTAGAGACCGGCAGCAGCTCCAGGAGCGACATCATAAGGGACACACTAGGCGGATATGCTGAGTAAAACTACACAGCTTATCCGCCCCGGTAGCCGCAGGGAATTCTGCCAGCAAAACCGCACCAAATAGTGGCGCAGGTTTCGTGAGGCGTGTCCGCTGCGGGAATCCTGCAGGGAAAAAAAAGTTTAGACTTGCCCCGGCCGTAGTCCTGGTGACGCATCTCTCTCTTCTGAACGTAGCCCCGCCTCCTGTGATGACGCTGTAGGCCATGTGACTGCTGCAGCGGTCACATGGGATGAAACGACATGACAGGAGGCCGAGCTGCTCTAAGAATAGAGGATCGCGTCACCAGGACTACGGCCGGGGTAAGTCTAAACTTTTTTATAAATGTAAAAAAGTACCTTTTTTTTTCTCATTTGTGATTTTTGCGGCAGAACCGCAGCATTTCCGCAACAGAGGAGCGGCGATTCCACAGAATAAATTGACATGTTGCGGCTTAAAAAGCCACACTGCAGGTCCATTATTTTTGCAGCGTGTGGATGACATTTGTTCAAATCTCATCCACTCGGCTGCCACTGTGATACGCTGCAGATTTTCCACAATAAAATGTGTTGCATAAAATCCGCAGTGTTCATGCCTAGTGTGTTCCTACCCTAAGGCCGGATTTACACAAGCGTGTGCTTTTTGCCCGCGCAAAAACGTGGCGTTTTGCGCATGCAAAAGGTCCATAACAGCTCCGTGTGGCAGCAGCGTATGATGCGCGGCTGCGTGAGTTTCGCGCAGCCGCCATCATTACGACACTCTGTTTGTATGTTTGTAGCACGTGGTGCTTTTCTGTTTTCATTCATAGTTTATACGGCTGCAGAAGTGCTGGGCGTGATTTTCACGCACCCATTGACTTCAATGGGTGCGTGATGCGCGAACAATGCACAAATATCGGACATGTCGTGAGTTTTACGCAGCGGACTCACGCTGCGTGAAAATCACTGACAGTCTGCACGGCCCCATAGACTAATAAAGGTCCGTGCGAGGCTCCTGAAAATCACGCACGTTGCACGGATGTATTACACGTTCGTCTGAATAAGCCCTAACAATAAGGCCCAGTTCACAGAGTTTTTGGGCCTTGATATTGACTCGGACACTGCGTCAGAATCAGCACCAAAAAACTTCCAAAACCGCCTCCCATTGATTTAATCTGAAATCATTGGTAGCGAGTCGCGGAAAAAAGAAAAAGCAGCACGTCCTTTCTTGCCGCGGTTCCGCCTCTGACCTGCCATCGAAATCAATGGGAGGCAGAAAATGCATTTTTCGTCTGCTGTCCTCAATCGCCACGGGCAAAAAACGCGGCAAGATAGTGTGGGCAGGTCAAAATCTGCCTCAAAATTCGGTGCGCGGTTCCAGGCGGTCGCCGGTGCGCATGCGCGGGAGTTTGCGGGTGCGCGCGATCGGTCGCACGGACGGCGGTGTTTGACGGTCCCCATGACGACCCCCATGCTACCCAGGGCCGCCATCAGGGGGGGTATTAGGGGTACTGATGTGAGAGGCCCGGCCAAACCTAATTGAAAGGGGGGCCCGCAGCTCATGACATTCTTTTGGTGAAAAAAACAGGCCCCATTGCAGGGGCCTGTTTTTTTTCTACCAAAGGCAAGTCGCGGCAGTTTGCCGGGCCCCCCTTTCAATTAGGTTTGGCCGGGCCTCTCACATCAGTACCCCTAATACCCCCCCTGATGGCGGCCCTGGGTACCATGATATAGTGCTGGACGGAGTACCGTTAACAGGCGGTGCCACGGTAGGGGGGCCCAGAAAATTTAGCTGTAGGGGGCCCTGAAATTCCTGATGGCGGCCCTGTGTGTGTGTATATATATATATATATATATATATACACACACACACACACACAGTCTATAGTATACACATTTACAGATGCAGTACTGCAGTTACAATTTGGATTGACAGTAACACATAAATAGTACCGCTATACCGGACCCAACAAAATAATTGAGACGCCAAACGAGACCCCAAAATAATTTCAGATCCCAGACCAAACCCCAAAATAAATTCAGATCCCTAAATCAAACCAAAAAGAAAAACCCAGATCAGACACCAAAATTAATTTCAGACCCTCAGGCCAGACCACTAAATATATTCAGACCCCAGACCAGAGCCCTAAATATATTCAGACCTCCTATATTAATACCAGCTGACATACCCCTATATTAATATCATACCCCAGACCAAACAACCTGAATATATTAAGAACCCCATGTTCGGACCCCCAAAACTTTTTTCAGACCAAAAAAAAAATATATGAAACATTGTTTTCGCTGCCGCACACCATGTCCTGATGCTGGAGACGGCCCAGTACAGTGATGCTAAGAGCAAGGAGGAGATATATATATATATATATATATATATATATATATATATATATATATATACAGGCTGTAAATCTATTGGATAAATCCAAAAGATAAACAGACATTTTTTTATTTTAAAATGTGGATGGGGCTCATGCTGCCCTCGCTTTTCATTCTGCGCCCCCTTAGCTACACTCCTAGATTGTGTTTTTTACAATGTATGGCCGTATTATTTTTGTATATTGTTTTTTTAATAGTGGTAGTGACTGACTGAAAAAAGCGAGCGTACTACAAAGAAAAATCTGCGCTTTTTTTTCCCCCCTATGTTTTGATCCCAGATCCACCCCTGAGTACATATATATATGTGCATGTAAAGAGCTAGTGACCGTGTCTTCCCACAACAATAACTAGTGAACTTAAAGTACCGAACAGTGGGGGTCCTAACGCCTGGACACCCACAGATACAGGGAATAAAGGAGGCCTAGCTTGAGAAATATACTGTATATGCTGCATGCCTACATACATGTCTTGCATTCTGCTATTTCCTCCCCTGATCAGTCCCTATTTTTTTCCCTCCATTTTTGGAGGTGTCCGGCAGCGGCTCATCCCTGCCTCCTTCAAAGACAGAACGGTAAATTTACATGTACTTTTAATGTTTTGACCACTGCAGGATTGCAACCATCAGATCTTGTAGACAATGGGATTTATTTTTTATTTTTTAACATTTAATTTTAGTGTTTTATCCCAGTTTTTACCTCATGACTTTTAAAAATCAAGATGGCAATTTTCCATAGAAGCTGTTCTAGGTCCATCTCCTCAAAGAACTATTAATAGATTTATAATGACCACAGTCATAAAACTTGCCTTGTCTGTGTTTCGCCAATGGGCAAATTTCCTATTAAAGAGCTGTTTTTGCCTTATACAAAACAATGGAGGCGGAAATACAGATCTATAGTCCAGCGTTTCAGCCTCCATTGTCCTATACACTGCAAATAAGGCTCTGTAATAGGAAATACGCTCATTGGCAAGATGAATTTTCACTGTTTCACTCATCACTAAATTCCCATTATGTAAAAAATGCATCACCCATGATTTAGGTAATTTTTACTGTCAAGAATAACACAATCTGTAACGCTCTTGTGGTAAAAAATGGCAGAACCAAAACTGACCCCATTATATGTCAAAGTTGCGGTTTCACTGCGTTTTTTACGGCCGTTTTTGGAGCTATTTTCAATAGAGTCTATGAGAAAATGGCTCCAAAAACATCCCAAGAAGTGTCCTGCACTTCTTTTGACAAGCCATCATTTTACACGCCGTATTTTGACAGCGACGCGTAAAAATGACAGCTCGTCTGCACAGAACATCGTAAGACCCATTGCAAGCAATGGGCAGATGTTTGCCAACATATTGGAACCGTCTTTTCAGGCGTAATTCGAGGCGTAAAACGCCTCCACTACGTCTGAAAATAGGTCGTGTGAACATACCCTTAGGCTCTGCTTACATCAACAAGGTTTCCATCACATTTAATTGTTAAAATATTGCATCATGCAATGCTTGCTGTCAAAATGGTGGAAACCTTGATGGATCCCTGACGGATTCGTTCGTAATAAACAGAAGCCATCACACCAGTGTGAACAGAGTCTTAGGCACAGAATACATTTGGCGTATAAGCTGGGAGAGAGGCAGGCACAAACGCCCAAGGTATCCTCAGAGCAATATTCACCCAACGTATGCCAAACGTGTCTTATTGGCGGAAAGTCCAGGTGGTATGCATACTTTTTTTTTTTACTTTATTGAATAGCGTAGTCGACTGCGCTATTCAATACAGAGGCATCCAGTGAACAAAAAAAATGTATCCCGCACGGTATACTTATGTTTTTTTACAATGGGACCCTATCGGTGACGTATGCCACTGTATGCAGCGGC
Source organism: Rhinoderma darwinii (assembly GCF_050947455.1). NCBI lineage: Eukaryota > Metazoa > Chordata > Amphibia > Anura > Rhinodermatidae > Rhinoderma > Rhinoderma darwinii. Next base: position 324,569,869 of record NC_134691.1, read on the forward strand.
ACACGTTGGAGCCTTCCGTTGGAGGAAATAAATACTCCCGACGTATACCCGTATTTGCCAGCTTTTGAGAAGGCACATCAGGGAGACTCAAACCTACGGCATTTGAATCACAAATAGTGTATATGACCCATTTCATCACATCCCAAATTGAATACAGACTCCATAAACTATAAGGCTGGGTTCACACACCCTATTTACGGACGTAATTCGGGCGTTTTAACCTCGCATTACGTCCGAAAATACGGCTCCAATGCGCCGGCAAACATCTGCCCATTCATTTGAATGGGTCTTACGATGTTCTGTGCCGACGGTCATTTTTTTTACGCGCCACTGTCAAAAGACGGCGCGTAAAAAGACGCCCGCGTCAAAGAAGTGCCTGTCACTTCTTGGGATGTAATTGGAGCCGTTTTCCATTGGCACCATAGAAAAACAGCTCCAATTACGTCCGTAATGGACGCAGCGAAAAACGCCGGCAACATGCCATTACGTCTGAAATTCAGGAGCTGTTTTCTCCTGAAAACAGCTCCGTGATTTCAGCCATAATGAACGCTGCTGTGTGAACATACCCTTACAGACACCAGATCCCCTAAATAAATACACACCCCAGACCAGAACCCATGAACGAATACAGACTGCAGACCAGAGTTCCCCTAAATAAAGACCCTAAACCAGACTCTCCCTAAATAAAGACCCCAGACTCAACTCCCCCCTTAATACACACCCCAGACCCGACTATCCTCCTAATACAGAACCCGGACCAGAAGTACAGATAGATTCTCACCCCTCCCTGTTCCTGCACTCCTCTTCACTCCCAAGCACCGCCGAAGACAACATCCTGGCGCTAGGGCCAGGGTCAGGGTGTTGTTTGCGGCCGTGCCTGGGAGAGAAGAATAGTGCTGTAACGGGGAGAGGTGAGTATATTTGGCACAAGGGAGATTTGCCCGTTTTCCAGGTATCTGGAAGATCTCCGCATTTTCCAGGAGTCTCCCAGACTTTCTGGAAGAGTTGGCTAGTATGCATATACCCCTGACGGATGGCTCAAACTCCATGTGAACAGAGCCTTACTAGCATAAAGTTTGGATACAATTGTCGCAAGATCCCAACTGTATGCCCTATTGTAGAATACAAAATTTATCAGGTGGGGATTGTGCAAAACATTGTTAAATATATTATATTGTTTGTCCGCCATATTTTCAGACTCTTGCACCATTTTTCCTCCTTATACATGATGATACTATAATGCGCTATGACCTGAAATATGGGATTAGACAGCACCCTTGCATTCATCAGGATTTTAGCTTGTAAGCATATTGTAGTAGGCATCACATAACATCTTCGTAAACATTTCCTGCGTCGACGTGGTAGTGGGGCCTTGAAGTCAATGCCTTCAGCACTAGGCCTCGGGGGAGCGCTGAGCGCAGACTGTGGCCACTTACAAATGCGGAAACCAATACATAAACTGAGAGATGCTGAGTAAGTGGGACTGTCCAGATGTAAACATGAACAGCTAAGCTTACGACTCCATTGATTGAACGCTGCATTAGGTATCTAATCAATGTGCTGTAATGTGCAGGAAGTCGTGGCGTTTTCTTCTCCTTAATGTACGGTCTCGTTTACTTTGACATCTTTTGTCGTTGTTTTACAATTTGTTTCTTCCCATTTGCAAAATGCAATGTCCTACTACTAACAGGAGCACAAAGCTACCTAGGGCCTCATGTGTGGAAAGTTGTTGCCCATAGCAACCAATCAGGTCAGTGCTTTCATTTTCCAGTGAGTGTCAGAAAATAAAATCCGTTTCCTGATTGGTTGCTATGGGTGACACCTTTACTTCAAGGACAAGACCCATTCATTTTTTCATTTTCATGTGCTGTATGAAATCTTGGGTTCTGCGGGACAAGTTATACTTTCTATACATACTATACCCATATGGGGTATATATATATATACTTTAGTGTTTTAATTATTATTAGCCCATTTCTGCAAGATCACAGAAAGGGTTCCTTTGCCGCATCCCGACATACATGTACGTGATGGTGATCGTGAAGGGCACAGAACCTGTGCCAGTGTGATCACCTGCTGGAGGATGGCTGTGATTGAGCTGCCACCTCTACAGCATTGTGATCAATGCTGATTGCGGAGCTGAAAAAGGGAGGAGGCTCTTCTCCGTTATCGCCATCTCAGCCTGAGCATTACGATCGCCGGGGCTGATGGTATTTTACTGGAAGTCTGGGGCCTAACGAGCTGTCCAGTATCAGTCCCTGTTAAGCTGGGTACACTCGTTGCGGTCAAAATGCATTTTTTTCCGTCCGAAACCACAGCAAAATGGCAAGGTTATACCGCAAATCACCCAAAAAAAAAACGCATTTTGACCGCAACGTGTCAACCCTTAGGGCTTAGCTTAGGCATACTCTAACAGATGCCTGTACATTTTATATGCGCAGGCAGTAATATAATGCCATATAGACATCTGACATTAAATTATAGTTTGGGAAAAATTAGCGAAAAAAATTTATGTAAAAGTAAAACTCCCCTAATGTAATTCGTAATCTTTGAAAAAATTTGAATAAACACTAATTTATCCTAAAAGTCCCCTAATGGGACTAAAGAAAAATGGTAAAATAAATTAAACAAACTTTTAGATGAAATAAAATAATGACACTAAAGGAAAAATACAATAAACACAATTTTTTTAAATAAATACCATAAATTCCATAAACTATATACATATTTAGTATCCCTGTAAGGGCAGATACAGACGAACGTTGCGTTTTTGCGCGCGCAAACAACGCTGCGTTTTGCGCGCGCAAAAACCATTTGACAGCTGCGTGTCATCCGTGTCTGATGCGCGGCTGCGTGATTTTCGCGCAGCCATCATCATAGAGATGAGGCTAGTCGACGCCCGTCACTGTCCAAGGTGCTGAAAGAGCTAGCTCTTTCAGCATCCTCGACAGTGAATGCCGAACACAATATCGAAAAACCTGTTGAAAAAAAAGAAAAAGTTCGTACTTACCGAGAACTTCCCGGCCGTTGCCTTGGTGACGCGTCCTTGGTGACGCGCCTCTCGACATCAGGCCCCACCTCCCTGGATGACGCGCCAGTCCATGTGACCGCTGCAGCCTGTGCTTGGCCTGTGATTGGCTGGAGCTGTCACTTGGACTGAATTGTCATCCCGGGAGGTCAGACTGGAGGAAGACGCCGGGAGTTATCGGTAAGTCAGAACTTCGTTTTTTTTCTACAGGTTCATGTATATTGGGATCGGAAGTCACTGTCCATGGTGCTGAAACAGTTTAACTCTTTCAGCACCATGGACAGTGACTATCTCCTGACGTAGCGTACCGATAATATTTTTGCCGGGTTTGGCCAAAACGAGTTCGGCCGAACCCGGTGAAGTTCGGTTCGCTTGTCCGCCTTCGCTCATCGCAAAGACACTCTGTTTGGATGTTCGGAAACAGAAAAGCACGTGGTGCTTTTCTGTTTACATTCATCCTTTTGACAGCTGGTGCGCTGTTTCAGTCGGTTCGCAGGGAAGTGCTTCTGTGCAACCTGCGTGGTTTTCACGCACCCATTGACTTCAATGGGTGAGTGATGCGCGAAATACGCAGAGTTATTGAACCTGTCGCGCTTTTTGCGCAGCAGACAAACGCTGCGCAAAAAGCACGGACTGTCTGTACTGCCCCATAGACTTGTATTGGTCTGTGCGTGGCGCGTGAAAACCACGCGGCCCGCACGGACCGAATACATGCTCGTGTGAATCCCCCCTAATTGTAATGACCCCTTAACAAACAACTATATAGACATCAAAATAAAAAAGTGATGGCTGATGGAATGTGTGAGGCTAAAACAAAAAGAATTCCTGAGGCCCTTAAAGGGGTTGTCTGGGACTTGTCCCCGCTTTCTTTATTTACTTCCCTGCAAGAAAGATGTGCCGCTCATACATGTGACCGCTGCAGCCAATCACTGGTGATTGGCTGCAGCGATCATGAGAATGAACGGCACGTCATCACTGCAGAACAAGTCAATCAGGCCCTGCGCGGATCACCGGAGCGGCAATGCTGGAGCAACAGGGAATTGGACAGGTGAGTATATATATATATATATATTATTTTTTTTTATCCACTTTCTTGTTCTTAGCAAAGACTGAGACAACCCATTTAAGGTCAAAATTGTCTCGATCCGGTGTTAATTTTCTTTCATAGTGAAATTCCATGGTTATTTTCCTTTTTTTTTCCTATTCCTTTTGTCGCCGTTTACAACTAAGCCCTAATGCCCACGACCGTGCGTGCCGTCCGAGTCCCATCTGTGATCTGTGGAGAGATAGGACATGTTTACCCACTAAAGGGAATGGGTCCGTGAAAACTATCGGGTACCGTGAAAAACGGCCTGAGTGGCACTCGGTCGTGTACAAGAGGGCTAACTGTTTTTATTTAAATAAAATATATTTATTTTTTTTAAATATGTTCAGTGTTCCTTTTTTTACATTTATTAAATTAGTTATATTTGTCAATTTGTTTGTGCCATATTCTGTAAGAATTTTTAAGCAGCTTTTTGCCTGCAAAAAAACTCTGTGTGAACAGAGCCTTAGCATCATTCCCTTTCTTCAGTCTTTTCCATCCCTGACCTCCCATTGACATCAGAGAACGCGTTTTTCATGGTGTTTTTACCCGAGGCCGAAAAACGCTGCGAAAAACGCGGCAAAGAAAGTGCAGGCAGGGCAAAATCTGAAGGAATTTTGAGGCAGATTTTTATGCCTGCAAAAAACTTTGTGTGAACATAACCTTTTCCTGTGAGCGGTTTTTTTTCCGCTCGTGGGAAAAAACCGCCTCCGCCTCCCATTGAAATCAATGGGAGTCGATTTCGGCAGTTTTTTGTCGCGGTTTCCGACGTTGTTTCAACATCAAAAGCAGCTCCACGAAAACTTCCAAAGCAGATCTTGTGGGTGTCAGTGGAAGTATCTACGAGATAATTCTAACAAATACAATATATCCATGTTGGGTCGTAAAGGGAATAGATTAGTTCAAAATTGTGGTAATAACAATGTGAAGCTGATGCTCATACCAACCATTTATTGTTCAACCTGCCGTAGGTTGCAGCAACATATTGACATCACTACGTGTCGAATCATGTGATGTGATTGAACACGTCGCCCGCCCAAAATTTTGGTAGACCCTTTTTTCTTTATTATTCCTGCATTATAGACTCTATAGAAAAACAGCTCCAAAAACGGCCGTGAAAATCGTGAGTGGCTTAAAATACATCTAAAAATCAGGAGCTGTTTTCCCTTGAAAACAGCTCCGTATTTTCAAGTGTTTTTGTGTTTGTGTGTGCACATACCCTGAGGGTATGTTCACACGGGCTATTTTCGGCCCGAAAAACGGCTGAAAAATTCTGTTCCGACAGGGCGTTTTTTACGTGGCCGTTTTTTAAAACGGTCGCGTAAAAAAACGCCCTAGAAAAAGAATTGCATTTCACTTCTTGGGACGTTTTTGGAGCCGTTTTTCATTGACTTTATAGAAAAACAGCTCCAAAAACAGCCATAAAAAACGCGAGTATGATAAAAAAAAAAAGTCTGAAAATCAGGAGCTGTTTTCCCTTGAAAACAGCTCCGTATTTTCAGACGTTTTTTATTTTATGTGTGCACAAACCCTGAGAGTCAGCAGTCCTGACCAGAAAGGTTGCTTAGTTATATACCAATATAGGCTGGATTATAGGAGTAGCAAAAGGAGCAAATGCATTTTCTCCTTCACCATGGGGACCAACTACAAGCCCTTTCCGCCTCAGGATTGATAGACTTGGTACTTGGGGCTGGGTACTACTGAATATGGTAATATTATTTAGACACTGATATTTGGGCACTGTATGGTAGTATTATTCAGACCTGGCACTGTTTGGAGGTATTATTTGTATGGCATAATGTAGTATAATTCAGTCACTGTGTGGCATGGTATGGCACTGCTATTTATGTGCTTTATTATTTTGGCACTGTATGGGTATGTGCACACGAGGGAATTACGTCCGTAATTGACGGACGTATTTCGGCCGCAAGTACCGGACCGAACACAGTGCAGGGAGCCGGGCTCCTAGCATCATACTTATGTACGACGCTAGGAGTCCCTGCCTCGCTGCAGGACAACTGTCCCGTACTGTAATCATGTTTTCAGTACGGGACAGTGGTCCTGCAGCGAGGCAGGGACTCCTAGCGTCGTACATAACTATGATGCTAGGAGCCCGGCTCCCTGCACTGTGTTCGGTCCGGTACTTGCGGCCGAAATACGTCCGTCAATTACGGACGTAATTCCCTGGTGTGCACATACCCTATAGCAGTATTATTGGTTCCATAGAATCGTAGGTGGTCTGGATGTCACACCCGTCATATGGAGATTAAAATGCTATGTTAAGCCAGTAGACTTCATTCAGACAGCCGTAATGTGGCCACACTTTAGTGTCCGTATTACAGCCACAAGTCTCGGCCCGACCGCAGGTTAAATGACCCGAAATTACAGCAAACTGTTCCCCTAAAGCTCTGTGTGGTAGCATATTTTTTTCTGTATGTTTCCATATGGTTCCAAGTATGGCTCCGATTTCCATTGACTTCTATAGGGGAAAATCAGCGTCCATACAGTATCTAATGGAGCCTGCCATGACTTCTCTTTTTCACACATCGGTACAAGGAATGCATATAAAAAACTTCTATGCGAACATTTGGCAGCACATGGAGGCACGAAATCCTTCACAGGATAAGATTAGCGCCATATTATGGATCTGTTATGGATCGGTAATATGGTCGTGTACATGAGGCCTTATTAAGTCATGAAGGATCTCCCTGCCGGCGTTGGGTGTGCCGTATATTATCGGGACAGTTTTTGCCCCTTTTTTTTCAGCTGATTTAGCAGTAATTTGTATTGGTTCTTCAGCAAGGTGTTCTTGGCTGCCTCTTGTGCTGAGTGATGAACACTGGGATAACAGCGCGTTGGCTCGGTTTACAGTTATGCACAAAAGTAAATGAAAGGGCATAAATTTAAGGTTTGTTTATTTATTTAATAAAAGTGGTGAGCTGGACTGTATAAAACACAAATTTTGAAAGGATACCCCCTTCAATAAATTTCTCCCCAATCTGTCGTACAGTGCGGAACAAGATGGTGCACGTCTTTCATAGATATGGCACGCCGCACATTTTTCTGATGCATTCTGCCACATTTTCTTTGATGAATAAGTCCCAAAGTCAATATATAGCTCCTCAGATCTCGGATTTTTGAATAATGTAAATAGCAAACTTGTTATTCCCTTGAGGAACTGAAATATTTTAGCCTTGAACAAGAAGATTTTCTTTTCCTTTGCCGCTTTGTATTACAGTCATAAATTTTTTTTGTAGGTCGCTGTATGGCCGGGTTCACACGTAGCGTAAATACTGTGGATTTTCTGCAACGCATTTAATTGTGGAACATCCGCAGCATAATACAGTAGCAGCAGAGTGGATGAGATTTGAACAAACCTCATCCACACGCTGCGTAAAAAAAAAAAAATCAGCCGAAAAACTGTTCATAAATTGACCTGCGGTGCGGTTATTTAGTCCACAACATGTCAATTTATGCTGCGGAATCGCTGCTTTTCTGTTGCGGGTTTTTCCCCACTAAATTCAATGCGGAGGTAAAACCTGCAACAAACAGATGCTGCGATTTTTGCAGCGGAAGGGTGTCAGACCATACATAACGGGCGCGTGCACGCTATTTTGGCGGTGGGCGGGAATAAGAAGAGGAATGAACGAGACTGCCGGATTATTACCATAAAAGGCACAAAATGTTTGCAGAGCGTTATTTATGGTCGGAGGAGGAGCTAAGGAGAGGGAATAAGGCAATAAACTTGACAGCAGCGGCCAGCAAAGGGAGAGGAAAATTCAATAGGTGAAATGCTGGTGACAGGTTCCTTTAACCCCTTAGTGACCACTAATACGCCTTTTCACGTGATTCACTAATGGGCTTTAGGCTAGGCTGACGCCTTTTCACGTCAGCCTAGTCTAAGTCCTGCATGGGTCTCCCGTGCAGGCAGGAGCCGGGGCTCTGCTGTCTGATGACAGCTGAGCTCCTGCTCCAACGCCCGCGATCGAAGTTTACTTCGATCGCGGCCGTTTAACCCGTTAAATGCCGCCGTCAATAGCGACCGCGGCATTTAACTTTGTTTACAGAGGGAGTGCGCTCCCTCTGTCACCCATCGGCGGCCCGCGAATGAAATCGCGGGTCTCCGATGGGGTGTCATTGCAGCCGGGGGACTGATAAAAGCCCCCAGGTCTGCCCTGGACATATGCCTGTTAGGACGCGCCGGAGGCACGTCCTAACAGATTGCCTGTCAGATTTACACTGACAGGCAATAATGCTCTGGTATACGAAGTATACCAGAGCATTATAGCAGCGATCGGAATATCGCACAGTAAAGTCCCCGAGTGGGACTAATAAAATCAGTCATCAAAGTGAAATAAAGATTATTAATAAAAAGTACAGTAAAAAAATAAATAAAACCATTTTTTTTCCATAAAAAGTGGTTTTATTTAGTAAAAGTGAAAAAAAAAAAAAAAAGTACACATATGTCGTATCGCCGCAACCGTAATGACTCCATTAATAAAGTTAATATGTAATTTAAACCGCAAAGTGAACACCGTAAAAAAAAACGCAAAAAACCATGGCGAAATTGCAATTTTTTTCTATTGCCGCCCAAAAAAGTCATAATAAAAATGAATCAATAAGTCCCACGCACTCCAAAACAGTACCATTCAAAACTACGTCTTGTCCCGCAGAAAACAAGCTAAAAAAATCACTACATTGATGGAAAAATAAAAAAATGACGGCTCTTGGAAAGCGACGATGCAAAAGCAAATAATTTTAGTTCAAAAGTGTTTTTATTGTGCAAAAGTCGTAAAACATAAAAAAAACTCTACAAATGTGGTATCGCCGTAATCGTACCGACCCATAGAATAAAGGTAACATGTTATTTACGTTGCACAGTGAACGGCATCAATTTAAAAACGCATAAAACAATGGTGGAATTTCAGGTTTTTTTTATAATCCCCCCCAAAAAGGTTAATAAAAGTTAATATAAAAATTATATGTACCCAAAAATGCTGCCATTAAAAAGCACAACTAATCCCGCAAAAAACAAGTCCTCATACAGCTATGTAGACGAAAAAATCAAAACGTTATAGCTCTTTGAATGCGACTATAGAAAAACGAATAAAATAGCTTGGTCATTAGGGCCTAAAATGGGCTGGTCACTAAGGGGTTAAAGGGTAACTAAAACATTCAATAAACTTCTGACACATCATAGTGACATGTCAGAAGTTTTGTTCGGTGGGGGTCTGAGCACAGAGACCACCACCAATCACTAAAACGAAGCGGTAGAAGCGTTCATGTGAGTGCTGAGCCACTCAGTTTCTGTTCAGCTTTTCTCGGAAAGCCGATGTAGCGGAATACGGGCTCAAGAGAAAGTCTATGGGAACAGGAAGGGTCAACCTATTGTGATTGCTCTAATGGCATGTCACATGTTATGGGGAGTCACAAAAAATAAATGTTTATCATATAAACCCGATTTAAATAATAATATTTTCGGATAATACATTCATTTTACTACTGGGAAAGTGAATATTGTACATACCATATTTTTTTTTTTTTTTACTGAAGCCACCACTCACTTAGTCACTGTCCTCTGTATCAGAATCTATAACAAAAAATCCAAACAAAAACAGTGATGCAATTCTGGGGTTTTTAGAGACTTCCTCCAGCATCTTGAGGTCTGTTCTCGGTATGGTTTTACTGGGACGGCCAGTCCTTGGCAAATTGACAGTAGTATGAAACGCTCTCTGATCTTTTGGAGTGGAATGATTGATTGGTGCATTTTAAATCTTTATCCAGACTCATAGGCATCTGTAACCTCCTATGAGCGGTTTGGATCTAGGCACGGTGATACTACACAAAAGAGCACACTAAATGCATGATGAAATCTGGAAATATAGGGACCCATAGCAATACTCAGAACGGACCCCACCAACATTCGGTTTTCATGTCCAATATTATATGCAGATTTTTTTTTTTAGAAAGTATCTGAATGTGGGATGTAGTTCTAGTTTTCTGACTTCATAAAATATATAATTCCACATGCATAGAGCCACCACTAGAGGGAGCTAATAGCATATGGCTTTACACACTTAGGGGAGATTCACACGAACGTTGCGTTTTTGCGCGCGCAAACAACGCAGCGTTTTGCGAGCGCAAAAACCATTTGACAGCTGCGTGTGTCATGCGTGTCTGATGCGCGGCTGCGTGATTTTCGCGCAGCCGGCATCATAGAGATGAGGCTTGTCGACGCCCGTCACTGTCCAAGGTGCTGAAAGAGCTAAATCTTTCAGCACCCTCGACAGTGAATGCCGAACACAACAGCGAAAAACCTGTACAAAAAAAAGATAAAGTTCCTACTTACCGAGAACTTCCCGGCCGTTGCCTTGGTGACGCGTCCTTGGTGACGCGTCCTTGGTGACGCGCCTCTCTTGACATCGGGCCCCACCTCCCTGGATGACGCAGCAGTCCAAGTGACCGCTGCAGCCTGTGATTGGCTGCAGCCTGTGCTTGGCCTGTGATTGGCTGGAGCTGTCACTTGAACTGAAGTGTCATCCCGGGAGGTCGGACTGCAGGAAGGAGACAGGAGTAATCGGTAAGTTAGAACTTCGGTTTTTTTTTACAGGTTAATGTATTTTGGGATCGCAAGTCACTGTCCATGGTGCTGAAACAGTTTAACTCTTTCAGCACCATGGACAGTGACTATCTCCTGACGTCGCGTACCGATAATTTTTTTGCCGGGATCGGCCAAAACGAGTTTGGCCGAACCCGGTGAAGTTCGGTACGCTTGTCCGGCTTCGCTCATCGCAAAGACACTCCGTTTGGATGTTCGGAAACAGAAAAGCACGTGGTGCTTTTCGGTTTTCATTCATCCTTTTCACTGCTGTTGCGCGAATCACGCTCGTCCCACGGAAGTGCTTCCGTGTGGTGCGCGTGATTTTCACGCACCCATTGACTTCAATGGGTGCGTGATGCGCGAAATACGCAGAGTTATTGAACCTGTCGCGCTTTTTGCGCAGCAGACAAACGCTGCGCAAAAAGCACGGACTGTCTGTACTGCCCCATAGACTTGTATTGGTCCATGCGTGCCGCGTGAAAACCACGCGGCCCGCACGGACCGAATACACGCTCGTGTGAATCCCCCCTTATACATGAAACATCTGTATGCAGTTAGCACCTCCTAGTGACAGCTATAAGTAGGTGCTTTGACTGTCACAGCACACAATACCAGTTTCTAACCCACCATGGGCCCATAACAGCTGTGGCACTGCCTCTATGGTTGGTACGCCACCGATTGAGGACCTTAGCATGGCCACATACCAGTTGTTGTGGTAAGTAAAGTTATGTGCCTAAATTATACTCCTCCCTAGGTTTCTATATTAGGGTATGTTCACAGGCCCGATTTACGGACTTAATTCAGGCGTTTTACCCATCTGTTTGAAGTCATTGGGTCTTACGGTGTTCTGTGCAGAAGGGCTTTTTTATTTTTTTACGCGCCGCTGTCAAATTGAGGTTTCTAGGCTGAAGCAGAACATAAATAAATAAAAATACCTATAAAAAAAAAAAAAAAAAAAAAAAAAAAAAAATGAAAATTAATTCAGCAAAATTAATGGATCCCATAATCTGCGCCAAATCTGATGGGTCACACAGGGTAGTCTATTCTATAGTAATAGTATCGGGTTGGTCCGTTGCAGCTCATTGCGCTTCAGAGATCATCTTAACCCCTTAGTGACCAGCAAAGTCCCACATTCAGATACTTTATGAAAATTTTAGGCCTTAATGACAAGCACATTTTTGGGTTTTTCAATCGTCGCAGTTAAAGAGCTATAAACTTTTTTTATTTTTCCATCGACATAGTTGTATGAGGACTTTTTTTTTGCGGGATTAGTTGTATTTTTTAATGCCACCATTTTAGGGTACATATTTTCTGATTAACTTTTTTTTTTGGGGGGAGGCGGGATAGATAAAAAAGCAATTCCGCCATTGTTCTATGCATTTTAAATTTTTGCCGTTTACCGTGCAGCGTAAACAACATATTAACTTTATTCTATGAGTCGGTACAATTACGGCAATACCACATATGTAGAGTTTTTTTAAATGTTTTACGACTTTTGCACAATAAAAAAAAAAAACTCTTTTGAACTGAAATTATTTGTTTTTGCATCGTCGCTTTCCAAGAGCCGTAACTTTTTTATTTTTCTGTCAATTTAGTGATAAGTGGGCTTGTTTTTTTGCGAGACGAGTCGTAGTTTTCATTGGTACTTTTTGATTAACTTTTATTGCTTTTCTGGGGGCAATGGGAAAAAAATAGCAATTCCGCCATGTTTTTTTTTTACGGTGTTCTATTTGCAGTTCAAATGACATGTTAACTTTATTGTTTGGGTCATTTCGGTCACGGTGATACCATATATATGTGTAGTTTAACGCGTAAAAAAATCGCGAGTGGCCCAAAAAACATCTGAAAATCAGGAGCGGTTTTCTCTTGAAAACAGTTCCGTATTTTGAGACGTTTTTGACTCTGCGTGTGAACATACCCTAAAACTGACAGGCAATCCATTAGGACATGCCCCTGGTACTGCCTAATAAACATATAGCCAGGGCAGGCCTGGGGGCCTTTGTTAGGCGCCCGGCTGCCATGACACCATATCGAAGGCCCACGATTGCATTTGCGGGCCGCCGATAGGTGACAGAGGGAGCTCTCTCCCTCTGTAAATGACTTAAATGCTGCGGTCGCTATTGACCGCAGCATTTAAGGGGTTAAACGGCCACGATCCAAGTAAACTTAGATCGCTACCGTAGGAGCAGGAGCCCGGCTCCAGCCTGCACAGGACACCCGTGCAGGACTTGGTCTAGCCTAAGACCCCTTAGTGACTGCCAAGGATTGTCTCACACACGGCAGATTAGGTTGCAGAAATTTCTACCTTTACTAGAAAGTCTGTTCCATTCATCTGAATGTGATGGTTTCGGCAGGTTAAAGTCAACTGAATGGAACTGATTTCTGCAACAAAATCTGCCACGCGTGACTGCACCCTTAAGGTATGTCCAAAGGGCTTATTTTCAGCCGCTTTTTAGGCCGTAATCGCCCTGAAAAACGGCTAAAAATACAGAGGCCTCTAAACTCCTGCCCATTGATTTCAATGGGAAAAACTGTGTTTCGCTCCCACGGGGCGTTTTTTACGTGATGTTTGTAAAAACGGCGCGTCAAAAAACACCCCATAAAAAAAGAAGTGCATGTCACTTCTTGAGACGTTTTTCATTCTCTTAATAGAAAAACAGCTCCAAAAACGGACGTAAAAAATGCATAAAAAAATGGTCTGTAAATCAGAGGCTTTCCCTTGAAAAAAGCTCCGTATTTTACAGCCATTTTTTGTTAAGCGTGTGAACATAGCCTTACAATCTTTTGAAACCAACTTTAGCTTTAGTCTGGGTTCCTTCATGCACATAGCAAGGAAATGAATTAACTTCTTTCTCTAGTAAGATACGAGACGCGTTTTGGGTTGTTTCTGTGTTCTAGTACGCCATCTACTGGTCACAGGAAATAAGTTAATTTCTACTCTCCTGGCCTAATATTGCAATTATTATATAGTGATGTTTGTGATCTTCATAAAAGCATAATTTTTTGGTTTGGATCTTTATTCTAATAACACCTAAAAAGTGTCCCTTCAGTTATACTCTCCCACCCAAATATCGGGCATGCAGGAGCTTCTCCATGCCCATTGTCAGATTGGGCAGAATACAACTGGAATGACACTATGTAAAAGGAGTGTGTCCTTTGGTGAATATAGAAACCCATGCCATCAACTAGAAAACAACGAAGTCAATTGTAACAAAAGATCTGTAGTACTATAAAAGGTCTTGTTCACACAGCGCTTAAAAAGCCCCAAAAAACAAACAGCCACGACATGTAAACACATCAAAAACGCTAGAGATTTTACAAAGTGCTTTTTAAAGTAGAGGCGTTTTTTTGGGCGCGTAATTATGACTCCCCGGCAGCGGAGACTCGTTTGCATCGCCATCAACAAGAAAAAAAAGTCAGTCAGTCGTTCTCCACTGTGTTTATAGCAGAGATCTCGACAATGATGATGAATTGAAAACAAAAATATATTAGAAAGTTGCACAATTTTTAATTGTATAGTGATTAACCCCTTGAGTACCCAGCTCATTTTGGCCTTGAGGACCAGACCCATTTTTTCAAATCTGACATGTATCACTTTATGTGGTAATAACTCCGGAATGCTTTTACCTATCCAATTGATTCTGAGATTGTTTTCTCGTGACATATTGTACTTTAGGTTAGTGAAAAAATTTGGTCGTTTACAGATGGTAATTCCACACAAAATAGTTACCAATTAACATCTCCCATATGTCTACTTTATGCTTGCATCGTTTTTTGAACATCCTTTTATTTTTCTATGACCTCACAAGGCTTAGAACTTTAGCAGCAATTTCTCATATTTTTAAGAAAATTTCAAAAAGCGATTTTTTCAGGGACGAGTTCAGTTCTGAAGTGGTTTTGAGTGCCCTATATATTAGAAACCCCCATAAAACACCCCATTTTGAAAACTGCACCCCTCAAAGTATCCAAAACAGCATTCAGAAAGTGTTTCAACTCTTTAGGCGTTTTACAGGAATTGAAGGAAAGTAGAGCTGAAATTTTCAAATTTCATTTTTTTTTACAAAATTCATTTGTAATACATTTTCTTCTGTACCACAGAAGGTTTTACCTGAGAAACGCAACTCAATATTTATTGCCCAGATTCTGCACTTTTTAGAAATATCCCACATGTGGCCCTAGTGTCCTAATGGACTGAAACACAGGCCTCAGAAGCAAAGGAGCACCTCTTGGATTTTGGGGCCTCCTTTTTTCAGAATATATTTTAGGCACCATGTCAGGTTTGAAGAGGTCTTGTGGTGCCAAAACAGTGGAAACCCCCAAAAGTGACCCCCATTTTTTAAACTACACCCCTCAGGGAATTTATCTAGGGGTATAGTTAGCATTTTGACCCCACAGGTATTTTGCTATATTTTCTGGAGTTAGTCTGTGAAAATGAAAATCTACTTTTTTTCTGGAAAAACGTAAAAATTTCTAATTTTTGCAAGAAATAAAAGGAGAGAAAGCACCCCAACATTTGTAAAGCAATTTCTCGCGATTACGGAAATACCCCATATGTGGTAATAAACTGCTGTTTGGACCCACAGCAGGGCTCAGAAGGGAAGGAGCGCCATTTGGATTTTGGAGCTCTGATTTTACTGGAATGGTTTTCAGTGCCGTGTCACGTTTGCAACGCCCTGGAGGGACCTAAACAGTGGAATCCCCCCAAAAGTGACCCCATTTTGGAAACTATACCCCTCAAGGAATTTTTCTAGTGGTATAGTTATCATTTTGACCCCACAGGTTTTTTGCTGAATTTATTGGAATTAGTCTGTGAAGATGAAAAGAGACTTTTTTTTTGGAAAAAACACAGAATTTTCTAATTTTTATAAGGAATAAAGGAGAAAAAGCACCTCAACATTTGTAAAGCAATTTCTCCTGATTACGGAAATACCCCATTATGTGGTAATAAACTGCTGTTTGGACCCATGGCAGGGCTCAGAAGGGACGGAGCACCATTTGGATTTTGCAGCTCAGATTTTGCTGAATTGGTTTCTGGGGGCCATGTCGCATTTGCAGAGTCCCTGAAGTACCAGTACAGTAGAAATTCCCCAGATGTGATCCCAATTTGGAGACTATACCCCTGAAAGAATTAAATTAGAGGTGTAGTGAGCATTTTGAGCCCTCAGGTGTTTTATAGATTTTATTAGAATTGGTCCGTGAAAATGAAAACATTTTTTTTTTCCAATAACCTGTAGCTTTAGCTCAGAATTTTTCATTTCCACAAGGAATACAGGAGAAAAGACACCCCAAAATGTGTTACACAATTTCTCCTGATTACGGAAATACCCCATATGTGGTTGTAAACGGCTATTTGGACATACGGCAAGGGTCTAAACGGAAAAAGTGCAATTTCGTTTTTGGAGTGGAGATTTTACAAAATTTGTTTTTGACGCCATGTTGCATTGCGCTGAGGTACGAGTACAGTGAAAACTCCCGAGAAGTGACCCCATTTAGGAAACTACACCCCTCAAGGAATTCATCTAGAAGTGTAGTGAGCATTTTGACCCCCAAAGGTTTTGCAGAAATTAGTGCACAGTGGATGTTGCAGATTGAAAATTGCCATTTTCCACATATATGCTATTTCAGTGCCCAATGCATTGGGCCCAGCTTGTACCACCGGAGACATACGCCCCATAAATTGTTAAGCGGTTCTCCAGAGTACGGTAATACCCCATATGTGGTCATAAACCGCTGTTTGGGCACACTGCCAGGCCCAGAAGGAGCGCCATTTGGCTTTTGGAGCGCAGATTTTGCTTGGTAGTAGTATTGTTTAGTGTTTTACTGGTGTTTCAGTTTATAATGTGGGGGCATATGTAATCTGTGCGGAGTACATACATTTTTTTCGTGACACACTGTCGTTTTTATTGGTACCATGTTTGGCTACGCGCGACTTTTTGATCACTTTTTATTCCATTTTTTTGGAAACAACGTGACCAAAAAAGGAAATTCTGCCATTGTTTCTTATGGTATTTTTTTACGGTGTTCACCGTGCGGGATAAATAATATGATATTTTTTTAGGTCAGGCCGATACGAACGCGGCGATACCTATTATGTCTAGTTTTTGTCTTTTTTTTCTAATTATAAAGGGCTTGATAAGGGAAACAAGGCGATTGTTTTTATTACGTAAAACTTGTATTTATTTATTTATCTAAAACTTTTTTTTCACTTTTTATTTTACACATACTAGGGGACTGGAAGATCTGATCTTCTGATCCCCTGCACAATACACTGCACTACTTCTGTATGTACTGATGTAGTGCAGTGTATTGTAACTGTCACTTTACAACTGACAGTTGAGCCTATTACGTCCTGCCTTGGGCAGGACCTAATAGGCTCCCGTACCTGGCAACCAGGAAGCCGTTGCTAGGCTTCCTGGTTGCCATTGCAACCATCAGAACCCCGCGATTTTTCGCGGGGGGGCAATGGGGTGCAGAGGGAGCCCCCTCCCTCTGTATCAATCACTTAAATGCCGCTGTCGCTATTGACAGCGGCATTTAAGGGGTTAAACTACAGCGATCGGAGAGGACAGTGATCGCTGTAGTTGCAGTGGGATGTCGGCTGTATATTACAGCCGACATCCGATGAAGATGGAGCGAGCACAGCTCCTGTGCCCGCTTCATCCTCAGGGCGTTACTATACGCCCATTTTCGGGAAGGGGTTAATAAAAAGTGTGTTTTTTTTTTTTACACCGCTTTCTCTGATCTCCTCACGTATCTCACAGAAGTGAGGAGATCAGAGACAGTGACAGGAGCTTTCTCCTGCAGACGACGTCACAGACGGCTGTGATTGGTCAGTCTTCAGAGACTGACCAATCACAGCAATCGCCGGCATTGGGGACTGCTAATTGGTCCCCAGGCCGGTAGCAGACGGTTAGCTGTCAATGACAGCTGCCGCCGCTGTTCTGTCGCTATGTGATTTCACATAGTGACAGTTTATTCGTACTATTACGTCATAGGTACGCAAGGGGTTAAAACTGTGTAAAAATAAATAAAGGTTCACTTCCCCTTCTTGCTTTGTCTACCCGTTCCCTTGTTGCTCTATATTCATATATTCCCTGATTTTCTTTGGTGTTTCTTGCACTCTTCCTCTGTCAGGATACGGAGACGTATGATTCTCAAGGGCAGGAAGAAAACCTTTAAGTCATGTAAGAAAAAAAAAAAAAAGAAAAGCCCCTGTGGTCTTTGTACAGATGTGAAACCTGCACAACTAAAAAACCGCAATTGGCATAATATATTCTTCTAAATTATACAGTAACACTACAACAGTAGGCCTCATACACACGGCCGTGTTTTTGGGGCTGCAAATCCACGGGTGAATTGCGGCCGCACTCATTTTTATGGGCACATGGACCGCAAAAACTATAGGACAGGTCTTTTTACGGTCGCATTTTGCGGTCCAGGCTCATTAAAGTGCATGCGGGCAGCCCCCGGGCGACACTCCGCAGCCATCCGAGCCACAAATCACTATGGTTGTGTGTATGAGCCCTAAGGCCCTATGCACACGACTGTAGCTTTCATTTGTAATTTCCTTATGAAATTGCAGACCCATTCACTTCTAAAGGCCACAGACACCTTTCAGGATATTTGCAGGTGTGTCTGTGCCGTAGAATTGATTAGCAAAATATAGAACGTCTTATTCGCGTCCGCAATTGCGGAACGGACTCTCCCATAGAAGTCTATGGGCGCTTCCGCCATTGTGGATGGATACGTATGCGTATTTGCGGACAGTAAAAACCCTTACGGTCGTGTGCACGAGGCCTAACTAAAAACATTAAAAAAAAAAAACTTCTGACCTCTCAATAGAAAGTCTATGAGCCCATACACCAACTGCTACTGCTTCCAATTTTTCAGCCGTTTACAGCCAACAATAAGCAGTGTGAACGTACCCTTACTCTTTAACAAAGGAGTTTAGGCCTTGTTCACACAGCGCTCAAAAAAAATTACGTGTAAATGAGTCATAAACGCTAGCATTTCAGCAAAGCGCTTATTAAAGTACAGGCGTTTGACGTATTTTCGGCACATAATTAGGGCTCCCACAGACTATGGGGATTAGGCGCATTTTCAGCACCAAGAATTGACCTGACACTTTATCTCAGACTATGCGCTTTATAAACACGACAGTGTAAAAAAAAAAAAACAAAAAAAAAAACCCACGCGTCGTATGCACTACAATGCATTTTTCCATTGATGTTAACGGGAAGCTTAAAGCAAGCACTTTTGAAGCATTTTTCAGTGCGTCAAATAAACACCACGTGAACAAGGCCTTATAGTCCAAGTGCCCTGCTCTACATGCAGAGGATTCCTGCTGCAGGTGTACAAACAATAAAATCACTAATCTACTAATGCAATTTATTGGATTTTTCTACTTACTGTAAGTCTAGTACTGTCTCAATGTATTCGTTGGGTGACAGCACCAGGGATATAAGCCCTTGCCACTAGGAGAGGGGGGGGGGGGGGGAGTTGTTTCCATCCCAGCAGGCCGTATTTTTCCCACAAACAGAGTAACATCAGTTTGTACAAAAAGCAGGAGAAGGGGGAAAAACAAATAAAAACAAACCAGCGCATCCAGCGTCCCGGAAGAACAACCATAACCAATATCCCAGATCAAATACAATGAACAGAAGGGCGAGATCAGTGTCTCCAATAAATACAAGACAGGAATTTTATGGCAAGTAAAAAAAAAAAAAAATATCCAATTATTAAATTGCATTCACTGATAAACGAGACATTTTAACCCCTTAATGACGCAGCCTAGTTTTGGCCTTAAGGCTCAGAGCCCATTTTTTTCAAACCTGACATGTGTCACTATGTGGTAATAACTCTGGAATGCTTATACATATCCAAGCGATTGAGACTGTTTTCCCATGACCCATTGGACTTGGTTAGTGGTAAAATTTGGTTGATATATTCAGTGTTCGTGAAAAATAGCAAAATTGACAAACAATAAAAATTTTCGTATTTTAAATGTATCTGCTTGTAAGACAGAGGGTTATACCACACACAATAGTTACTAGTTCACATTTCCCATATGTCTACTATATGTTCAATCATTTTTTTTCAAAAATCTTATTTTTCTAGGGTGTTACATGGCTTAGAACATAAGCAGCAATTTCTCATATTTTGAGTGAAATTTCAAAAGCTTTTTTTTTTTTAGGTACCAGTTCAGTTCTGAATTGGCTTTGAGGGCCTTATTTATTAAAACCCCCCATTTTAAAAACTAGACCACTCAACGTATTCACAACAGCATCTAGAACGTTTATTAACCCTTTAGGTGTTTCACAGGAATTTAAAGCAAAGTAGGTGTGAAATTTACAAATTTCATTTTTTTATGCAGAAAATCCTTTATTCAATTTTTTTTCCCTTTAACCAGAAGGTTTTACTAGAGAAAGGCAACTCCATATTTATTGCCCAGATTCTGCAGTTTAGAAATATCCCACATGTGGCCCTAGTGCACTAATGGACTGAAGCACCGGCTTCAGTAGCAAAGGAGCACCCAGAGGATTTTGAGGCCTCCTATTAGATTATATTTTAGGCACCATGTCAGGTTAAGAGGTTTTGTGGTGCCAAAACAGTGGAAACCCCCCAAAAGTGACCCCATTTGGCAAACTACACCCTTCAAGGAATTTAGCGAGGGGTATAATGAGCATTTAGACCCCACAGGGGTTTTGCTGCATTTTGTGGAATTATGCTGTGCAATTGAAAATCACATTTTTCCGATAAAAAGGCACAACATTTTTACAGGGAATAAAAAGGAGAAAATGCACCCCAACATTTGAAAAGCAATTTCTCAATATGTGATAATATAAGCAATACCCCATATGTGATAATAAACTGCTGGTTGGACAAACAGCAGGGCTCCGAAAGGCAGGCTTTGGCATGTAGATTTTGCAGGATTGGTTTCAGGGCTTCTAAGGTACCAGTACAGGGGAAACGCCTTAAAATTGACCCCATTTTGAAAACTAGACCCCTTGAGGAATTCTTTGTAATTTTCATGGGGTACATGCGACTTTTTGATCAGTTTTTATTCTATTTCTTATGAGACGTGGTGACTAAAAGACAGCAAATCTACTACGGTTTTCTCTTTTTTTTTTTTTACAGCGTTCACCGTGCGCTATAAATGACATTCACTTTATTCTGTGGGGCGATAAGATTACGGCGGTACCATATGTTTATAGTTTTTTTTTCTTTTATGTCTTTGCACAATAAAAAAAACATTTATACAAAAATATCAATTACTTTTTATGTTGCCTTATTCTAAGAGCCATTAGGCCCGTGTGAGGACTTGTTTTTTCGATCAGTACCATTTTTGGTTACATGCGACGGATCTTTTTATTCTATTTTTTCAGAGGTGAAGGGACTAAAAAAATTAAATTGGGATTCTGGTATTGTTTACTATTTTCTTATATGGCTTTCACCGAGTGGGATAAATAACTAAATACTTTCACAGTTCAGGTCGTTACGATACCAATTATGTAATGTTTAATTATTTTAATAAAAAGGACTGATGAGGGAAAAAGGGGGATTTTTACTTTTATTACTTAAACTTTTTCTTTTTTTGGTCCCACTAGGGGACTTGAAGGCAGGAGGCCCGGATCGCAATTCTAACACTGACAGCAAGCATAGTGGGTCCTGACTTTGTCAAGACCCACTAGGCTTCCGTAGATGGCATAGCCTTAGGCCATCGTTAGGCCTCGGTTGCCGTAGCGACCATGTCGCGGATGTTGAGGGGGGGTTTTAATCCCTAAGAAGCCACAAACGCTGTTGAACGCAGCTTCTAAGTAGTTAATCAGCGGGACCACCGCGATCAGTCCCTGTGGCAACTGCTGTACGAGACAGCAGTTGTCACAGCGCCTGTATGTGCCGGGAGCGTGCCAGAATGGCCGTTCCTCCCGTGACGTACTATTAGGTCATGGAGCGCGAACGATGCGCTCATCATGACCTAATCATACATCCAGGAGCGGGGAGGGGTTAATGTTCCTCCTGAGCAGTTCCCTTTCAGCTGCCCCGTAAGTAGATTTTTTTTTTTAGACCATGTCCTGTCCATTGCTAATCGGGAGAAAGGATACACAGCACAAAAAAAAAAAACCCCACAAAAAACGACATCTTAGAATACTTAGTCAAGACTGGAAAATCATCTGACCAGCAAAGAACTCAAAAAAAAAAAAAAGGTTATAATCATAGATTTAATTTTTGGGGAAAGTTCAGATGCAAAATCTATCTACAAAAAAATCTATAAAATCATAAAAAACACATTAAAAGCCATTAAAAGTAGAGGCTGAAGAACCGGTGTTTGAAAATAACGACAAAAGAACATTTCCATGAGATGACGGCTGCTCCTCCAGGTCCTCCCTACATTGCAGACTGTACATAGAGTTACAGGAGAACCCATGAAACTCTGAATGGGCGTCACTGCTCTGAAATAAACATTGAAGTCTTTCTTTGGATGCGCTGACATTACACTCTTCCAGTGGGACAGAAACCTTACAAGAATTACAGGGAAGCTCCTCCGGCTTTCTTGCCTTCCGCTCCAATTGTTTTACTTTTCTGTGCAATTTGCTGGAAGGCCAGCTAGGAGGTAGGTGGGATAATGTATCCGACTCCCTCAAAGGACAAGTCTTTTCCAAATCCTTGCTGGATTTTGTTATTGGTGGCAGTGCAGACACGTTTTCAGTCTCCAGAGTTTTAGAACACAAAGGTAATGAATCCAGGGAGTAATCCAGTTTAAGCTTTTTACTAGGGAAATTTACAGGCTCCGATAAACAGTTGTGGTCATTTTGAGCGGTTTCATAAAGTTCCAGGTCTATTAATCTTTTACAGTCATTCACCATTAGATGCAAGTCTTCTTGGGCACTCTCATTGTGATCCGGTAAAATGTTCATAGGTTCAGCAGGGGACACGTTCTCATGAGTGGGTGTAATGACTCGTGAACTGGGTGGTTTGGAGAAGGAGTCTGTCACGCAGGTAACGCTGCATAAAGATGGAGGTGGACAAGGAATGGTAAACATTGCTTCAGAATGGCAAACCAGATTATTGACAAGAGTATAGGCCACATCCAGTGGTTTTGTGGACTCCGTTTCCTGCACAACACCAGTCTCCAGGTTACTGACAGGAGAGTGTTTTGGAGAAATCTGGTTAATCTGTGTTGGGAACTCTTTCTCCCCTTGTACAGTTCCAGCAGGAAGTAATAATCCAGACCTGCAGATAAAACCAAGAGAATGGTCACATTTCAGGAGAATACATTTAGATAAGCTGCGTTTATACCGTAAAGTAGTTCAGTGTTTAAAAGTGCTCTCAAATCATAGTAAGTGATAGAGGGGGTCCGCCTGCTAGGACCTCAGTGGTCCTTGGAGTTAAGCTCTTTCCTGCACAGCTATGCCCCCACTGCGCAGCGAACTGCAACACAACCCCACTCACTATAGCGGAGGCATTATTTTTTAGAAATAAAGTAATCATGATCAAAAATTATAGGTCTTCGAACAAGCTTTTTTTTTTTTGTTATGATGGTATCCCAAAAAAAAACACAAAAAAACTGGCGAACCTGGCAGCAAGTGTCCAATTTCCAGCTGGGGAAACAGAGCATTACACAGCACCCTCTGAAATCAATGGGCTGTCCAAATTAATGCACGGACGTGCGTGGCCCACTAGTGACTTTTATGTTCCCCCATTCAAAAGGCTCATCCCTCAATTCAAAATTCCTGTAATAGTTTAAGAAAATAAAAGGTTATCTAAACCAGACAATCCTTTTAACCCCTTGGCAACATCCAATGTACCATTACATCGCATGTACGCCATCACAATATGGTGCAGCCATGGGATCTGGGTCTGCAACATATGCCGGCTGTTTGACTGACACTCGCAAGCAACAGCCAAGATTGGAGAGAATTCTGGTCCCGGCCATTTGAACCCTTAGACGCCACGGACAATAGCGGAAAACATTAATATGGTATACTGCCCTTACAAATTCGTGTAAAAAAATAATTTCATGGTTGCAATCCTTTATCAAAGTGCACCTCTAATTATATAGAAAAACTATTATAGTGCAGGATTTAACAAAAATCCTGCACTGTAACCGTTAAGCTATATAAATCGAAGGTACACTTTAATACATTAAGAATGATGGCCTTCCTAAAACTAGTTGAAAGGGGTTGCCTTATCACAAATTCAGCTGACCCGTGTGTCTGGATTCAGAAACCGCCAGCAGCCGATGCAGGAGAAATGTTAAATTACACGTTGGCCATTCAGACACGTAGAGGGGCTCGATAACAATCACAAGGAGAGACGCGCTTTGTTAACAGCTCACCGCCCTGCCCCTAACAAGGCACATGGAAAGGGGTTGTTTCCACAACACAACCCCTTTAGGGCTCAAAATTAACTTTGTACATTAGTGGAACTTTACAACAAAATATTGTACATAGCCTCTATATGCTAACTGCACATAGTATAGTGCGAAAAACAGCTGAAATCTACCAGCATGCCACGCACACACCGAGCTTGCTCATAGCCGGGATGGATCTAAGCTCATCTCCCTCTAGCTGGCATTAGCAGGACAGTTTGGTGGCAGTAACCTTCTAGATATCAGAAGTCTTCTGCGGACAGACCCCAATCCAATAAGACCAAGAGACAAGGCATTTGCTAATCCAACTAAATTACAAAATATCGGTTTGTCTATATGAATTCCTCTACCATGCATAGGTACATTTTAAAATCATGGACTAAAATATTAAGCAGCTTTTGCGACTAAAAAATAGAATTAAAATAAGAATACCCTTGAGGCATTTGATTAAATTTCGACCAGTCAACAAAGTCAAACTCAAATGAAGTAATAAGATTATCCACATCCTGATAGTGCGGGGCCTGAGCATAGTTCTTGTGTTGCTGACTCAGAAGGTGCTGCAATATGGAGAAAGAATGTTTAGGAGGACATGTCAAATACAGCTTCACTCAATTTAATAAAGTAAAGTCAAATTTGGTTAAAAAAACACAACATTCCTAAAACCTATGCTGCGGTTACTAAATAATAATCAGAACATCAAACATTTAAATAGGATCCATCATATTTATGCTGACCTGTCTGAGGGTAGCATAAAGTAGTGACAGATATGCCGATTTCAGCGGTCTGTCGCTTATTAGGTAAATCGCTGTAGTTTAGGAGAACTTACACTTTACAGGAGCGATGAGCCGGACGCAATGCAAAGCTTGAGTCCAATGATAATCATGCCATCATGCTGTCCTCACCCTCCATTCATGGATTTGACACGATTACTGCGCATAGGGAGAAAAGTGTCAATCAGCGGCTGGACAGCAGGGGGCACTATGAAGATATGAGTATCATTGAACTCAAGCATTGCAAGTCTAAAGCGCAAGTTCTGCTAAACTACAGAGATTTACCTAAAAAGTGACGGCCCACTGAAATCAGCGTGTCTGTCCCGTCTGTATTCTACCCTCAGGCAGGACAGAATAAATAAATATCTGACAGATCTGTAATAAACAGGGTCTTCATATTAAAGAGGCTCTGTCACCAGATTTTGCAACCCCTATCTGCTATTGCAGCAGATAGGCGCTGCAATGTAGATTACAGTAACGTTTTTATTTTTAAAAAACGAGCATTTTTGGCCAAGTTATGACCATTTTTGTAGTTATGCAAATGAGGCTTGCAAAAGTCCAAGTGGGTGTGTTTAAAAGTTAAAGTCCAAGTGGGCGTGTATTATGTGCGTACATCGGGGCGTTTTTAATACTTTTACTAGCTGGGCGCTCTGAAGAGAAGTATCATCCACTTCTCTTCAGAACGCCCAGCTTCTGGCAGTGCAGATCTGTGACGTCACTCACAGGTCCTGCATCGTGTCAGACGAGCGAGGACACATCGGCACCAGAGGCTTCAGTTGATTCTGCAGCAGCATCAGCGTTAGCAGGTAAGTCGATGTAGCTACTTACCTGCTGATGCTGCTGCAGAATCATCTGTAGCCTCTGGTGCCGATGTGTCCTCGCTCGTCTGACACGATGCAGGACCTGGGGAAGTGACATCACAGCGTGATCTCTCGAGAACACGCTGTGTCTGCACTGCCAGAAGCTGGGCGTTCTGAAGAGAAGTGGATGATACTTCTCATCAGAGCGCCCAGCTAGTAAAAGTAGTAAACACGCCCCGATGTACGCACATAATACACGCCCAGTTGGACTTTTACTTTTAAACACGCCCACTTGGACTTTTGCAAGCCTCATTTGCATAACTACAAAAATGGTCATAACTTGGCCAAAAATGCTCGTTTTTTAAAAATAAAAACGTTACTGTAATCTACATTGCAGCGCCGATCTGCTGCAATAGCAGATAGGGGTTGCAAAATCTGGTGACAGAGCCTCTTTCAAGCAGAACATTCAACCTAAATATTATAAATGATGGTGCATCAAAAAAAAGTACTTACAGCTTCCAGGTCATCATATTTCTGTAGGCAGCATTCACAGTATCCACGCTTTTTCTGCTCCTTAAATTTATTGTGAGAAATGTTTCCTTCATCTTGCCCATGCCAAGTCTTATTTAGGCTAGAAAAAATAAAATAAAATAAAAAACAAAATGCAGCTTTCATTTTACTCCATAATAAAAGCTTTAAAGAAAAAAAAACAAAAAAAAAAAAAAACCAACGGTCAGCACTACACTATCAGTGTCTATATGCGTTCAATAACATTATAAAAGCTTTCTACATTCTGACAGTTCATTGCTGACATCTGTGACAATTCGTTTTCGTACACCAGAACACTTGTTAGTCGTATATAAATGACTTTCCTACAGTTTTGAAGTGCAGTTATGCGACAGCCAAGCTCCTCCCAGGGTACGACAGCAGTTGGAAATATTAATATGACCAAAGTAAAATAAAATATATTTTTTACATTTCTGACAGTCATCAGACATCACTTGAATCCAGTGTTACTAACTGGAAATTTTCTTTAAGTCCAGGATCAGACGTGGAATTTTGGTGCAATTTTTTTAGCCAAACACAGGAGTGGATACAAAAAGGAAATGAGATGAATCGATCTTTTATTTACATCTTTCCTTCCTTTTGGATCTTTTGGCTTTGGTTCCAAAAACAGAATGTGTAAATCCAGCCTTAGGGCCTGTTCACATCAGCGATCGCTTTGCGTTCAGGGGTTTCCGTCGGGTGAACCCCGCACCGGAAAGTGAAACCACAGCTTCCGTTTCAGTCACCATTGATATCAATGGTGACGGAAACATCGCTAATAGTTTCCGTTCAACACCATTCCGGCAGATTTCCGTTGGAATCAATAGCGCAGTCGACTCCGCTATGGATTCCGTCATTAAAACGGAATCCTGCCGGAATAGTGACGAACGGAAACAGATATCAATAGTGACTGAAACGGAAGCGGTGGTTTCACTTTCCGTTGCGGGGTTCACCCAACGGAAACCTCAGACAGAACCCCGGAACGGAAAGCGAACGGTGATGTGAACAGGCCCTAAGGGTATGTTCAGTTTTTTCCCCGGCAGAAAATTCTGCTTCAAAATTCCGTCGAACATATAGTAGTGTTATTGGCACTGCCTGTGGAAGGAGAAAACTAGGTTGAGCGAGAGGAGAGAAACTAAATCAAACTAAAATAATAAAATTAGGTCATGTCTGCCTCTTACGGACACTAGGCTAAAAACTGATTTAGCCAGTGTGAGGGAAGGGCATAGCCTGCTTGGCAGAGCAAAGATTTTTCATACCTAGCGTCAGCCTCCTACCCAGGGTGCTGTAACACCAACGATATAAAACGAAAAAAAACCAAAAAAAACTGTCTTCCTTCATATTTACATTTTAGGCATTTATTTTATTTTATGGCAGGGAGCAGCAATGGGGCAAAAGGGGCATCATTTGTTTTGAGAAAACACTATTGGAATCCAACAACATACCTTTGCTTTGTTTCGGTCCCTTTCTGAGCAGCAACAGATTTCTTATCCACAGGACGGCAGCACTTCGAGGAGGTAGACTGGAACGATCGGAACAAAGGTAACACGAGATAGAGGGGTCTGTACTGGCTGTAAAAGATTAGGATTATCCATGATTATAACTGTAGAACAGATCAAATATAAAATGAGAGAAAATACTTGATCATACATGAACAAAGTTCAGTTTATTATTTAAAACAGGCAGTGTATAAATATAGTTTAGGACTCCTCATTGACTTTGGCCTGGCCCCAACACACGGTGGAACTTGCGCAATGCGCCTCCTAACTGATGGCCTGCTGCAGCGAAATGTGTGTTGGAGAGCCAGGGCACTCAGCTATTCCCAGCGTTAAGTTTTAACTCGTACTTCAGCTAGTATTTTTCCTTAAAAATAATGTAACTTCACATCACATAGTTCTACTGTAAATAGTTTTGCATATTGGGTGCTGCTATATACTAATTTAGGAAAGACCATTTCTGTTTTGCAGACCGAACACACAAATAGTGGCTTCCATGTGCTATTTTTTTTTTGGGGTGGACGGGACTCATACACTAGACTGGGTGAGACGGACCGCAAATACGGACAAGAATAGGACTTGTTCTATCATTTGCGGAACGGACACACGAACCTGAAAAAATATATAAAAGAAACATAGGTGTGCATGGCCCCATAGAAATAAATGGATCGGAATCCGCAAAACACATAGGACACTGAAGAAAACAACGATCGTGTGCATGAGCCCTTATAGAGAGGCTGCCTGTCGTTCCAAATGTACTTTTACCAATTAATTTATTAACTACTATGTCTGTTCGCTCTGTTTTTACTTTTTGACCCGTCTACATTAGTTTTAAATTAATTTTCAAACTTTGTATAAACGTTTAGTCTGGATTCACACTGGACAGAAATGCTGCAGAATTTGTGCGGAAAGTCACACGGCAAAACGGTGGCAGAAATGTAAGGGTCAGCCTCGTGTTTCTGCCATTGATTCGCTTTCAAATCCAGCGCGGATGTTTGAGGGAACAATCCTCCATGTGAACTTACTGTAGATCTACCAACTGTGAACCTGTGCCCTTATCCCAACTGGGCAGTAAAACAGAACATACCTCTTTACTAATTGGGATCACGTCATTGGCTCCATGATTTCTTTACAAGAGGAGCAAAGTCATGTCAACCAGCCAAAAGTCGGCCAAACTGTTGTACATGTAGCATACAATCTACACTTTCACATGTACCTGGATAGTGTTGCATATTCTATTTTTTTTATTATTTTTTTTATAGGAAGTTGAAATAAAAAGGGAATTTCATATCGAGATGGAGTTGGTCTTTAGATCTGTCTGGTAACAATCTCCTTAAAGGGAACCTGTCACCAGCATTTCGCCTATTAACCCAGCAATACCTGGCGGTAGTGGGTGAAAAATAATTTCTATATAACCTAGAATTGTCTTCTTAGTCGGCTCCGTAGCTTTCGTATTCAGTTTAGTGTTCCCACACGTATGCTAATGAGCATAAAAGAGTCAGATCTTCGTTTAAAAAGAGTCAAATCTTCGTTTGAAAAGTCATATCTTCATTCCTCAAGTCTTTCCGGGTTTACCCGTCTCCTTACTTTTGATTGACCGCTCCTCGCCTTCCCACAGCACATAATATCCCGAGCTTGTGCATTGATGTACTCTTCTGGTGTGTGTTCACAAAGGGACACCGGATTATTACGATAAAAGGCGCAAAATGTTTGCAGACCGTTATTTACAGTCGGAGGAGGAGTTTAGGAGAGCGGATAACGGCAATGAACTTTTGATAGCAGAGTCCAGTGAGGAATAGGTAAAGTTCAATAAGTGAAATGCTGGTGACAGGATCCCTTTAAACATTACAAGTTATTGATTTTATAGTGAGTACAGATACTACAGTGAAATGGCATAGAAAGCACCTCAATGGACAGAAACTTTTAGGAATTAGCACAACACACCAGCTGCTGTCTTCCACCTTGATAAATGGACTCTTCAGTTTCTGTGCTAGAAATAGAAAAAACATAATTCAGTCAAAGGGGTTGGTTATTTTCCCCCATGAAAAATTTAATTAAAAAAAAATATAAAAAACATTTTAAAAAAAAACAAAAAAAAAACAAATACTCACCTTTCACTTTCTGTCGTGCTGGACGTTTTGCCTGTACAAAAAGTGGATAACGTAAGCTTGGTCTAAATTTTTAGGGTTTCCCTTTTACAAATCACAGCAAAAACAATGATCCCTGTACATATATTACGTAATGTTTTGTTCAGAGCATTGTTCCATTTGTTGGTGGACTTTCCCCCTCCCATTTGCTTTACATTAAAGAGGCTCTGTTACCAGATTATAAGTGCCCTGTCCCCTACATAATCTGATTGGCGCTGTAATGTAGATAACAGTGGCTTTTATTTGGAAAAAATATCATTTTTGAGCCAGTTATGAGCAATTTTAGATTTATGCTAAGGAGTTTAACCCCATCCCGCATTTTCACGTACATGCACGTCGGGGGAACGCAGCCTGTTCTCGCATTCCCACGTGCATGTACGTGATGGAGATCGCGCGGGCACAGACGCTGTGGCCGCGCGATCGCCGCGGGAGCCCGGCTGTGACTAACAGCTTGGCTCCCGCTGCAACTGTCGAGATTGAAGAAATCTTCAATCTCAGCCATTTAACCCATTAAATGCCGCAGTCAATAGCGACCGCGGCATTTAAATCTATTGACAGAGGGAGGGAGCTCCCTCTGTCACCCATCGGCGGCCCGCGATTGCAATCTCAGGCTGCCAACGGGTTGCCATGGCAGCCGGGTGTCTAACAAAGACCCCCAGGCCTGCCCTGGCTGTATGCCTATTATGCCGTGCCAGAGGCATGGCATAATAGGCAATAAAGCTTTGGTATACTAAGTATACCAAAGTATTATATATGCGATCAGCAGATCGCATAGTGAAGTCCCCTGGTGGGACTAAAAAATAAATAAATAAATAAATAAAATGTAAATCAGTTAAATAAAGTTTGTGAAAAAAATAAATAAAAAAATTACAGTCAAAATCAAATCAAACTACTTTTAATTGCCCAAAAAGTGGTTTTATTTAGGAAAAGTGTCAAAACAAACATACACATATGGTATCCCCGCGATCGGAACAACCTGACCAATAAAATGAACACATTGATTAAACCGCCGGATGAACGGCGTCCAAAAAAAACAAAACTGCAAAATTCTCTTTTCTCCCATTCCCCCCATAAAAAATTAAATAAAAGTTAATCTATAAGTCCTATGTACCCCAAAATAGTACTAATGAAAACTACACATACACCCGCAAAAATGAAGCCCACATACGAAAAAATAAAAAAAAATTACGGCTCTTGGAATGCGGCGATGCAAAAACAAGTAATTTTTTATTAACCCCTTCCCGACATGCGCCGTACATGTACGGCGCTGTCGGGAGGTGCTTCCCGCAAAGCGCCGTACATGTACGGCGCAGTGATTGTGCGGGCTCAGAAGCAGAGCCGGCACCATCACCGCGGGGTGACAGCTGTATTATACAGCTGGCACCCTCCTGTAACTGCCAGGACCGGAGCTATTCTCCGATCCGGCAGATTAACCCCTCAGATGCTGCGCTCAATAGACCGCAGCATCTGATAGGTTTTCACCCGATCGGCAACCCAGTGATGCAATCGCTGGGTTGCTGTGGCAATCGGCCGCCAGAAAATGGCGTCCGAGTCTGCCTTGTACAGGAGCCCATGAGGACCCGCCTTCGGCGAGTCCTCATAGGCTTGCTGTCAGTGAATAACTGACAGCGCTAATACACTGCACTTCGTATGTAGTGCAGTGTATTAGAGTAGCGATCGGGGCATCAGGCCCTCATGTCCCGTAGTGGGACAAGTCAGAAAAGTAAAAAAAAGATAATAAAAATGTGGTAAAACAATAAAAAACACACACATTTCAAATAAAAATAAAGCTAAACTGACTTTTTTCCCATAGTAAGTCTTTTATTATGGGAAAAACCGTAAAAATTAAAAACGATACATAATTGGTATCGCCGCGTCCGTAACGACCCAAACTACAAAACTATTATGTAATTTATCCCGCACTGTGAACGCCGTAAAAAAAAAAAACATGAAAAACGCCAGAATCTTTGTTTTTAGGTCACATTTCCTTCCAAAAAATGCTATAAAAAAAGTGATCAAAAAGTCACATTTACTCCAAAATAGTACTAATAAAAACTACAATCCGTCCCGCAAAAAATAATCCCTGACACCGTTTCGTGCACGCAAAAATAAAAAAAGCTATGGGTCTTAGAATATGGTGACACAGAAAACAAATGATTTTATAAAAAAAGTGATTTTATTGTGCAAAAGCCTCAATACATAAAAAAAACTATATAAATTTGGTATCGCCGTAATCGTATCGACCCGCAGAATAAAGCGAACATGTAATTTAGGGCGCACTGTGGATGCCGATAAAAAAAACAATAAAAAAAGATTCCAGAATTGCTTGTTTTTGGTAATTTCCTTTACCAAAAAATGAAATAAAAAGTGATCAAAAAGTCGTATGTGTTCTAAAATGATACCAATAAAATCTACAGCCCGTCTCGCAAAAAACAAGCCCGCACACCGCCCAATCAACTGAAAAATAAAAAAAGTTACGGCACTAGTAATGCGGTGATGAAAAAACATCTCAATGCGCAGGCCGGAGGGGAACATTCCTGCAGTTTCAGGACCCTAGTATTTAGGAACTAGGATAGGGAAGGGACATCGCACATCCGCTGGAAGCGAGGGCGCCCGTATTATACCAGCGCAAAACTTTCCCAGCAATATTTCCCAAACTACGAAGGAGAAAAAGTCCCCAAAAGCTGCAGAGCGTTACAAAAGGGGGATAAGAAAGAAAACTGTTTATCAGTGTGACACCGGCCTGCGCATAACGGATCGCTTCACATCGTAACACACACCTATGAATAATTGTATTATTTACCCCATTATTATACCCTCTTATTATGCCCTGATGGACTCCGCACAGATTACATATACCCCTGATATACTCCGCACAGATTACATATGCCACCACATTATAAACGGAAATACCAGCAAAACCCCAAACAGAACTGTTACCAAGCAAAATCCATGCTCAAAATGGCAGTCTTTCCCTTCTTAGCCCTACAGTGTGCCCAAACAGCAATTTATGGCCACAAGTAAGGCATTACCATACCCGGGAGAACCCGCTTAACAATTTATAGGGTAAGATTCTCTAGGGGCACAACATCTTGAGCGGTGAATGGGCAGATCAGTGGAAAAATTGCAATTTTCACTTTGCACCATCCACTGCGTATTCATTTCTGAAAAACACCTGTGATGTCTAAATTCTCACTACACCCCTTGATAAATGCCTTTAGGGGTGTAGTTTCTAAAACGGGGTCACTTTTGTTTGGTACATGAGGGGTTTTGCAAATGCAACATGGCGTCCGCAAACCATTCCAGCAAAATCTACGCTCCAAAAGATAAATACCGCTCCTTTACTTCTGAATGCTCCCATATACGTAAACAGCTGATTATAAACACATATGGGGTGTTACCGTACTCGGGAGAAATTACTTTACAAATGTTGGGGTGCTTTTTCTTCTCTATTCCTTGTAAAAATGAAAAATGTTGATCTAAAACGACATCTTGTTGGAAAAAAAAAATATTTTTCATTTTCATAGCTTAATTCTAATTAATTCAGCAAAAAACCTTTGGGATCAAAATTTTCACTATACCCCTAGATGATTCCTCAGGGGTGCAGTTTCCCAAATGGAGTCACTTTTGGGGTGTTTCCACTGTACTAGTACTACAGGGGCTCAGCAAATGTGACATGGCGCCCAGACACTATCCAAAATCCAAATGGTGCTCCTTCCATTCTGAGCCCTACTAATTTTATGGTGCTTTTTCTCCTTCAGTCCTTGTGGAAATGAAAAAAAATTAGCTAAACCTACATTTTATTTGAAAAAATGTAGATTTTCATTTTCACAGCCTAATTCCAAAAATTTCTGCAAAAAACCTGTGGGGTCAAAATGCTCACTATACCCCTAGATAATTTCCTCAAGGGGTATAGTTTCCAAAATGGGGTCACTTGTTGGGGGTTTCCACTGTTTTGTCACCTTAGGGGCTTTGCAAATGTGACATGGCCTCCGTAAACCATTCCTGCTAAATTTGAGCTCCAAGAGCCAAATGGCGCTCTTTCCCTTCTAAGCCCTGCCGTGTGTCCAAACAACCGTTTATTACCACATGTGGGGTATTGTTTTACTCGGGAGAAATTTCTTTACAAATTTTATGGTGCTTTTTCTCCTTTAGTCCTTGTGGAAATGTAAAAAAATTAGCTAAACCTACATTTTATTTGAAAAAATTTAGATTTTCATTTTCATGGCCTAGTTCCAAAAATGTTTGCAAAAAAACTGGCCGGTCAAAATGCTTGCTACACCCCTAGATAAATTCGTCGAGGGGTGTAGTTTCCCAAATGGGGTCACTTTTGGGGGGTTTCCACTGTTTTAGTTCCACAAGACCTGTTCAAAGCTGACATGGTGCCTAAAATATATTCTAATAAAAAGGAGACCCAAAATCCACCAGGTGCTCCTTTGCTTCTGAGGCCGGTGCTTCAGTCCAGTAGCACGCTACGGCCACATGTGGGATATTTCCTAAAACTGCAGAACCTGGGCAATAAATATTGAGTTGCATTTCTTGGGTAAAACATTCTGTGGTACAAAAAAAATGGATTCAAAATGAATTTCTGGAAAAAAATAATGAACTTTGTAAATTTCACCTCTACTTTGCCTTAATTCCTGTGCAATGTCTAAAGGGTTAAGAAACTTTCTAAATGCTGTTTTGAATACTTTGAGGGGTGCAGTTTTTAAAATGGGGTGACTTATTGGGGGTTTCTAATATCCAAGGACCTCAAAGCCACTTCACAACTGAACTGGCCCCTGTAAAAATATCATTTTGAAATTTTCTTGGAAATGTGAGAAATTGCTGCTAAAGTTCTAAGCCTTGTAACGTCCTAGAAAAATAAAATGATGTTCAAAAAACGATGCCAATCTAAAGTAGACATATGGGGGATGTTTGTTAGCAACATTTTTGTGTGGTATAACTGCCTGTCTTACAAACAGATACATTTAAATTGAGAAAAATGCAAATTTTTGCAATTTTTCGCTAAATTTTGGTGTTTTTCACAATTAAATACTGAATGTATCGGGCAAATTTTGCCAGTAACATAAAGTCCAATGTGTCACGAGAAAACAATCTCAGAATCACTTGGATAGGTAAAAGCATTCCGGAGTTATTACCATATAAAGTGAAACATGTCAGATTTGAAAAATGAGGCTCTGTCAGGAAGGTCAAAAGTGGCCAAAGAGGGAAGGGGTTAAAGGCTTTTTATTGTGCAAACGTAGGAAAACATAAAACCTTTACATATTTGGTATCCCCGTAATCGTGCCGACCCATAGAATAAAAGTTAACATGTTATTTACGCTGCATGGTAAACGGCGTAAATTTATAACGTGAAAATCAATGCTGGAATAGCTGCTTATTTTCAATTCTCTCCTAAAATAAAGTTAATCAATATATTATAAGCATCTAAAAATGGTACAATTAAAAAACACAACTCGTCCCGCAAAAAAACAAGCCCTCATATGGCTATGTCGACGGAATAAAAAAAAATAAAAAAAGTTACGACTCTTGGAACGTGAAAAAACAAAAAATAATCCTTGGTCATTAACGTGCAAAATGGCCTGGTCATTAAGGGGTTAATAGACAACTAGGCGTGTTTTTTCTTTTTACCAACTGGGCGTTGTGGAGAGAAGTGTATGACGCTGACCAATCAGTGACTAAATCAGCGTCATACACTTCTCATTGTTCCAGCCCAGCTTCTTTCACTGCACAATCACGCTGGAGCATTCGCTTTGCTGCTCGATTCCATGTCTTAGCGACTGACAGATACAGCCGAGCGGTGTACTTGGCCAGCTTAGTTAGTCCCATAGACATTGAACGGAGCAGAGGATGGTCGAACGCTACTCCATTCGAACTACAGTGGTAGTCCGAGCGACGGAGCCCCCAGCGATCAGACACATCACATATCCTGAGGAGATAAATGTTAATTCTCGGAATACTCCTTTAATAATTAATTTTACTGCCACTGTAGAAACTAAATACAAAAGAAATGAAGTACTTACTACTGGCTTCGAAGGAGCATTGGGTTTTTCAGATTTCTTTAGTTTCTTCACCTGTTGCCAAGATTTTTTCTTTTGATTTATATAGATTTTTGCATCTGTAAAATACACACAGAAGTGTCAAATTAAAATGTAATTTTGAAGTTTGATGTGATCTTTTTAGTGGAGCAATTTAAAAAATATAATGTCATCTTTGTTTATTTTCATCACAAGATTTCCAAACCTGTTATTTCCTCAGATTAGAAATAAGAGGACTGGGAGGTGTATCACAGTCATTATCTCCACGATAATTGGACAATGTAAACAAAGAGATCGAACAATTCACGATTTTGACTGTTCGTCAAACTCTATAAACGCAACTTGTAGCGATATTTATAAATAGGCTCGGCAATAGCTGTCACTAAGCATCAATAAACTTATGGGGATCATCATGACAGATGTGTCAGTCTGATCTACGCCAACGACTTTTAAAACCACCGATACAAGTCTCCCGGTTACGTTACAACAATGAGGTCATCTACAACTAGCAGATCATGTGTTTATCACCAACAAGTTTGCGCGTATTTCCGTCCTTCAGACAATTGGTACAGAAACTCATCTTCCTTACCATCCAAATGTAAAATTCGAACTCCCCAGTTCAATGCATTGGCCAGTATGCTGTTTTTTGGAAGAAATTCCTGTTAATAAGAAATTAAACTTAGCCAATTCAATTGCTATTGGCAGAAGAGAAGTATTGAAACATTTTCAGATTCACAAAGTGAAAAATATATTATTCTTAAAGAAAAAAAATAAATAAAAAGTTGCTACTGGCTCACCTGTTGTTTTATCACTTTTTTGAGTAATGATTTCCCTCTGCTCACATCTTCCTGTAAACAGAATGTCATTAGAAGATCAATCTAAAGTTATCGATTTGTGAAAATACAAAACTGATGCTATCACATGCTCACATAAAGGTGTACGATATTAGAAATAGATTGCAGGTTCTCCTCCAGAAACCGTGCCACTATGGTCCATGTCTCATCAGCATGTGGTTTAAAATAACCAAAGCAGATCCACAAAGGACTTACCTTTTCTGGTTTCTTACTAGGGCCTCCATCCTGGCAGCCTCTATGGCCGCTTGGTCGAGCAGAACTAGTTCCTGAATTGTGGGCAGGCTCAGGACTTGGCATGCAACACGAGTATTTCAACGACTTTGTACACTTTGCTTCCTTTTTATTGGTGATTAGACAACTTATTTCTTTACTAAGAAATCCTTCAACAGTCTAAAACGATTGCAGAAAGACACAATTAACAATTTGTATTATTTATACCTACTTATTAGATTTGCGCTGCGCAGCCTAAAGCTGGCCATATATGTTAGAAAAAGGTCAGCCATTACTACGAACTTCATCAATATCAACCAACTATCCAGCGTGTATGATTTTCAGAAGGGGCCGTGGCACCTATGCGAGTGTTGGATATTACAGGCCATCAACTGTCCGCATACACGTGGTGGCGAACGAGGGGGGGGAGGGGGGTACTTACATACCGCAAAACACGCAGGCGTGATGGAGCAACTAAAACGCACTACATATTAGCTGTTAGCAGGACGCCATCTCCCCTGACTACCGCAAAAACCATGCACACTCGTCACGGCTTACATGCTAAACATGATCCAGCGCTGCCCACAAAGTAGTACAAGCTGTGAGCCTCAAGCCCGGGGCAGTGGGGAATTTAATGCTCATGCTATATTTATCTCAGATAATTGCCTACATTGTGACAAACCCCCAGCGGAGAACAGGACTGGCTCAAGATGGGTATACAGCTTCACCAAGAATGTTTTCACTTACTACCAGCAAGCAGAGATTTTGAAAATATCATTACACATTAAGCTTTGGGATACAATAACATTTTTGAATATTGTCGTCTCCTCAAGGCCACATCTCTGCATTTGGCCCAGGATTCAGTCAAATAAAGGGTAAATAAAAATTTTTGTCATGGAAGATTTGATCGGTGTGAGTCACCAAAACAAAGCGGCAGAAGTGCTTGGATGAGCGCTGTGCCGCTTAGTTTCTAACCAGCTTTCCTTGAAATGGTGTACGGGCTCAATAGAAAGTCTTTACGTTCAAACACTGCTCAGTTCGGCTGTCCGCGGAAAGCAGATCAGAAACGAAGCGGCACGGCGATTACCCGAGCATTTTTGCCACTTTGTATTAGCGAGCGGTGGAGTTATCAGTGCTCGGATCAAAGCTTCTGACGCATAACTAGTTTTCTTTAAAAGTTTGGTTACACTTTAAATTCGATACAAGAACTTGATCCACAACCTGGTAACACTACAATGATCACTGCAGATTAATCCTCACTAGATTGGAAAATATTGTCCTGGAAAAATGTTTATTTCGATTTTTCTCTCCATATAATTCTGTTATTCCTGTGTTGGGCTCATGGTATATAAATGTATATACTAGCTTTTCATCACGTACAAGCAGAACATGACGTTAAGGTGCTCACACCTACCCCTCCCAAATCCTTGATGTCTTTTTCCAGTTTTTCAGCTACCAGTCTTGAGGCAATGTCCAGGTAAAACACTCTCCCAGCAAAAGGCTTTGGTGTTGGACCTTTGTCTGGAAGTTTTTTCGTCGTCGGCTCCTCTGCTTTCATTTTCACTCCTCTCCCCTGTGTTCCTCCTTCTTCCCAACACAGAAAAATAAGTTATCAATGACATGTATGGTAGTTTTTTTTTAACTTGCTTTCTTAAGCTCACAGCAAAAAGCGGTAAAATGACAGTGGTACAAATAAACTAGATACGAACAGTACATTTGTTACACGTGTGGCTATACAAGGTCAGAGGACAATTATTTATCACATGGAAAGGCATATAGATGTGTAGGGGTCTGACATACACCGCAATAACATACCTCAGAAGCTACACCCAGAATTATAAAGCAACAAAAAAAAACACAAAGCATTACAACATGAGGAAACGGGAGCGAACCAAAGACCTCAATGACTTTGGAGGAAACAGTGTCAATAAAGAGGGACAGTGATCGTGGAACGATGTTACACATTTGCTGGGGTTGTCCTCATATCCAAACTTTCTGGGTTAAGGTGGTGGCCCTTATTAAAAAGAGAATGGGAAGAGAGATACCCAACACTCCAGCTGTACTGCCACTTCCCATGGTACCAGGTTCCATTACAGCCAACGTAAGGCATTTGATTAGCTTTCTTTTAATAGCAGCTAGAACGGTTATTCCACGTCTTTGGAAATCGGAGAGAACTCCCTCAATACAGGAGAGGTTTCAGGAGGTTCTTCGTTTGCAGAGGATGGAAGAGGCAGTAGGACAATTGCTATGCAAATAGGTCTACTTACATGGTTTGGCAGGTCTGGACAGATTTCTGTTCTTCTGATGAGTATTTTTCTTATTTATGATTGGACTGGGGGGACGTTGGACTGCTTTGGGCAATTCTGGCAGGGTCAGTTCTCACATGACATGATTTTTTCAGCCATAGTGCTCTATTTGTATTTCTACTCCTCATACACACTCACCTCAACTTGGGCTTATATACCTCTTCTTGCCAGCTTCTTGAGCTAAATACCTTCTGAATGTATGTCGGTTTTCGGCCACCTTGGTACGAATATTTATCTCTATATTGATATGCCATTAGAATGGTTCTGTTTATTTGTTTTCCCGACTGCAGGTTTTTTTCTGGTCACTTCCAGCATGTCACCTCTATACATTCTGTGATTGCTTAATTAGGACAGCGGGTATGGAGACTCATCTGCTAACTCTGAGATATTCTTTCTAATATATTTATTTTCTATTGACTTCCTGTTCATTATTGATTATTTGTCCTACTGCGTCAGGGAATATACGTTATCTCTTTGGATGTACAGTGGTTACTATTATTGCTTTCCTCTAAACCCAGCTTTCCACCGCATGTATTAATACATATAGGTAATCACTTGCACATATACTCACTGCTCCTTTGCATCTTGGATCCAATGTTCACAACATTTACTTTGGGTATTGAAGGTGGTGGCAGCTAAAGAATGTAAATGGTTAAGACGGTCAGTTTTTATAATAAACAATAGTAAGTAGTTACACGCAAACTGCCCAAGATTTTATTATAAAAGACCAGAAAATAGTTGCACAACAAGGAATAACCTTCCCCAACATTGAGCTGGTCATCAGGAGTCCGGCTGCACCCGCTTATCACTGAGGTAGCTGCTGACGTGTTAACATTGCACCGGCCTACATGGCACCCTTTTAAAGGGGTTATCCACTACCAGACAACTGATGACCTATACACCGGAGAAGTCATCAGTATATGATCTGTGGTGGTCTGACACCCGGACCCCACACCGATCATCTGTTTCGGCTGTCTCCGGGCACCGGACATCCATGCCGAAAGCACCGGAATAGCGGCCGAGCTGCAGCACCGCTCCTATTCAAGTCAATAGGAGTAGAGCTGCAGTAACCCAGCAC
Organism: Rhinoderma darwinii; assembly: GCF_050947455.1. Lineage (NCBI taxonomy): Eukaryota > Metazoa > Chordata > Amphibia > Anura > Rhinodermatidae > Rhinoderma > Rhinoderma darwinii. Next base: position 324,610,202 of record NC_134691.1, read on the forward strand.
GGCTACTACGCAGTGTCTGGAGCCATCTGCTTCAGGTTCCATACTGTGCAATGACATCTGGTGCCCGCAAGCAGCCGATCGGTGCAGGGTCCGGGTGTCAGACCCGCACTGATATAATGAGGACCTCTCCGGTGGATAGGCAATCAGTTGTCCGATAGTAAACAACCCCTTTAAGCCAATGGAAAACCCCTTTAAAGCTAAATTCACACCACATTTGGTAAGTACGGTCACGTATTTGCTGACTCTTGACATACACAAATAACAAAGCCGTATTCCCCCCATACCCATATATTTTATGAAAGTAGACTTAAGGGTATGATCACACGGGACAGGTTTGTGGCGGGTTTTCCCGTAATGGATTTCAATGCAGAAAACCTGCAGCGTAGTAGAGTAGGAGGAGAGCAGACGTGTCGCTATGGCAAGGACAGAGAGGGAAGTATTGATTTGATGTTATTTTATGATCGGTTTTCCGAAGCGGTGAGTCCAGATGAAAATCTGCACCACAATTTGGCGTGGTCAGAATTCCCTGCCAGTTAGAAGTCGGATAGGCTGCATACTTTTTTGCAGCGTAGCCGACCTGTGTAAACATAACCCTAAGGCTACACGAGCGTGTTCGGTCCGTGATATACGGACCGTATGTCGACAGTATTCCCCGGACCGAACACAGTGCAGGGAGGAACGCTACTAGCACCATAGTTATGTACGATGACAGAAGTCCCTGCCTCGCTGCAGGAAAAACTGTCCTGTACCGCGGGGAGGCAGGGACACTTAGCGTCATAGATAACCATGATGCTAGGAGCCGGCTCCCTGTACTGTGTTCGGTCCGGGAAATGCGGCCGACACGCGGACTGTATATAAGGGACTGAACATGCTCGTGTGTGTGGGACGCCTAACACATTGTAAAAATGCCACCCAGCACTTTACACTTCTAGGCGCCTTCATGGAATTTCACATTAAAATTGTGTATAAGATCATGATTGTGGATAAAAGTCTGATCCAAGTACAGCCGGAGTCACACAACACCCCCATGAGTGCACGATGTCAGGAGGCTATACATCATGTCCACTGAACCAGCTATCAGTGTTTAGTGCATGCCGGATAACACAAAAATATACAGCACCACATGTGCTGACCAGCAGAAATAGATATTCTAAGCGATTTATACCCCGGAGGACGCTCCCCTGGATTTGCAGGGGCGCCGAAACGCGTTGGGAATTAGTATTGCATATCTTTGACAGAACAGACCATTGAAATATATGTTTAAAGAGGCTCTGTCACCAGATTTTCAAACCCCTATCTCCTATTGCAGCAGATCGGCGCTGCAATGTAGATTACAGTAACGTTTTTTTTTTCTTCAAAAACAAGCATTTTTAGCCAAGTTATGACCATTTTTAGATTTATGCAAATGAGCCTTTCTTAAGTACAACTGGGCGTGTTTAAAGTTATGTACAAGTGGGCGTGTCTTGTGTTCGTTACATCTGGGCGTTTTTACTTGTTTTACTAGCTGGGCGTTGTGAATAGAAGTGTATGATGCTGACGAATCAGAATCATCCACTTCTCTTCGTTACCACCCAGCTTCTGGCCGTGCACAGACACACAGCGTGTTCTCCAGAGATCACGCTGTGACGTCACTCACTTCCTCACACAGGAACTTCATCGCGTCGGATGAGCGAGAACACGCTGTGTGTCTGAACTGCCAGAAGCTGGGTGGTAACGAAGAGAAGTGGATGATGCTGTATTTTTTAATAGCACCATTTTGAGGTACATTTTATTTATTGATTAACTTTTATTAACTTTTTGGGGGGGGGATAGAAAAAAAATCTGAAATTTTGCCACTTTTTTGCGTCCTAAAATCGACGCCGTTTACCGTGTGATATAAATAACACAATAACTTTATTCAGCGGGTTGTTACGATTGCAACGATACCAAATTTGTATAGTTTTTGTATGTTTTACTACTTTTACACAGTAAAAACGCTTTTTTTTCAAAATTATTTGTTTATGTGTCTCCATGTTTGAAGAGCCGTAACGGTTTTAATTTTTCGCCGATGCAGTTGTATGAGGGCTTTTTTTTTTTTGCGGGAAGACTTGTAGTTTTTATTGGTACCATTTTGGAGTAGATGCGACTTTTTGATCACTTTTTAATCACATTTTTTTTTAAAGTCAGGATTCACAGAAAACAGCAATTTTTCCATCTTTTTTTATTAAATTTTTTACGGCGTTCACCGTGCGGGTTAAATAATGTAATAGATTTATAGTCGGGGTCGTTACGGACGCGGCGATACCAAATGTGTAACTTTTTTACTTTATTTTGGTTTTTTAATACTAAAGCAGTTTGTAAGGGGAAAAAGTGGGTTTAATTAACTTTATTAAACTTTTTTTTTTACTTTTTTACTAGTCCCACTAGGGGACTATAATATGCGATTCTGCGATCGCTATTATAATACACTGCAATACTTCTGTATTGCAGTGTATTATGCCTGTCCGTTTAAAACGGAGAGGCATCTGCTAGGTCATGCCTCCGGCATGATCTAGCAGGCATTCACTAGGCAGACCTGGGGGCCTTTATTAGGCCCCCGGCTGCCATTGGAGACACAGACACTCGGCGATGTTATCGCCGGGTGTCGGTGGGAGAGAGAGGGAGCTCCCTCCCTCTCTCCAAAACCACTCAGATGCGGTGCTCGCTATTGAGCACCGCATCTGAGGGGTTAAACGGGTGAGATCGATACTTATATCGATCTGACCCGGTAGAGCAGGGACGCTCCCAGCCCTCAGCTGCCTCTGACAGTTCCCTGCTCTGTTTACTTATTCCGATGCCGCGACGTAAAAAGTCTATGGCATCGGAATAAGGCCCGTTAGTGACCGACGTAGAAACACGATGGGGCGGTCACTAACGGGTTAAAGCCTCTTTTGGAGTGTTGTGACACACACTTGCTATCAGTGTATCTGAAGACACTTCAATAAAGGCAATACTTGCGTATCGCTCTGGCAAATAGATCAGTAGTTTAGTTTACTACTCCTGTGCGGCGCTGCATTGGCTTATGAAGCTTAGTCAATCCTTAATCACCATATGCCGGACACTCCAATCAGGACCTATGATCTGTGCTGCCTCTGCTTGTACTCAGAATATTTGGCATTAGTGCCCTTTTTAAAATACCATTAAAACAATTTGTAAACGTTTTGACAAGCAGTAAAATATTTATCAATAATTCAAACGTATATCTACTACACTAGTATTGGCATTCAATTATACATCATGTCGACATGCACATACAACTTCATATAATCACCAGAACCAAGGAGACCGAAAGCCTCTGATCCAGAAGCCGGGAAACATCCGGGTCACTAAATGGCCTGATTAGGTGATAGGAATGAAAAAGATCCCCCTAAGCCCCCGCTCACACAGAGTTTTTTTTTTACGTTGTTGTGGACGCAGAAACCGCACCAAAATACATCCAAAAACGGCACCCATTGTTTTTAATGGTAGGCGGAGCTTTTTTTCCCCCCCAGAAGCAGAAAAAAAAAAACTCACGGGAAGAAGTAGTGTCATGCCCTCTATTCTGGCGTTTCCGTCTCTGACCTCCCATTGACATCAATGGGAGGAAGAGAAAAGAGATTTCTGCAACTCTTTTTTGCCTGCGGTGCTTAATGGCTGTGGCTAAAAAACACATCAGAGAGAGTGCAGGCAGGTCAAAACCTCCTGAAGGAATTTTGAGGCAGATTTTTTCCCCCTGTAAAAAAAAAGTGTGTGAACAGGGTCTAAATGTGACAGATATGAGGGCGCACAGCTCTGATTGGTAAGAGGGGGTGATAACATGAAGTACCCCCCCTGGGGTCACTGGAGGCTGTCCAGGGGGGGGGGGGGATAGTGACCTTTCTTCCTGCTCTCACTTGCAGCTCCTCCCTCTTCTACTAAGACACAGAACCAATGAGTAACCCCCAACAAGTGCTGTGCCCCGGATACTGCTCCTAGAATCACTCGAAAGCTCAGTCTATAGCAGGATTTCACACTTATATTCAAGTGGTGGCAGTGACGACACATTATATACGTCCTCGGCGGGGACGCGGCTGGTAGATGTTGGGATCCTGCAGCCTTAATGGCATTAAAAAAAAAAAAAAAAAAAAAAGCGTAACCGACTGCACAATACAAGCGTATATAAAAAAAAACAAAAAAAAAAAACGATTCCGCCGGCTGCAGTTATCTAATGGCAGACGTATGTAACTGTATAAGGTTAGAGGTGGATACATCTGTCTTTACATTCATGACAATTGTCACCCAACACCACCTAGTCCAAGCTGTCCCCATAGTGACCTGTAACCTCCAGGTCATAACTCACCCGCTGAGGTAGAACTACAACTCCGAGCCTGCCCTATCAAAACGAGTGCACTGTAACACCACAGAGGGCCTCCATATATTATCTGATGGGAGTCAGGTCCTCTACTCATCACTTATAAATCCAATAGGAGACAGGTCTAAACTACAAGGACTCCATATTCACACCCCCTGCACCCCTTTATCTGAGGGCAGGCCCCAACATAGACTCAGCTGTCTCCCGCTCCATTCGTGGCCCCGGCTTCACTTCTCAACACTCACCGGGCGCCCGCTCTGACCCACCGCCTGGCGGCACTCCGGTTTCCCGGTCGAATCAAGGCGCTGCGCCAGCTCTATTGCTTTTGCGGTGACACCGGGATTTGATTTCTTCGCGGATTTCCCGCCTCTCCCCGAGACTCCGCCCCCTCATTCCGAGTAAACATCGCCGTGACGTCGTGCAGCAGATTCCACAAATCTATCTCATGTACCGCTCACTAACCCGAGGGGAAACTAAAATAATAATAAATATAAATACATAATAAATAGATAACGGTAGATATATATACCACAGATACAGTATATAGAATGTTTATACTCACTATACACATATATATTACACTACAGATATATTACACATATTACACACTACACATATATATTACACACTACACATATTACACACTATACATATATATTACACACTATACATATATATTACACACTATACACATATTACACACTATACATATATATTACACATATTACACACTATACATATATTACACACTATACATATATATTACACACTACACATATTACACACTATACATATATATTACACACTATACATATATATTACACACTATACACATATTACACACTATACATATATATTACACATATTACACACTACACATATTACACACTATACATATATATTACACATATTACACACTATACATATATTACACACTATACATATATATTACACACTATACATATATTACACACTATACATATATATTACACACTATACATATATTACACACTATACATATATATTACACACTATACACATATTACACACTATACATATATATTACACATATTACACACTACACATATTACACACTATACATATATATTACACATATTACACACTATACATATATTACACACTATACATATATATTACACACTATACATATATTACACACTATACATATATATTACACACTATACATATATTACACACTATACATATATATTACACACTATACATATATTACACACTATACACATATATTACACACTACACATATTACACACTATACATATATATTACACACTATACATATATTACACACTATACATATATATTACACACTATACATATATTACACACTATACATATATATTACACACTATACATATATTACACACTATACATATATATTACACACTATACACATATTACACACTATACATATATATTACACACTACACATATTACACACTATACATATATATTACACACTACACATATCACACACTATACATATATATTACACACTATACATATATTACACACTATACATATATATTACACACTATACATATATTACACACTATACATATATATTACACACTATACATATATTACACACTATACATATATATTACACACTACACATATTACACACTATACATATATATTACACACTATACACATATTACACACTACACACATTACACATTATACATATATTACACACTACACATATTACACACTATACATATATATTACACACTATACATATATTACACACTACACACATTACACACTATACATATATTACACACTACACACATTACACACTATACATATATTACACACTACACATATTACACACTATACATATATATTACACACTATACACATATTACACACTACACACATTACACACTATACATATATATTACACACTATACACATATTACACACTACACACATTACACACTATACATATATATTACACACTACACATATTACACACTATACATATATTACACACTACACACATTACACACTATACATATATTACACACTACACACATTACACACTATACATATATTACACACTACACATATTACACACTATACATATATATTACACACTACACACATTACACACTATACATATATATTACACACTATACACATATTACACACTATACATATATATTACACACTACACACATTACACACTACACACATTACACACTATACATATATTACACACTACACATATTACACACTATACATATATATTACACACTATACATATATTACACACTACACACATTACACACTACACATATTACACACTATACATATATATTACACACTATACACATATTACACACTACACACATTACACACTATACATATATTACACACTACACACATTACACACTATACATATATTACACACTACACATATTACACACTATACATATATATTACACACTACACACATTACACACTATACATATATATTACACACTATACACATATTACACACTATACATATATATTACACACTACACACATTACACACTATACACATATATTACACACTATACACATATTACACACTATACATATATATTACACACTACACATATTACACACTATACATATATATTACACACTATACACATATTACACACTATACATATATATTACACACTACACACATTACACACTATACACATATATTACACACTATACACATATTACACACTATACACATATATTACACACTATACACACATTATACACTATACACATATATATTACACACTACACACATTATACACTATACACATATATTACACACTATACACATATTACACACTATACATATATATTACACACTACACATATTACACACTATACATATATATTACACACTATACACATATTACACACTATACATATATATTACACACTACACACATTACACACTATACACATATATTACACACTATACACATATTACACACTATACACATATATTACACACTATACACATATTACACACTATACACATATTACACACTATACACATATATTACACACTATACATAAATATTACACACTACACACATTACACACTATACATATATATTACACACTATACACATATATTACACACTATACATAAATATTACACACTACACATATTACACACTATACATATATATTACACACTACACACATTACACACTATACATATATATTACACACTATACACATATATTACACACTATACATAAATATTACACACTACACATATTACACACTACACATATATATTACACACTACACACATTACACACTATACATATATATTACACACTATACACATATTACACACTATACACATATATTACACACTATACACATATTACACACTATACACATATTACACACTATATATATATTACACACTATACATAAATATTACACACTACACATATTACACACTATACATATATATTACACACTATACATATATATTACACACTATACACATATATTACACACTATACACATATTACACACTATACACATATTACACACTATACATATATATTACACACTATACATAAATATTACACACTACACATATTACACACTATACATATATATTACACACTATACACATATTACACACTATACATATATATTACACACTATACACACATTACACACTATACATATATATTACACACTATACACACATTACACACTATACATATATATTACACACTATACACATATTACACACTATACATATATATTACACACTACACATATTACACACTATACATATATTACACACTATACACACATTACACACTATACATATATATTACACACTATACACATATTACACACTATACATATATATTACACATATTACACACTATACACATATTACACACTATACATATATTACACACTATACATATATATTACACACTATACATATATATTACACACTACACACATTACACACTATACACATATATTACACACTATACACATATTACACACTATACATATATATTACACACTATACACACATTACACACTACATATATATTACACACTATACACATATTACACACTATACATATATATTACACATATTACACACTATATATATTACACACTATACATATATTACACACTATACATATATATTACACACTATACATATATATTACACACTACACACATTACACACTATACACATATATTACACACTATACACATATTACACACTATACACATATATATTACACACTATACACATATATTACACACTATACATAAATATTACACACTACACATATTATACACTATACACATATTACACACTATACATATATATTACACACTATACATATATATTACACACTATACACATATTACACACTATACATATATATTACACATATTACACACTATATATATTACACACTATACACATATTACACACTATACATATATATTACACACTATACACATATTACACACTACATATATTACACACTATACACATATTACACACTATATATATTACACACTATACATATATTACACACTATACATATATATTACACACTACACACATTACACACTATACATATATATTACACACTATACATATATATTACACACTATACATATATATTACACACTACACACATTACACACTATACATATATATTACACACTATACACATATTACACACTATACATATATATTACACACTACACATATTACACACTATACATATATATTACACACTATACACATATTACACACTATACATATATATTACACACTACACACATTACACACTATACACATATATTACACACTATACACATATTACACACTATACATATATATTACACACTACACATATTACACACTATACATATATATTACACACTATACACATATTACACACTATACATATATATTACACACTACACACATTACACACTATACACATATATTACACACTATACACATATTACACACTATACACATATATTACACACTATACACACATTATACACTATACACATATATATTACACACTACACACATTATACACTATACACATATATTACACACTATACACATATTACACACTATACACATATTACACACTATACACATATATTACACACTATACATAAATATTACACACTACACATATTACACACTATACATATATATTACACACTATACACATATATTACACACTATACATAAATATTACACACTACACATATTACACACTATACATATATATTACACACTATACACATATATATTACACACTACACACATTACACACTATACATATATATTACACACTATACACATATTACACACTATACATATATATTACACACTATACACATATTACACACTATACACATATATTACACACTATACACATATTACACACTATACACATATTACACACTATATATATATTACACACTATACATAAATATTACACACTACACATATTACACACTATACATATATATTACACACTATACATATATATTACACACTATACACATATATTACACACTATACACATATTACACACTATACACATATTACACACTATACATATATATTACACACTATACATAAATATTACACACTACACATATATATTACACACTATACACATATTACACACTATACATATATATTACACACTATACACATATTACACACTATACATATATATTACACACTATACACACATTACACACTATACATATATATTACACACTATACACATATTACACACTATACATATATATTACACACTACACATATTACACACTATACATATATATTACACACTATACACATATATTACACACTATACACACATTACACACTATACATATATATTACACACTACACATATTACACACTATACATATATATTACACACTATACATATATATTACACACTATACACACATTACACACTATACATATATATTACACACTATACACATATTACACACTATACATATATATTACACACTATATATATTACACACTATACATATATATTACACACTATACATATATATTACACACTACACACATTACACACTATACACATATATTACACACTATACACATATTACACACTATACATATATATTACACACTATACACATATTACACACTATACATATATATTACACATATTACACGCTATATATATTACACACTATACACATATTACACACTATACATATATTACACACTATACATATATATTACACACTACACACATTACACACTATACACATATATTACACACTATACACATATTACACACTATACACATATATTACACACTATACATAAATATTACACACTACACATATTATACACTATACACATATTACACACTATACATATATATTACACACTATACATATATATTACACACTATACACATATTACACACTATACATATATATTACACATATTACACACTATATATATTACACACTATACACATATTACACACTATACATATATATTACACACTATACACATATTACACACTACATATATTACACACTATACATATATTACACACTATACATATATATTACACACTATACATATATATTACACACTACACACATTACACACTATACATATATATTACACACTATACATATATATTACACACTATACATATATATTACACACTACACACATTACACACTATACATATATATTACACACTATACACATATTACACACTATACATATATATTACACACTACACATATTACACACTATACATATATATTACACACTATACACATATTACACACTATACATATATATTACACACTACACACATTACACACTATACACATATATTACACACTATACACATATTACACACTATACATATATATTACACACTACACATATTACACACTATACATATATATTACACACTATACACATATTACACACTATACATATATATTACACACTATACATATATTACACACTATACATATATATTACACACTATACACATATTACACACTATACATATATATTACACACTACATATATTACACACTATACATATATATTACACACTATACACATATTACACACTATACATATATATTACACACTATACACATATTACACACTATACATATATATTACACACTACACACATATTACACACTATACATATATATTACACATATTACACACTATACACATATATTACACACTATACACATATTACACACTATACATATATATTACACACTATACACATATTACACACTATACATATATATTACACATATTACACGCTATATATATTACACACTATACACATATTACACACTATACATATATTACACACTATACATATATATTACACACTACACACATTACACACTATACACATATATTACACACTATACACATATTACACACTATACACATATATTACACACTATACATAAATATTACACACTACACATATTATACACTATACACATATTACACACTATACATATATATTACACACTATACATATATATTACACACTATACACATATTACACACTATACATATATATTACACATATTACACACTATATATATTACACACTATACACATATTACACACTATACATATATATTACACACTATACACATATTACACACTACATATATTACACACTATACACATATTACACACTATATATATTACACACTATACATATATTACACACTATACATATATATTACACACTATACATATATATTACACACTACACACATTACACACTATACATATATATTACACACTATACATATATATTACACACTATACATATATATTACACACTACACACATTACACACTATACATATATATTACACACTATACACATATTACACACTATACATATATATTACACACTACACATATTACACACTATACATATATATTACACACTATACACATATTACACACTATACATATATATTACACACTACACACATTACACACTATACACATATATTACACACTATACACATATTACACACTATACATATATATTACACACTACACATATTACACACTATACATATATATTACACACTATACACATATTACACACTATACATATATATTACACACTATACATATATTACACACTATACATATATATTACACACTATACACATATTACACACTATACATATATATTACACACTACATATATTACACACTATACATATATATTACACACTATACACATATTACACACTATACATATATATTACACACTATACACATATTACACACTATACATATATATTACACACTACACACATATTACACACTATACATATATATTACACATATTACACACTATACACATATATATTACACACTATACACATATATTACACACTATACATAAATATTACACACTACACATATTATACACTATACACATATTACACACTATACATATATATTACACACTATACATATATATTACACACTATACACATATTACACACTATACATATATATTACACATATTACACACTATATATATTACACACTATACACATATTACACACTATACATATATATTACACACTATACACATATTACACACTACATATATTACACACTATACACATATTACACACTATATATATTACACACTATACATATATTACACACTATACATATATATTACACACTACACACATTACACACTATACATATATATTACACACTATACATATATATTACACACTATACATATATATTACACACTACACACATTACACACTATACATATATATTACACACTATACACATATTACACACTATACATATATATTACACACTATACACATATTACACACTATACATATATATTACACACTACACACATATTACACACTATACATATATATTACACATATTACACACTATACACATATATATTACACACTATACACATATATTACACACTATACATAAATATTACACACTACACATATTATACACTATACACATATTACACACTATACATATATATTACACACTATACATATATATTACACACTATACACATATTACACACTATACATATATATTACACATATTACACACTATATATATTACACACTATACACATATTACACACTATACATATATATTACACACTATACACATATTACACACTACATATATTACACACTATACACATATTACACACTATATATATTACACACTATACATATATTACACACTATACATATATATTACACACTACACACATTACACACTATACATATATATTACACACTATACATATATATTACACACTATACATATATATTACACACTACACACATTACACACTATACATATATATTACACACTATACATATATATTACACACTATACATATATATTACACACTACACACATTACACACTATACATATATATTACACACTATACATATACAGGGTGGGCCATTTATATGGATACACCTAAATAAAATGGGAATGGTTGGGGATATTAACTTCCTGTTTGTGACACATTAGTATATGGGAGGGGGGAAACTTTTCAAGCTGGGTGTTGACCATGGCGGCCATTTTGAAGTCGGCCATTTTGTATCCAACTTTCGTTTTTTCAATGGGAAGAGGGTCATGTGACACATCAAACTTATCGAGAATTTCACAAGAAAAACAACGGTGTGCTTGGTTTTAACGTTACTTTATTCTTTCATGAGTTATTTACAAGTTTCTGACCACTTATAAAATGTGTTCAAAGTGCTGCCCATTGTGTTGGATTGTCAATGCAACTCTCTTCTCCCACTCTTCACACACTGATAGCAACACCACAGAAGAAATGCCTCCTGATCTGGCCCCCTTAGACTTTTATCTTTGGAGTCATCTGAAGGCAATTGTCTATGCTGTGAAGATACGAGATGTGCAGCAACTGAAACTCCGGATACTGGAAGCCTGTGCTAGCATTTCTTCTGTGGTGTTGCTATCAGTGTGTGAAGAGTGGGAGAAGAGGGTTGCATTGACAATCCAACACAATGGGCAGCACTTTGAACACATTTTATAAGTGGTCAGAAACTTGTAAATAACTCGTGAAAGAATAAAGTAACGTTAAAACCAAGCACACCATTGTTTTACTTGTGAAATTCTCGATAAGTTTGATGTGTCACATGACCCTCTTCCCATTGAAAAAACGAAAGTTGGATACAAAATGTCCGACTTCAAAATGGCCGCCATGGTCAACCCCCAGATTGAAAAGTTTCCCCCCTCCCATATACTAATGTGTCACAAACAGGAAGTTAATATCACCAACCATTCCCATTTTATTTAGGTGTATCCATATAAATGGCCCACCCTGTATATTACACACTACACATATTACACACTATACATATATATTACACACTATACACACATTACACACTATACATATATATTACACACTATACACATATTACACACTATACATATATATTACACATATTACACACATTACACACTATATATATTACACACTACACACATTACACACTATATATATTACACACTATACATATATATTACACACTATACACACATTACACACTACACATATTACACACTATACATATATATTACACACTATACACATATTACACACTATACATATTACACACTATACACATATATATTACACACTATACACACATTACACACTATACATATATATTACACACTATACACACATTACACACTATACATATATATTACACAGGGAGAGCTGCAGTGTTACCCAGTGAGGTTCCAGAGTGGGATCACCCTTATTGTGGCAGCAGGGGTGTAACTAGGGGTAGGATTCATAGGGTCCCAAAGCGAAATGAGATGGGCCCCCACCACCTAGTGGCAGGAAAATGCAACAGCAGCATAAGTAGCAATAGATAATAGCGCCATATATAAGATAACCCCATATTGTAGGGGTAAGTTCACACGCTGAGTAAGGGTATGTTCACACGGCTTATTTACGGATGTATTTTGGGCGTTTTACGCCTGGAATTACGTCCGAAAATACGGCTTGAAAGCGTTGACAAACATCTGCCCATTAAAAGCAATGGGCTGACGTTTGTCTGTTCACACGAGGCGTATATTTACGCGTCGCTGTCAAAAGACGGCGCGTAAATAGACGCCCGCGTCAAAGAAGTGTCATGTCACTTCTTCAGACGTAATGGAGCCGTTTTCCATGGACTCCATGGGAAACCAGCTCCAGTTACGTCCGTAATGGACGCAGCGAAATAGCGCCTGCACATGCCGTAACGGCTGACATGACGGGGCTGTTTTCTCCTGAAAGCATCCCCGTAATTTCAGCCAATACGGACGCTGTCGTGTGAACATACCCTAAAGGTACACAGAATATCCGCCCTTTTCCACACAGGGATTTCCGGATGAAAAGTCTCACCAATTTGTGGTACAGTTTTTCCCTGGGAATGTCCGCTGCAGAAACTATTATGCAGGATCCATTATACCACAAATTCAAGCAGCACCCGACGGACGTCATTGACTTATAACGGGGTCCACCGGGGGGGTGTAAGAATAGGCCTTAGTGCCGCTGCAATATTGATATGAAGCGATGCTCAGGTCAGTGGGTGCCATACAAAATGAAGGAGAGTTTTTTTTAAAAAAAACATAGATGGAAAGCGCTGTTATTCTTCATAAATTAAAGGGCTAGATAGAAAAAATCCAGGAAAACCCCTTTTGATTGTTATGCTTTGTACATTTCACGCCTGTTTTTATGCCGAGAAAATATGAAAAAATATAAATCTGAAATAAAAATATATATAATAAGTAATAACATATAAAACAATAATAAACAGCAGCAAAATAAATGATTTCCAATTTTTTTTTTTTTGCAACAGTGTGAGGCTGTGATGATGACATTCTCTGTAACGGAAGGTTCTGCTGCGAATCTGCTTTATCGAATGCAAACCTGCAGCACAGCAAATGTCAAGTGACCCAGCCAATGAGAAAACCCTTTCACGTCATGTGACTAATAGGCCGCTGACAGCAGCAGACATGTTTGTTTTGGGCAGAGCGTTCTTTCTCTGGTATTGACTCAAGGATGTTCCTGACAACAAGCATTTAATTATTAAATATTCATGAGGAAAAGCGAGTAATGCGGAGACATAGTCGTTCCTTTTTAGTTATATGGAGGTTGTAGCGGCTGTCTAGCTGCATATATGCCCATTTCAAACATGGCAGTTGCTGCTCGTATGCTCCTCCTACAGAGGTGTGTATCTTGTGTAACTGTACAGCAGACAGTATGTCCTAGGCTAAACCACATGTAGTGATCGTGCCTCCTCGGTGTCACCCACAGGAATTATGATCTACGATCTGTTCTGCGCACTTACTGCTCCTGTGCTCTAAAGAGGTCACTGACAACAAAGTTCCCACAGACATATGGTCATTGGTGCAGGACACAGCTGACCGCAAGAGGTCAAAGGTACAGTACAAGTTGGCTGGAAAGTGAGAATTCAACATGTGGTAGAGCTGTAATAGCAGAGCGGAGGTGCCAGACATGCTGAGGGTTGTAGTTCTATCATAGTTGCATTGCAACCTGCTGTAAAGAGTAGTTACTAATTTGTATGTCAAACTTCAGTCCTACAGAAATGTGTATTTATTATAATGTATGACCCCACCGGGACCAGGACCGGACAATGTTTAGTCATTTTTATCATGCGTTCGTTAAACGGCTATAACTTTTTTTATTTGTTGGTCCAGCCTAGGGATTTTTTGCAATATTTTTTTTCGTGATCAACGCAGGTTACTTTTCTTATAAGTTTTATATACATAATTGTAATTTTTTTTGCATTTTTAGGCTTATAGTTTGAAAAAAAGTAAAAATAATGTGCTATTTAAAATTTGAGCTCACTTTTTTTTGGTAATAATATAGTGTAACTCTTAAATAGACTTTTTATTTGTGATCTTCATTGTCTGCCGTATATTTTGATATATTACATGTCTGTTTTAGGGTATGTGCGCACACACTAATTACGTCCGTAATTGACGGACGTATTTCGGCCGCAAGTCCCGGACCGAACACAGTGCAGGGAGCCGGGCTCCTAGCATCATACTTATGTACGATGCTAGGAGTCCCTGCCTCTGCGTGGAACTACTGTCCCGTACTGAAAACATGATTACAGTACGGGACAGTTGTCCTGCTGCAAGGCAGGGACTCCTAGCATCGTACATAAGTATGATGCTAGGAGCCCGGCTCAATGCACTGTGTTGGGTCCGGGACTTGCGGCCGAAATACGTCCGTCAATTACGGACGTAATTAGTGTGTGTGCACATACCCTCAGGGTTTTTGGCTCAGGTCTAGCGTAGACTTGCCACGATACCAGAATTTGGACTGCGATGCCGATACTTCGTGTAGTATTGCGTTTCACAATACCAAAACGATACTTTGCCAACAATAATTTAAAAAATAAAGTTCTTAGATTTTCTAATGTGAAGCACGAGGTATTCTAAATTTTGAACCTCCATGTGCCTCACATTAATAGTAATTCACCCCATCATGTTTCTCACAGTCACAATGGACAACATTGGGTTAATGTGTGAGGTACATGATGGGGTTAATTACTATTAATGTGAGGCACATGGAGGTACTAAATTCATCATCACACCTCGCGCCTCACATTAATGAGTGAAAGAGCTGTTTTTGTTTTATTTCGTTACAGCGTAAACATCATAAATGACGCTATAAATTTGTTGTGCACATTATTACGGTCGCGACGATACTGAATGTGTATATTGTATTGAGCCTTATTATTTTATGTTTTTTTTATAAAAAAAATTGTCTTTTTTTTTTTTCTCCATTTTTTTAAATGTAACATTATTTTTTGTTACTTTCCTATTTTGAAACTTTAATATACTGACATATATCTATACACGGATAGTAGACAGGCATATATCTATACACTGATAGTAGACAGGCAGTTGTTAGGACATACCTCAGTATGCCCTAACAGGAAATATGGTAAGACAGCCCTGGGGTCCTTCAATGGACCCTGGGCTCTCTGCCCATATATGGTATGTCCCTCAATTGCGTCTCGGGGATTCCCTGTGATGCGATCCAAGGGGCATCCCCTTTCTAATTTTCCCCTTGAATGCTGCAGTCAGCTTTGAACACAGCATTCAGGGGAATAGCGGCGGAGATGAGAGGTTTCTCTGATCTCTGCCATTAGAGCAGGGCTGCGGCTGTGTAATACGGCCATTGCCCCCGCTCCTGACAACAAGTGTGCGTGCGCGGTCAGTATGGGGTGAGGCGGCCGGCACTGAAGAGAGAACATGGGGGTGTTTTACTGTGCGCGCGCCATGTTCTCTGGCACTCATTAGTGCAGTGCCGGCCGCATCACATCATTCTGACCGCGCGCGCACAATTGTCAGGAGCGGGGCAGTGACTGGATTACACAGCCGCAGACCCGCTCTGAATACATGCGGTACAATACTATGCTGTGCGGCCGCACAACTTAGTATCGAAATACATGAAGTGACGGTATTGAGCCGTTTGACGGTGCACGGCATGAAACAGTATCGATATTTCGATGCATCGTGCAACCCTAGTCTAGCGTTATGAGAATGATTGGCGAGGGGAGCATTTTTTTGGTGGTGGATTTTATATGTAATTTTTATTTATTTATTTTTATTATTATTCTGGCCTGTCCCTCAAAGTTCGGGAAAAGGCCTCTGGGAGACTTTATTATATCATGTTATGTTTTTTTATACTTTACTTCTCCACTCCACGGGCCCATGTACACGACCGTAAAAAATCTCCGTAATTACGGACCCGCCCGGTTCTATTGGCCGAAGACACCTTTCCGTATCGCTACGGATAGGTGTCCGTGCCGTAGAACCGTGCCGGGAATTATGAAGCATCTCCTACTTTTTTTACGGGCCGTGCTGCCATACTTTGTATGGCAGCACGGCCCGAAAATGCGGCCCGCGGCCGGCCGTGCCTGCAATCGTGGTGAAGATAATTGTGGTGAAAACTGCTCCTGTCTTCTCTCCAGGATTCTTGGTAGTCTTTACCGGCACGTGACATTCGCAGCCCTATAGCTCGGGCAACACACTTAAACCCGTTCTGTATATATACAGTGGGCGATCCTCAAAAAATAAAAAATTGTTCTCCGGGCCTCCTGCTGCCATCTTTCATGGTAACCCAGTGGGCGGTATGTACACAATGGGGGAGGTGTTGTCTAACGGCACAACCAGTCATGTGAGCGCGGCAAATCTGAATGATCATCTCTAGACATCCGTTTTGTTGGTTGGTATATTATATGTGTAGATTTATATATAGCGCAGACCCGCTTAGATACTCTTTAGGTGTGTAGACCGAACACTTGTAGGGTTAGGGGGAATTTCACGTCTATTACCGCTTTTAGGGCTTATTCAGAAGAACGTAAATGTAGTACGTGTGACGGCTGTTTTGTTTTTTTCAACGCCCGCCACGCGGCTGCGTGTATTTCAATTGGGCTGTTCATAAGGCCGGTGTTTTAACAGACCGTGTGAAGGGCCCGTGATAAAATATGGCATGTCCTGTTCTTGTCCGTTTTCACGGATCCCTCAATAGATTTAAGTCTTTGAGGGATCCATGAAAACGGGTGCGACTCGGACGTAAAATACAACCGTTTTTCATGTCCGAGTTTACACTCATTCATCTGAATAAAGCCTTACAGATGTTCAGCGCTAGACTAGATTTAGGTGACCTTGCGTGCACGCTATAGAGCAGTGGTCTCAACCTGTGGCTTTCCGGCTGTTGCAAACCTACAACTCTCAGCATGATCTGCTAGGAGTTGTCGTTTTGCACAAGTTGCAGGCCACTGCTATAGTGCATTACACAACCTCAATATCCTGACCTGTGGGAATGCTCTTGACAATTAAGCCAATCGCATCGATAGGGTGTTATTTACCCAAAAGGGTATCCTTGTGGCACATGTTTGGGGGTATGTGCGTGCAAACTTTTTTTTTTTTTTGGGCTGAACTGCAAGTTCGACAATGCTTTTCAGTGCAGAGGCGGAATACATTTCTATTACACAGGATCCTAGGGGCGATGTATGGAACTGTATGGCATACAGTTAAGTTAGTTTAGCGCATAGCCGAGCTGCACTCCGCTAGCTCCGGCAGTCCCATGAATAGAGAGTCAGCGCACATGCTAAACCGCTGCTCTGATCATTAAGTGGCCTCGGGAACCCCGCTCTCTTATCGTGGAGGTCCCTGCGGTGGGACCCCCAGTGAACACACACTAATACCCTATCCTGTGGATAGAGCGAAGTTTATGTGGTGGGATAACCCTTGTAACCTAAACAAACCCCTTCTCTTTATAAATTGGGAGCACTTCTGGTGTAGCTCTACGCTATAATTTACGTCAGCTTCTGGTGTAAATTTGTCAAAACCACATTAGCCCAGCCCGTTTTGTCAAGTGACGGCCCTTTTTTAAAAATGCATTGCGCTGCGTAAAACTGAAAAAAGTTGCACATTTTTGTGCTATAAAAGTGTAACAAAAGTGGTGTAAACCTGTTAATAAATTCTCTAAAGTGGTTTATTTGCTATACCTGTGCTCTAATTATTATGTTTCCTTACATGAACTTTCCTCCGGACTGCTTCATGCCAAGAAGTTATTGAGCAATTCGACGTGACAACGTGTTAATAAGGGTCATTTTAATACATTTAACCTATTAACGGAGATATTTTTAGTTTGGATTAACACATGTTGCATATCAAATGCTAAAAAAATAAAAAATTATAATGTGGCTCCTAAATTTTTAGACTTTGGAGCCCAAAGATTTTTTATTTTAATTTTTTTATTGCTGCATGTAACACATAGCATTCTAGCTGCCTGCAGTCCCCACTAGAGGGGGCATGGGAGTTCAATGTATAACAGTATGAAGTAAGCTCTAAAAGAGGCTTTGTCTCCAGATTTTACAACCCCTATCTGCTATTGCATGTGATCGGCGCTGCAATGTAGATTACAGTAACGTTTTTATTTTTAAAAAACGAGCATTTTTGGCCAAGTTATGACCATTTTTGTAGTTATGCAAATGAGGCTTGCAAAAGTCCAAGTGGGTGTGTTTAAAAGTCCAAGTGGGCGTGTATTATGTGCGTACATCGGGGCGTTTTTACTACTTTACTAGCTGGGCGTTCTGACGAGAAGTATCATCCACTTCTCTTCACAACGCCCAGCTTCTGGCAGTGCAGACACAGCCGTGTTCTCGAGAGATCACGCTGTGTCGTCACTCACAGGTCCTGCATCGTGTCGGCACCAGAGGCTACAGTTGATTCTGCAGCAGCATCAGCGTTTGCAGGTAAGTAGCTACATCGACTTGCCTGCAAACGCCGATGCTGCTGCAGAATCATCTGTAACCTCTGGTGCCGATGTGTCCTCGCTCATCTGACACGATGCAGGACCTGTGAGTGACGACACAGCGTGATCTGTCAGAAGCTGGGCGTTCTGAAGAGAAGTGGATGATACTTCTCATCAGAACGCCCAGCTATTAAAAGTATTAAAAACGCCCCGATGTACGCACATAATACACGCCCAGTTGTACTTTTACTTTTTAACACGCCCAGTTGTACTTTTGCAAGCCTCATTTGCATAAATACGAAAATGGTCATAACTTGGCCAAAAATGCTCGTTTTTTAAAAATAAAAACGTTACTGTAATCTACATTGCAGCGCCGATCAGCTGCAATAGCAGATAGGGGGTGCAAAATCTGGTGACAGAGCCTCTTTAAGCTCCCCTTAGTGGTGGCTGCAGGAAGACAGAACGGTATTTTTTATAAACGCTACGTTCAGTCAGTGTAAACGCTGCCGCCAGTTAGTCTCCGTTTTAGTGTAAACACTGCCGCCGGTCAGTCAGTCCACGGTCTAGTGTGAATGCTGCTAACGGTCAGTCTACGGGCTAGTGTGAATGCTGCCGCCGGTCAGTCCACGGTCTAGTGTGAACGCTGCCACCGGTCATTCCACGGTCTAGTGTAATTGGTTTATACTATATGTAGTAATGTTGACTTTTAATTTGGCTACTAAAAGATATCTTTTGGCTCCTAAATTTTTAGACCGGAGCCAAAAGCGCCGTTTTGCTATTTTCTTTTTTAGTCTGTATTGGTTGTGACCCAGCTTTACAAGAAAAAAATAAATAAGTGAGAAATACCTTAAAAATATATTTTCATATTCAACATTTATGGCATATCCACAGGACCTCCGTTTGACAATTCATGACGGCCACAACGCTTGGCTCTTCCCAACAACCCGTTTATCTGAGTGCCGTTGCGCCCAAGCTCATTTGATTTGAAATTTTACTTTTATTCACTGGTGACTAATGTTAGTGGGGCCATTGGATGGTTGGTATTTAAATATTTTAACCTTTCTTTTCATAGAAAAATGAAGGAACAAAATGAACCAGCGCTCGCTTCTACCAACATCACAGCAGTCCAGCAGATAATTGCGTCCTCTGCAGGCGCTCTGCTTACGTCACTCTTTGGTAAGAATCTAATTTCAATCCAGTCCAAGCACTTTCTACTGTATCTAAGTAACCTGCGACATTTCCAACTTACAATCTGGTTGTCCAGCTTCCCTCAAAATTGAAAATGTATTACAAGTTCATCCTAATGATATTTACCGGATTATGGTTCAGAAAGAGATACAGATACGCTGCCCATAGAAGTATGTGGAGAGGGGAGGGGGAGCAGAGAGAGGAGACACATGCTGGTAAGTGTTATTTCTCACCCCAGTGCTGGATTCTCAGCTACACTGCTCATTGCTGCTATATAATCTCCACCATGTTGCTGCTGCTTCTATATATGGGATAGATATAGATAGGAGAGCTGTATTTTGTTCTTGTTTGTGCAGTGTATAGAAGACATGATAGCAGTTAGGCTCCACCCACTAGCTCAGAGAAAACAGAGAATTAGACATAGAGCCTGCAGAGGGGAAAACTGCTAAATAATGCAGAATACAAGTCATACCATGGCCAGAAATAATGTTATTCCTCATGTATACGCATGTGACCACTTATTCAGAAAAGTCACCTGAAAAGTTAGGTACGCTTTAACAGATCATAAACGATCCGTCATAAACAACGTGAATCATTATTTTCACCATCAGCGGCGTAGCTGGAGGGGGGGGGGCTGGCATGTGCTACTGGTGCCTTGCCCAGCAAGCTGAATCGTTACCCATGGTGAAGGAAGGACTACCTACTTTACGACTCTGTTCCCCATTGACTTGAATGGAGACAAAATATGCCATGCAAAACCGCACGTAAATACAACAAAGATTTCCTAGAATTGATTCCTGGAGAAAAAATAAGATAGTAAAACACCAGATTATACTGAGTTTATGCTGAGTGACCTTGGTTGTCCTCCAATCACTATATTGAGTTGCTGCGAGTACACGGCCATATCTTCTCCTTTTTGGTATTGGTGGGGTACACAGCGGGTCCGACCCCACAGATATTTACATTTATGGCGTGTCCAAGTGATATAAGCTCTACTGGGAAAACCCCTTTGGTGGGTACTGGAAGAGTTGTAAGTGGGCATGTGACATTTCAGGAAAGCAGCGCAAATGTTAATCAAACTCACGTCTTTGATTTGGGCAATGCTTGAAGCAATGTCCGCTAAAGAGGCCGCACTAAGCAGGATATTACAGGGACAGGTTCATTCTCCTATTAGCCAAAATGGCCCCCCAAAAAATTGTGCTGTTTGGACAATCGGAGTGATCAAATAATAGACTGAACTCCTATTTAGAAGCATTCATTAAAAGAGCACTGCCCCCTCCCCCCACGCGTTTCTCACAGTGAACTGCATACACCGCAGCCCGTCAATCACCGCGGGGAGTGGCGGAGGGAGCGCACTGCTCATGAATACACCGGACTAATAACTAGGAGTCTTTAGTTGCTCCTATTAGTCAAACTGTCCAATATTTTTTTTTTTCATGCCGATTTTGCTAATAGGAGGACGGACCTGTCCCTGTAAAATATTGCCTTTACCTAGTGCCGAATATTCAGCTGACGGATCCGCTTTATGTAATTTGTGTCTTACATTTATCACGTTCTGATGGTTCCTCAAGTAAAATGTCACTGACCATGTTTTATATGATTTCCTCTCCTAGTAACTCCTCTGGATGTTGTTAAGATTCGACTTCAAGCTCAAAGCAAACCTTTCACTAAAGGTAAGTTGTACGTGTTTGCCCTTTATGACCTTAAAGTGACACTCCAGCAATTTTATTTATTTATTTATTTTTATTGTGGCCCCCGTTTGTACATGACACATGGTAAAAGATAAGGTTATCCTCTTACCGGGCGTTTTTTTGCCGAAATATCCCGGCTGCCAATATGTCACTTGTTCGCACTGTGACCCGCCGATTCCCACAGTGTCAGTGTTATATGAGCCGGTGGTGTATACTTGTGTAGTAATAACAATTCTCATTGCTTGTCCTCTATTAGGGAAATGCTTTGTATATTGCAACGGGCTCATGGATCACCTGTGTGTGTGTCTGAATGGGAACGGCAAAGCGTGGTATAAAGCTCCAGGGCGATTCACAGGAACCACGGTAAGATCAACAACCTCACTAACGTCACTGCTGCGGCCAGTGATTTGCTGCTGTGTCATTTGTTGAGATGAAACTGCAGCAAAGCAAATAAAGACTGAAGAATGAAATGATAAAATTCTGTCGCCACTAGGGGGAGCTTACTACATATTTATTTATATAGCTCCCATTGACTTCAGTATAAGGCTCCACTCAAATGGCTGTGGTTTCCACTGATCCGTACGCGGGCTTCGGGAAAGAGCTGCAAAACTAGGAGCGGGTCCTGTTCCTATCTGTGTTTGCGGCACGGTCTCGCCCGTTTTTAATCAAGCACATGGAACATACAGAACATATGCAGTGGACACACTTACGACACACGGATCGCAAAAAAGGACTACTGATCCTATGTTTACGGGCCGCAAAATACAAAATAAGTCGTGTGTATGGTGCCTAAATCTGTATACCATGAGCGCCCTCTGGTGGTGGCTACAAGCAGCCAGAATTTTATCACTTTATTGTTAATACCATCTTCTCAGTGTAACGCTTGCTTCTGTTTTACCGGCGTGATTTATATGTAAGAAGACATTGGCGCTCTGTCCGGAGACAAGAGATCTATTGAAAAGTTGCAAAGTTCGTCTTCTTTAATGGGTCAGGCGTGGGTGAGACCAATGTCACAAGTGTTAGATCAGTCACTAGATCACAACTTTAAAAAAAAAAAAATATATATATATATAAAATTACATATAGGACCCTGTATCTGTTAGAATTTATTTGATGTAAATAAGTAGCAAAGATGAAAAATGGATCAATATCCGTTGCTTGTATCGCCTAAACTTGACCCAAATTGATATTTAGAGTAGGTATTTTTTATTTTTTTTTTCTATTTATTTATTCTTTTCCAATTTTATATACGAAAAAAACACCAAGCGTATAGTTTAGGCTCGTAGGCCAATAAAATCAATACAACCGCAAACAGTGTATCCAGAAAAAATGGTTTCCTGAATCGGAATCTGAACATTACATTAACCCGTGTATTAGTACAGTGAGAACAGGAGAAAAGAGAGAACAAAAAGTACATGGGGTGATCTCCCGGCGGGGGGGGGGGGGCCTGGGGAGAGAAGAAAAGGAAGGGAAATAAAAAATAAAAGCCAAGGCACGCTCCTCATATGAGACCTGAATTCTGCATTGTTATCCGATGGTACCAGGTTTTGAGGAACGTCTCTTGAGCTGTAAGATCGTCCGTCCTCATCACCTCCTGTATCTTATTGAACCACATTTGAATGGCGGTCTCTATAGTGTTGGTATACAGACTCTTGCAGCGCTGACGGGATGTCGCGGAGATGGAGCAGAAACATGGCGGGTGATTTGGGCAGACTGACGGTATAACCAGTGTAGATTTGAAGGAACCCTGTACCACCTGGTTGGGACTTTGGACTCCTGTAATCCTCTTCTAGAGATTTAGATGTATACAGTCGGTCCCTTTGCTTAGTCGTGAAAGTAAACTTAAGATTCTTTTCCCAATTTAGCAGATAAGTCGGGGGTGGGGATCCCGTCACGGAAATAGGATAGGTCTTTATAAAAGTGCAGTATACCAGTAAATCAGAAGTTACAGCAGCAGCCAAAGTTTTGCAATTTATGTTTCTTTTACAGAGAAATTTTTCTGTTTAGTTGTGTCGGACATTTTTGAAAAAGTGACTACAGGAAGTGCCGCCATATTGGTCGTCATCCGTGAATTAACTTTTCACAAACTGATTATAATTAGTCCGCGTGTTCTATCAACCACAAAGTGACCGTTTTAAGAATCGTTTCAGAAAAGATAATTCCGGTTATTATTTTTGCAAAGATGGCCGCCACAAATGGACAGAAAAATTTGAAAATCTTCGTAAGTAATATAAATAGTATTTAAAAAAAATATAAGATTTTTACTGTTCTTTCCGTTTTACCAATTAATGGACACTTTTTATTTTTAATTTTTTTTTATAAGAAATCTTCTTTAAGGCTAGGGCTCCACGGTGACATAGGGCAGTAAAATCGCGGGAAAAAGTTGTCGATGACTTGCAACAATCACAAGAATTCTGACCGTGTTGGGATTGTCGTGTAACTTTTGTCCCCATAGGGAAATACGGTTGCAGTAAAGCCATGAGCAGTTTCTATTAAAGTTTTTATTTTAACCTCATTTACATTTCTTCTTTGTTTTTTGTTTTTATTCAGGATGCATTCGTCCAAATTGTCAGAAATGAAGGTATCCGGTCTCTTTGGAGTGGTCTCCCACCGACATTGTAAGTGCCGCGGTCTATGTTATAAAATGATTATTTATTTTTTTTAGTTTATTTCTTAGGACCAGTTCACACTTAAGTTTTTGGACGCGGAAACCACGTTTGAAAACGCGCCAAAACACGGCCGAAAATGCCTCCCATTGATTTCAATGGGAGGCGAAGGCATTTTTTCCCGCGAGCGGAAAAACCGTCTCGCGGGAAAAAAACGACATGCCCCATCTTCAGGCTTTTACGTCTCTGACCTTCCATTTACATCAATGGGAGGCAGAGAAAGCTTATTTCGCTGCGATTTTTTGCCTGCGGCGCTCAATGGCTGCGGGCGAAAAACGTGGCAAACGGCGTGCAGGCAGATCAAAATCTGCCTCAAAATTCCAGAAAAAACACTGCGTGAACCCCGCCTTATTGTTGAGTAGAACTTCTGTATTTAAAGAATACAAATAGAAAGTTTAAGAAACTTTTGTAAGACGTGAAATAACGATCTGCGCTACAAATCGGCACAGACCTATTGTTAGTTTGTACAGTAAAATTTCCTTTAATCTGGAATCTAATAATCCGGCATAGCCACAGGCTGCAGAGCGCTGCTTTAGGGAATATTCACACACAGCAGGTTTATTGCAGAAATTTCTGTAACTGTCCCAAACATCTGAACGGGGCATAACAGAAATGTATGTTACTGCAGAAACTACAGCCCATTCAGATCTATGTAACATCTTTTAGCCCCAGAAATTTCTTCAACAAATCTGCCCTGTGTGAATATACCCTTCAAGTTTGGCACCAGCGGGTCTGTCGCCAGGACACACACCGCAATAATACAATGTAATAACTTTTAACAGTCGCGTCTTTGTCCAGTTCTCGCTATCATTTTGGTGTCTATAAATATGACTTTATAGTATTATAATTTGTGTCCACAGAGTAATGGCTGTACCGGCTACTGCGATCTACTTCACTTGTTACGACCAACTTCGGGACATATTGATCCATCGTTTGAGCAATGTAGAGAGCGCGTGCCTCATTGCTGGAGCCGCAGCCAGATGTGAGTCCTGCTTCAGAGACCTCTCGCTCTCCTGACAAGTCTGTTTTAGTGAATACGTGTGTTCCCCATGAAATAACAATGCGGAAGTATCTGTTTTTAGAAATCTGGACCGTTCCTCTGTTACACCTCCTGGAAATCTATGAATAAATTGACATCTGGGTGTAACCTCCCCTTGTCAATGGGGTGTGTCTCTACACACCGATTACTGTCAGCACAGACTTTGTAGGAACAAGCCTCATTGATCAGAATAGTAACACCTAGTTGTTCATTTATTTATATATTTCCAGGAGGAACAGCAGAGGAATGGACCAAAGTGAAGATGTATAAAAAAAAAAATTTATTCTTGTTTTTCAGTGGGTTCGGCTACTCTCATCAGTCCGCTAGAGCTGATCAGGACGAAAATGCAGTCCAGACCGCTGTCCTACAAGGAGCTGACGTCCTGTATAAAGAGCTCTGTGGTTAAAGAAGGCTGGAGGTCCCTCTGGAAAGGATGGGGCCCCACTGTCCTGAGAGATGTTCCCTTCTCTGGTACGTTCATTTTTAAACTGGGCAAAAAATATATTTATCTTTACATAATCTATAAAGACGTTAGATATGATTTTATTATGACCATTAGTTATATAAAAATCTTTTTTTTTTTCCTCACTCTTTTTAGTCTCTTTCTATCTTTTTACGCTCTCTCATTTTACCCTCCTCTTTTTTTTTTTTTTTTTTTTCCCTCTCCTCTTATTTCTCTTATGACAAGGAGTGTTAGATTCATTGAAGTCAGATATGTCCGTATATAAACAACCTGTCCTACTAGTGATGCCAGTTACATGGGCGGGGCTGTGACAACTTCTTGTGAACAGGGGAGCAGTAGCTATAATTCATAGATGAACCACGGCTCTGTAGCTGCACCTAAAGTATATGTTCACTTTTAGGCCTCATTTACACGAGCGTGTGTGTTTTGCGCGCGCAAAAAACGCAGCGTTTTGCGTGCGCAAAAGGCACTTGACAGCTCCGTGTGTCATCCGTGTATGATGCGCGGCTGCGTGATTTTCGCGCAGCCGCCATCATAGAGATGAGGCTAGTCGACGTCAGTCACTGTCCATGGTGCTGAAAGAGTTAACTGATCGGCAGTAACTCTTTCAGCACCCTCGACAGTGCATTCCGATCACCATATCGAGTAACCTGTTTAAAAAAAAAAGAGGTTCGTACTTACCGAGAACTTCCCGGCCGTTGCCTTGGTGACGCGTCCTTGGTGACGCGCCTCTCTTGACATCTGGCCCCACCTCCCTGGATGACGCGGCAGTCCATGTGACCGCTGCAGCCTGTGCTTGGCTTGTGATTGGCTGCAGCTGTCACTTGGACTGAATTGTCATCCCGGGAGGTCAGACTGGAGGAAGAAGCCGGGAGTTATCGGTAAGTCAGAACTTTTTTTTTTTTTTTTTACACGTTCACGTATATTGGAATCGGAAGTCACTGTCCAGGGTGCTGAACCAGTTTAACTCTTTCAGCACCCTGGACAGTGACTGTCTCCTGCCGGGTTCGGTCAAAACGAGTTCGGCCGAACCCGGTAAAGTTCGGTTCGCTCATGTCTAAGACACTCCGTTCGGATGTTTGTAAACAGAAAAGCACGTGGTGCTTTTCTGTTTACATTCAGTTTGACAGCTCTTGCGCGAATCACGCAGTTCGCACGGAAGTGCTTCCGTGCGACCTTCGTGGTTTTCACGCACCCATTGACTTCAATAGGTGCGTGATGAGCGAAAAACGCACGATTATAGAACATGTCGTGAGTTTTACGCAACGCACTCGCGCTGCGCAAAATTCACGCATCGTCTGCACTGCCCCATAGAGTAATATAGGTGCGTACGACACGCGTGAAAAGCACGCGCGTCGCACGCGCGTATATTACGCTCGTGTAAATGAGGCCTTAAACCTTTCAGGACTGAGCCATTTTTTGCTTTTTTGTCTTTCACTCTCCGCCTTCCAAGACCCATATTTGTATTTTTCCGTCAATAGAGCGGTGTGAGGGCTTATATTTTGTGAGAGGAGTTGTAGTTTATATTGGCACCATTTAAAGTAACTTATACTGGGAAACTGAAAAAAAATTATTTGCAGACTTAAATTTGGAAAAAAATGCGATTCCGCCATTGTCCTTTGGGTTTCGTTGTTACGGCTTTCACCGTACGGTAAAAACGTCAACTTAACTTTATTCTGCGGCTTAATATGATTACAATGATGCCAAATTGATATAGTTTTTTTTATTTTATTTATATATATATATAATTGTATTTTATTTTTTTTTACTACTTTTACAAAGAAAAAAATTGTTTTGTTTCACCACATTCTGAGAGCCAGAACTTTTTTATTTTTCCGTGGATTGAGCGGTGTGAGGGCTTATTTTTATTGCTACCCGATTTTGGCACATACAACTTTTTGATCACTTTTTATGAAAAATTTTTTGAGAGCTAAGGTGACCAAAAAATAACGATTATGGCGTTTACCGTGCGAGTTAAGGGTATATCGTAATAGTTTTAGACGGATGCAGCTATACCAATTTTTTGTTTATTTTTTACATTACTTTAGAGGAAAAATTGGAAAAGGGAGGTTTTTTTTTTACTTTTTTCACTACTAATAACTTTCTTTAACTTTTTTTTTTTTTTTACACATTATATTAGTCCCCCTAGGGGACTTGAACCAGCTGGTACAATACTAATGTATTGCAGTATATTCTAATTTTCACAGGCTTCTGTTAAGCCCTGCCAGAAGCACGGCTTAACAGAGGCAGAGTGAAGGCAGACCAGGTGGCCTTCATTAGGCCCCTGGGCTGCCATGACAACCATCGGTACGATGGGGGCCGATGAGCTGTCGGAGGGGGTCGCCTCCCTCTTTTTAACTCTCAGATGCTGCCGTCGCGATTGACCGCAGCATTTAAGGGGTAAAACGGGCAGGATCAGTGCAATCACTGTCCCGGGTGTCAGTTGTAATACACAGCTGACACCTGCAGGGTATGGGGCATGCTCAGCGCGTGGGCCCGCTCCATACATCACTCCCTGCACCAGCACGTGCCACAACGTCCAGGTGTGCGAAGGGGTTAAACACCAATTTACAGTATAAGTATAAAATTAATCTACATAAATTGAGTCACTTTGTAAATACATTGTATTACTTATTGTTCACTGATCCTGAGTTACAGCCTGTATTATACTACAGAGCTGCGTTCACAATTCTGCAGGCTTCAGAGCTGAAATCCCATATCATTTTATCATTGTCTACACAGAGTTTCTTCTAGTAATTTGCAGTCTTTAGACCAGGCACTATATAGTAACGTGACAAAACAAGAAAAAGTAACTTCCCCACTGTACTAGAGGAGCTAAGCTATTAGGGATTTGGCTGTCAAAAGCTTGTCGACTGTTTCCAATGACAACCAGCAGAATAGTGAAGGCAGCTCTGGACTTTAATACAGGCTATAAATCAAAATCAGTACCTTATAAGTAATGTATTCAAAAAGTGACTCATGTTTTTTCTAAAGTGTAAAGAGGCTTTTATAAATCTGCTTGTTCCTGACAAACGAGTTGCTAGACCTTTTAAATCTGGTTGTTGGCAGAGTTTATTAGATTCACAGTTTACAGGAGGATCCGTCGCCTCTTCTGACACGTCCGTTAAGTAAGTACTTCTATTCACTGTGAAATAAAATTTCTGGAGCATCTTTTTTTTAGAACTCTGCGTTGTCGTTCCTTTGTTATTCCTCCTAGAAATGTATGATTACATTGACAACTGGGTGTTACTAGTTGGAGGTTTGTCCCTAAATAGACTGACAATGTTCAATCAGTGCTGCCAGAGTGAGACTGTGTAGGGACACGCCCCCTTTGACAAGGTGAATGGTAACATCCAGTTGACAATTTATTCATGCATTTCTAGGAGGAATAACGGAGGAATGGCGCAATGTAGAGTTCTAACAAGGATTTCCAGAATAGTCTTTTTTACTAAACTATTTGCTAAAACAGGCATGTCAGGTGAGGTGACAGATCCAGTAAGTTTCTGACAATGCTGTTTTATTCCTTTATCTTGCAGCAATGTACTGGTATAATTATGAGCTTGGAAAAAAGTGGCTGTGTCAGAGATACAACAAAACCGAACCGACCCTCTCAATTTGTTTTGCGTCAGGGGCCTTGTCTGGATCGGTAAGTTGTATATTAATGATGATAATAAAAAATATTAATCTTTTTGGGTTATTATTATTTTACTATTATTAGTTTATTATTTAATATTTTATAATATTTTTTTGTCATGCTGAGCACTAAAATAACTGTTTTATCTATTGCACCTTTATACAGGTAGACATTCTTTTCAGCTGTTTCCTAGTTGTATCCGTTTCTGGGAAAGCTGGGTGATGTCTATTATGGTTGGCATTGCACAGTTATGACTTTTTTTTTTTTTTTTTTACCCGGACTACCAAAAGTCCAGAACGTCAAATCTGACGACTATCTGATTGTTTCCCAGATTTTCCTGATTGGGGATTATGTCATTTTAATAAGTAGAGTTTTGAGACGGCTTCTGACCGGAATGTGGCAAGTAGCCAAAGAGTTTTGCTTCCTTGTTTATGTGCTCTTTTCTATTAACTACCTGGATGTTTGTAATAATGCATTAAAAACTCCATCATATTCTGATTTATTTCTTAAAAATATTTTGGAGCGCCGTTTTTTTTTTTTTTCTGCTACAGTGCTCCAAATCCCCTGCAGAGATATAGAGTTGAATGATAAAATTCTAGCTGCATGCAGCCACCACTAGGGGGAGCTAAGAATCTTATGGCATACATTTATACATTATACTCCATAATAAAGCTCCAATGCCCCCTCAAGTCGACTGCAGGCAACCGGAATTCAATCATTTAACAACTCTACACGGGATTTGGAGCTCTGTATCAGAAAAATGTAGCACCGACCGCTATAAAGATATATTAAGAAATTAGTTAGCGCAGAATTGTGGATCTATTTGGATAAAAAAATAAAAATAAAGTACATATTGCAAGAATAAAGAGACCGTTTTTATGGACATTCTCATTCAGCTGTCAGCAATTGCCCCAAAGGAGCACAGTGCTTTAAAGAACGGAAACAATAGCGCAGTCGACTACGCTATCGATTCCACAAAAATAACGGAAACTTTACGGAACCAAAAGGAGACAAACGGAAACCATTTGCAACGGAAGCATTACCATTGAAATCAATGGTAATGCAAACGTAAGCTATGGTTTCCGTATAGTTTCCATTTGTGGGTTCCCCTGAGGGAAAGGTCTGACGGAACCCACGAAGTGAACCCCGACGCAGGTGTGAACAGGTCCTTAGCCTTTCATTCCTGCAATCTGTGGGAGTCCGGCTCATGGATCAGGAGATAGTGGAAGGTGCGGATACCGTTCAATACGTCCTCCGTGAATAAATTTGGATAAAAGTATCTTTTGTGTATTTCAGATTGCTGCTGTAGTAACTTTACCATTTGATGTTGTGAAGACAAGAAGACAAGTTGAAGTTGGAGAACTGGAGGTGTTACACAGTAAGTTTTTAAGTATATTTTTTTTCTTCCCTTTAGAAAGTCGTACGTATAAAATGTTTATCTCTTCAACACGCACAATCCACGCTGGTTCCCATACATCGATCTAACTTGTGAGTACTGGCGCAGCTGGGAGGAGATCGTACCCAAACTGTCACATATATTTTGGAGAAAGTGATCATGTTGTTGTCGTTTTATACCGACAGCCTAGGGACGTCCTCTGACAATGCCTATCTCATAAATTTTAAAGGGGTTTTCTGGTTTTATGTAAATAAAAACTTGATGTCTGTAAAACTATAAAGTTCTACAACTTTCTACTATACTTTGTGTTTCAATTCCTCACCAGTTTCAAGAAACGTGCTTACTGTCACTGAATGAGGACACTTTTTTGTTTACATTCAGAGGCTGCAAACCTGTACATGCCTAGTCCTGCTCTCAGCTGAGAAGTGGATATAATTGTATCAAGTCTAGACAATGCTCTGTGAGCTAAACACATCCGCAGCTGCACAAATCTCTCTTGTAGTTTGCTACAATGTATCAGTCTGGAGTCCGGGCTTTTTGACTTCGGCCCCCTGCACATGGCCGCGGACTGTCACCCGCATGATCCCATTATAAAGTGTGGGAGCACCGTCCACAAAATCAAAATATAGGACATGTTCTATTTTTTGCGGGTCATTTCTACAGCCCGGACACTTACCCGTAAATATACGGGAAGGTGTCCGTGGACCATAGAAATGAATGGATCAGTATTTTGATCTGCAATTACGATCCATAATTGCGGATCAAAATTATGGTCGTGTGCATGGGGCCTTACAGAGTATTGTCTAGAATGGATACTAATGCATCCACTTCTAAAGTCCACCCTGAGAGACGAGACGGATTGTCTTCTTACTGAGGGATCAGGTTACAGCTGCCCGTAGAAGTCGAGGGAGAGGGAGGGGGGAAGGAGACAGAGGAAGGGAAACACACACACAGACGCTGCTGCTTCTAGTAAGTGTTGTATCTCACACCAGTGCTGGATTCTCAGCTACACTGCTCATTCCTGCTGTATGATATCCTTCATGCTGCTGCTTGTGAGGCTGTGCTACAGAGAGTTAGGAGAACTGGATCTCTGACCTCCTAGTTTAGAAAAAAACTGACCATTAGAGAGAAAGCATACATAGAGGAAAACTGGTACAAAATAGACCATTATATATCATACACGCCATATACAAGTCCTATAATGACTAAAAATAGTTGTACAAACATAGTCACCTAAAACGTCAGGTACGCCTTAATGTCCGTTTCACATCACGCTCGTAATATATAATTATATGTACCCCAAAGAGCTTCAAAAACAACTTTAACTTGTCCCACAAAAAAAAATTCCTTGAGTCCTTTAAAGCACAACTAAAATCTTTGGGGGGAATTTAAACTTTCTGTGTCGTAGAAAAATCGCAAATGCATCAAAAGTTGCAAATTGGTTTTGAATTAATTTACGCCACCCAGAGCACTGCTCCTTTAAAGGGGGTGTGGCCTGTTGCAGCCCGACAAATTTACTATCATTTACCCCAGAGAGCTGGCGTAGATTTCCCTTTCAGACAGAAATGCGCCTAATTTAATAAGTTTTGTTTTTATTTAGATGCACAGAAAAGGTCTACTTCGACATGGAAGATAATGCATACAATAATGTCTGAGAACGGCTTCAGGGGTCTTTTTGCTGGTGAGTTTATTCTTTGGGAGTTTTCATTGGGTCGTCTCTGGTTGTCACTCCCTTGTTCCCTGTAAAGCATCAACTGTTTGGAAGCTCTCATGACATAATAAAAACACGTAGTTCTTCATATACTTGCCAGCAGGTGGCACCACTGCCATGTAACAGTGCTATTTGTAAATCCAATGATGGAAGGATTAGGCCACATGCACATGACCGTATTTTTCATCCATCCGTAAATACGGATCCATAATCATTTATAGACAGCCGTAGATCATCCGCCTATACGGAAGGGTGTCCGTAAATACGGTCCGTAGTGCATCTGTAACGCATTCGTATTTACGGATCTGCAAAAAAAAACAGGGAGAAATCTTGGGTATTCCCCTGGCGTCGCCTAGCAATGCTTCCGTAATTACAGACTGCTACGGATGCACATCTGTAGCCGTCCATAATTATGGAAGCGCCCTAAGACTTCTATGGGGAGTCCGTGCCGTAATTACGGACAAAAAAAATACATGTTCTATCATTTCTACGGCACGGACACCCATCCATAAAAATACGGAAAGGTGTCAGTAGCCCATAGAAATGAATGGGTCCGTAATTACAAATGAAAAATATAGTCGCGTGAATGGGGCCTTACTGATTTTTCACTAAAGAGTAACTGTAGTTTTAGTTACTAATCTTGCAATTTGGGGCATTACTTGCCCCCTCAAGTCTCTATACTTCCTCTTCCTCCTCAGCATATGCCATAAATGTCCGATAGATGCGACCGACACCAATCTCTAGAACGGGACCCCTTGACCCCCGTACTTCCTTGTCAGGCTCTTTGACCTCTATCTGCCAAGGTGGTCTGGAGCTCTGGAAATAGCTGAGCTATGCGAAACGTGAACGCTACAGAAACGGCATAGCTCGTCGTGCTACACTGTTTCCGGAACTCCCATTTGATCTATGGGAGTTACTGAAACCGCATAGCTCAGCGACCTTGGCTGTTTCTGTAACTTGTGACCACCTGGTCAGACTGTGGCTGGGGAGCAGCAAGACCCGGAGTAGGTAGGACGGCGGTCAGTGTGCCCTGTTCTAATGATAGGTGCGGGTCCCAGTGGTGGAACCCACATCTATCGGGCATTTATGGCATATTCTGTGGATTTGCTATAAATGTCCATACTTGGAGATCCCCGTAAAGGGGATACCCAGTTTCAGAAAATGAATGTTCTTTTTTTTTTTTTGCATAATTTATGTTATACAATTTTCCAATATACTTTCTGTATTAATTCCTCACAGTTTTCAAGATCTCTGCTTGTTGTTATTCAGTAGGAACATTTATTGTTTACTTCCAGTGGATACAATTCTGTCCATGGTCATGTGATGGACACACAGGTGCTGAGATCGTTACAGTTACAGTATGTACAGTATCAGAGCTGTGTCTTCTAATGATCCCACCACCTGTGTTTCCATCGCATGACCAGGACACTGTTTTATCCACTGGAAGTAAACCTGAAGCTCTTTACTGAATGACAACAAGCAGAGATCTTGAAAACCGTGAGGAATTAATACAGAAAGTATATTGGAAAATTGTATAACTTTTAATTATGCAGAAATAACAGTCATTTGCTGAAAACGGACAACCCACTAAAACTGCGCTCTGCCAAGTCGGTAAATACTCTATATAGCAGTCTTTATTTATATCTGTGTCTGGGAAAGCTCGGTGACCACCTTTATGATTATCATTACACAGAGGTTGCCATCTAGGTTTCTGAGACTCTACTTATCCACTTACTTAGATGTGTCACGGCGTAATTGGGCCCATTATTTCATACATAGGTCACTCTAAAAAACATATAACAATGATGCAGTCCGCAGTATTGTGTACGATGTCTCTGATGTTCTTTTGCAGGTTTGAGTCCTCGCTTAATCAAGATCGCCCCGGCCTGCGCCATTATGATCAGCACCTACGAATTTGGAAAAGCTTTTTTCCGCAAGTTAAATAATGAGCAACAGTTAAAAAATTGCGCTTGAGTTTCCGCCTCATGCCGGACAGAATTCCTGACTGATGTCCTGTTTTATAGCTGCCTGTAAATGAATGCCGCTGATTGGCAGGTGTCGTGAAGGAGTATATGGCGGTGATGTGATATACAGGCTCTGTATCTAACTGGAC
Organism: Rhinoderma darwinii; assembly: GCF_050947455.1. Lineage (NCBI taxonomy): Eukaryota > Metazoa > Chordata > Amphibia > Anura > Rhinodermatidae > Rhinoderma > Rhinoderma darwinii. The sequence goes on from NC_134691.1 coordinate 324,647,973, forward strand.
AAGATTGTGGGTAACTATATACTGGTCTTCACAGAAACCTGGAGAGCCAGAGTAGTCACTCTCTCCTCGTGGTATCTGCTGCTAGGCAACAGCTGAATGTTGTGGGGGACCTACAAAAGCGTGTGCCCGATCAGAAGATTTTTCATTTGGCTTCATGGTCGAGTTCGATTTGTAAGTCTTCAAGGAGAATATTTAAAGGAACACTCGGGGGGGGGGGGGGGGGGGGGGTTTGACACAGTGCATCCGTTTTACCTGGAGTGTTCCTTTAAGTTATTGAATCATTATTTATTTCTGGTGATCTTGGAAGTATTTAAATTATCGTTGATCATTCATATAATTTAAGCCTTAATATTTGCAGTTTTGTTTTTTTTTTTAAAAATTTTTTTTTAATTCAAATTATTTTTGTAACCCGGTTTCTCCTGTTACAGGCGGTGACCGCACATCTATATATTCTAATTATCTTACGCCGTTCATTAACAATAAGATGGGTGTTTATATCATTATTAGGAATGATGACATTTTTATATCTAAAGTAACGCGATACGCTGAATTTATGACTGGTCGTTTTGTGCCTTTACTTTACGTTTGCCAGTTAAGGATCTGAACTCTCAGTATCGTTTGAATTGTTCGACCATGTTCACACGTTGCGGGTTCCCCACCGAAGACTGGACAATCCGCTAGCATTCTGCTGGCGATGTATGTGAATGGGGTATTTTATGTCCCTTTCACATGTGCTGTAAACAATCCATGCAGGGTAATGAACGCTCTGCAGATTTCAAAACCTCCAGCGTGTTTATTTTTGCCGCGGATTCAGCGCTGAAACCTGTGGATTAACTCCCATCGAATTTTAATTCTAATCCGCGTGCGGATCCACATGCCAAATCGAATCAGAGATCAGAGTTCCAGCCGCGTATAATCTTCAAAATCCACAACAGATATGCCTGGGGTGAAACATATTCCTATGGTAATTGCTGTGTAAATAAGAGTTAGAGGGGTATTTGCGCAAGAAACATTTGCACCTGTATACGGATCTATCCACAAATCACCCCAGTCGAGTGGCAGTCGAGAAAACTCTATGGGAGTTGCGGAGACAGCCGAGCGCAGCGCTAATTTCTCCAGAGTTGCTTACTGTGTCTGTTAGGCCTAATCCACACTACCGTGGTCCGCAAAACCGCAAATCCATTTCTGTATTGTCCGAAAAACCTTCCATAATACATCCATGCGGCAATATTCACAGATCCACAAAAAAAAAAAAGCGAAAGCCTAGAACCTCCTGAGTAGGTCACATGATCCGCAAATACGGAGATGTCTTGAGTTTTTGCCGGCCGGACTCGCGTCTTCCACGCGGATCCATGAACAACACGCTCGTGTGCACGGGGCCATATAAATGAATGGGTCCATGTGCTATACGCAAAATTGCGAATGGTACACAGACAAAAAAAAAAAACCACGGTCCTGTGCATTAGGCCTAAGTTTTGGTTTATTCCAGACACGTCTGACTATTGTGTCACCATTCCACCGTCTCCGTCACGTTTGCTGTAACATCTGTTTGTAACTCTCTTGGTGCCGACTGTAAAACAACCCGGCTGTTGTGGTTTACACCTGTGATAGAGATTCTCAACCTGAATTTATTTTTAGAAAAATCTGATTAATAATTCATGCTTAGATGAGATGGCATTACTGCAGCTCGAAGGCTTTTCCTCTCCTCTGCGGTTAGCACAGTAATACTCGATCTGGAAGCTGAACATGTCTGACAGAGTGGTTGCTAGGGACACACTCCCTAACAACAGCAGTCTTTTATATGAGGTTGTCAGGCAGAATGTCCCTAGCAACTAGTCTGCTGAAAGATTATACTAACCTGAGACAAAGTGGCAGCAACCAAGGGCAGGGGAAGGGGCAAAGATGTTTGGCAGTGCTCTGACCATATTACTACTGCTGTATTAATCAGATTTGTGAAAAATGTTTCGTTGAAGGGGCTCTAACTTTATATTTAATGTATTTTATTATTATGGTTACACTTTAATATGACATTTAAGGCCCCTTTAAAATGAATCCCTGTTTATCAGCCATTTGTATGCTCTCTGCTTGCTGTCCATGGATCCAAAGCGTTACAACAGTGGAGTCCAGGCTGTTCAGCTCTCACAGCCCCTGGATGTAAACATGAATGTTCCCCTTTCACTGACAGCAAGCAGAAATCTTGAAAATGCTCCTGGTGAGAGAGTGAAACCTAAAGTTTGTTAGAAAGTATTAATTAAAAAGTTGCATAATTATAATACAATGACTGAGTTTAATTCACATAAAACAATAAAGCCCCTTTTACGCTGTCCGTTGCAACTCACTGTATTATCTATGATGCGATGGCGTCCTGTCGTTGCATCCAGTTCCTAAAGGACCGTAACTGTCTATCCCTGACATCACTTGCCAAATACCTGTATTCAAACACCCCTGTATAAGAAGTAGAGTTGATTCATTTAGCTTGTGTAGCTTTGTGGTCCATGTAAATGTATTGTCGTATTTCTACGTGTCGTCACTGAGAAAACAGAGAAATGTATGTGCACTTTTGCAACCGAGATTTGTATTACTCTAATGCATCTAAAATATAAAATTAAGCAACTTAACAAATCGTCTAGATTTTTTTAAAAAATGTCTATTGTTTTGATTCTACTTCCGTTATGCAGACCTATATGTCTCCATGGCAACAGACAACAGACAAACCCTGTGTAGTCTGATTCTGCCGTCATACGTCCTTCCATATATCCTCTACTTCATGCTAACGTACATTCGGTAGGGGTTAGTAGAAAGAAGGACAGGTGGAAGGGAGTAGGACTGCAGGATTAGTTTACACAGGATTTGTCTGTAGTCTGTTACCATGGAGATAGATTGGTCTTGATTAAAAAGTTCCTACTGTTTTGTGTGTACAGACCTATCGATCGCCACCTGTCCTTTTCTTTCTACTAACCCCTACCGAATGTATGTTAGCATGAAGTAGAGGACACATGGAAGGGAGTAGGACGGCAGAATCCGACTACACAGGGTTTGTCTGTTACCATGGAGATAGATGGGTCTTTACACACAAAACAGTAGGAACTTTTTAATCAAGACCAAAATCTTAAATTTTTAATATGTGGGTGAAATAAACCGCATATCATGTGCCGTAAGGTCTCCAAGCACATCAAAGCACAGCAGGGAGGAAGCCATTTTGTGTGCAGGCAAAATGGGCATTCATGAAAATGCAGCCTATGAATCGGTTAGACGAGTTCACTGCCACGGTAATGCCACAAATTCCTAAGTGTTGCTTGCCACGTGCCAAAGTTATTGTAATGGTCCCTAGTCAGTAAAAAAACATATTGAGCCCCGTATCAACTATGAACTGTCCCATTGTCCTCACTCTCCTATCAACCAATCGCGAGTGTCGGCTGTAATATACAAATGACACCCCGCTGTAATGGCTGGGATTGACGATAACTCCAATACTAGCCGTTTAACCCCTTAGATGAGGAGATCAATGCTGACGCTGCATCTAAGTGGTTAGACACAGGGAGGGGGTTCCCTCTATCAACCCATCGGCGGTAATGACCGCAACAATGGCCCCCACAAAAGCCAATTAGGCCACAAAGTATTGCGATGTATTATAAGTTAAATAAACAAAAATGAATTTTTCCCTGGACAAAAGCGTTTATTTTGGAAAAAAGTGTAAAAAAAAAAAGAAAAACTATACATATTTGTTATCGCGGCATTCGAAACAACCTGTGCTAAAAAATGGTTTTTCCACATGGTGAACGCCATAAAATAAAAGACTAGAAGAGAATGCCAAAATTGGTCTGCGGGACTGACGGGTTCAGCTTCAGCGGGTCCACGCAGGACCCACCTGTAATCTATAACATCTAAGTTGTGAACTTAGATGTGATCGGTAACAACTCGATCGTGTGTGTCAGAGACATGCAGGACCTGCTGATCTGACGGATTCGGGTCTCCGCGCACGATACAGCAGCTCTTTATACAGTATACAAAGCAGCTGTATCTCAAAAAGTTAAAATAATTTTTAATAAAATGTAATTAGAAAGTTGCACCAAACACTCTCTGATACACTGTTTTATTTAAAAACAAAGAAACAAACGTTTTCAAAGTTGTACATAGCCTTTAAGGGGTTAAAAAAAAGTGAATAATAACGGAGGGTAATTTAGATCCCATTGTGACGCTGCTTTCCTATTAATTTGCACATAATGTACGATAAAAGCGATTAATTTGTTGCTATGGGTACCCGCTCCACCACTTGCCTGTCTATTTTACATTCATTGTGGCATGAAGCATAGCAACCAATCACATTCCAGCTGTCATTATTCCCAAGGCCTTTTAAAAATTGAAAGCAGCAACCTGATTGGTGCTTTAGAAAAGTGGAGGAAATATCCATGGCAACCCATTTTGATCTCTCCCATTTTATCTTAAAGGTATCAGTCACCCACACATAATGTAGACTGACGTGTTTAGGCTTTTTGAATATATGGGCTACAGATTAATAAATAGGAGTGTCCGTAGTCATTTCTATTTCTTATGCCTCAAGTTTTAATGGGCTAGTGTTCGGTCCGGTGCAGAACGCACCCGGACCTGAAAATCATTCGTCTGAATGAGCTCTAAGACTTTGAAAAAAGTAGATACTAATATATTCTGGATATATAGATTCTGCCCCCTGCTGTGCAATGGCTGCGTCCTGTGTAAACATTGCTGCCACGTTTCCGCGTCCGTGTGGTCACGTGATGTGATAATGTGTCCGCGTCTCCAATTGTCCTTTGGCCTGTTCTCCCATCTATGCTAAGGAATAATATATATATATATATATATATATATATATATATATATATATATATTCGGCTGAGAAATTATTTTGTCCCCCCAAAATAAGGGCCACCATTGTGTGCTGATGATAGGGCCACATTATGTGTCATTGCCTCAATGGTTTATGCTTGGAAGCCTCTTTGTGCCTTCTAAAATGTCCAATTGTAAAAGCAATTGAGTGTAAGTGCCCTTTAATTCTGTTGGTTTTGGCCGAATAATAAAATGCCTTTTTTCTTTATTATATTATGTGTTTATTGTCCTTACTTGATGCTATAGAAGGTTTCACATACAAACTATAAAAGTGCGCACAAGCTACTATGAAGAGGGCGGATCCGATTACAGGATGTTCAAAGAAGCACAAAGTATTTCAAGACCTGGTCGAGTGGAACTTTGATTGAAGGCCTGAAATATATTTTTTTCTTAACTTTGCGTATTTTTTGCAATATGTAAACATTACTATTTTATGAATTTTCGGTTCGGGACAGCGACATCTGTAGTTACCGTTCTAAGAATGTTTCCTAAAATTAGTTCTTTGACTGTTTGAGGACAGTTGACGGGTATTCTCGTCCAGAAAGTAGTCGCCTCATGACTGGCATACTCTTCATTCTGTTCACGTGGGCAGGGCCTGCTGCCTCTCTGAGGGGGCCACACTGCCGCCACCCCCTCCTGCACTAATTTTACCTGCGTCGATAGGACGCAGATACAATTACATGCATGACCGCTGAATGACCGGGCACGTTCCTTACAATGATGCTGATTACCAGGGAAAAATGACTTGCCCCGCCAATCAGTGCCTTTCAACGTCGCTAGCGGCATGATGATTTCATTGCGCCGCTTGCGTTGTTCAGCCCCAGCAGACCTGCACAGAAGAAAGCAGGTCTGCGTTGCCACTGGACGGCGCGAGAATGGGATCATGTGTGTATGTAAAGTTGTTTTTTTTTCCTACTAAAACTGTGAGTGGCATTATCTTCAGCGGGGGCACGATCACAGGGGTGGGCTATATGTGGGGCACGATTTACAGGGGTGGGCTATATGTGGGACACTACAGGGATCGGCTATATGTGGAGCACTATCTATAAAAGGAGCTATTTGTAGGGCACATACTACAGGGGGGCTATATGTGATGCACTATCTACAGAGGTTGGCTATATGCGGAGCACTATCTATAGGGGGATCTATATGTAGGGCATCACGGTGGCTCTGCGTTGCCACTGGACGGCGCGAGAATGGGATCGTGTGTATGTAAAGTTTTTTTCTTTTCTACTAAAACTGTGAGTGGCATTATCTTCAGCGGGGGCTATCTACAGGTGTGGGCTATATGTGGGACACTATCTACAGGGGTGGGCTATATGTGGGCCACTACAGGGGTGGGCTATATGTGGGACATTATAGACGGGTGGGCTATATGTGGGACACTATATACAGGGGTGGGCTATATGTGAGGCACTATCTACAGGGGTGGGCTATATGTGGAGCACTATCTAAGAGGAGCTATTTGTAGGGCACTATCTACAGGGGGGCTATATGTGAAGCACTATCTACAGAGGTGGGCTATATGTGGAGCACTATCTATAGGGGGATCTATATGTAGGGCAGTACGGTGGCTCAGTGGTTAGCACTATTGCCTTGCAGTGCTGGAGTCCATACGTGAGCACTATCTACAGGGTGCTGTATGTGGGGAACTATCTACAGGGGTTTCGATGTAGGGCACAATCTACAGAGGCTCTATGGGGGTCACTATCTACAGGGGGCACGGTGTGTATGTGGGACACTGTATGGTACTATTATAACCAGGGACACAGTGTATGGTGCTTTTATAATTAGAGGTGCAGTGTATGGCGCTATTATATTTAGGGGCGTTGAGAATTTTATCTTCGTTTATAGATGCAGAAATGTTTTAAAAGTGAGAAGCTGAAGACATCTGAGTGGAAAACTGCAGAAATGGGCTGTGGTCGGGAGAAGTCATCATAGAGGTCTGGACCGGATGGAGAAGAAAAGAGAAAAAGAACTGGAATTTGATACGTCACTTAATGTAAATGTTTATTCTGCCTCTAATCAGTACTGTAGTCACTGTATGATCTGCAGCGAGATGATGGGTGGTATGTTTTTTTTTTTTTGTGAAACTCCATCTCCCAGCATATCCTTACCATTGTTCGGGCCATGCTGGGAGCTCTAGTTTTACGCTATACAAACCTATACGGCAGGGGTTGCACTAAATTGAGCTGTATTTGTGCTTGTGCTGTATTTATGTACTGAGCTTTGGTTCTATTGCTGTTTATATGTACTGAGTTTTGTTTTCTGGTGCTGTATATATGTACGGAGCTCTGTTCTGGTGCTGTATATATGTACGGAGCTCTGTTCTGGTGCTGTATTTATGTACTGAGCTCTGTTCTGTTGCTGTATTTATGTACTAAGCTTGGTTCTGGTACTGTATATATGTACTGAGCTCAGTTCTGGAGCTGTAATTATATAGGATATATTTATAATAACAAAATTGAAGGACCGATGGAATAGTTTTCAATTCATTGTATATTTAATGGGAACCTGTCTGGTAGTTTTAACCCCTTGAACCACCACCATGCGGTAATACATGACCTGACAATATTTCCAAATCTGTTTTTCAGATGAAATAAACTTTTAAAATGCCGCACACTATATGCTAATTAGTCATTAAAGATTCCGCTATCCTGAAGAGTCACATAGTCCTGCCTCCAAACCCACCTTCCCATGTGTGCTTGACATCCCCCTGGTTGATACAACTTTCTCGGATGCGCCATTGCCTTGTACTACTTGGGCACACACTGTGCAGCGTGGTGTACTCTGCCCGGCTTCATCGTTGCACCGCACATGCCAGGGGATTACAAGGCAATGGCGCACCCACAAGAGTTTGAGGAGGCTGGTAGTGATGTAGAACAGTCAGGGGGATGTCAATCAAAGTCTGGGGGTGCCATTACAATTTTTGCCTCAGACAGCAGAAAAGCTAGAATAGGCCCTGCATGTGGGCACTGCCATTGTACCCATGTGATCAAGAGCAATAACTGCATATGTGCTATTAGTACACAGGCTAATCACACAGCATAATATACACCTATATCGGTTTCCCTACAACAATGTGTATATCTTTCATGACTTTCGGTTTTTCCAGTATGAAAAGTTATGATTGCCAAAATTAAAATAAATTTGTTTTTATTTATTTTTTTATCCTCAAGTCCAAAATTGTCTTAGTCCTCAAGGCATCAATAAATAAATAAACCCGCGTTTGCAGCAGAAAAAAAACATGCACACAACTATTCCCCTTCATGAGGTAGCGCTCCTAGAAACAAGCCGGGCATTGATCTGAAATCCATTATCCACATAGATTTGTCTTTTTGTGCCCTGTGCTGTGGTTTGCTGCAGTGTCCACTAGAGGGCAGTACTGTCCATGGTATTGTAGAATACTACGCAGACTTTATTTGCTGCAATTAATGGCTGTTTAATTATCTTTTATGTGGTATGATTAGACCTCACAATAGACCGGCTCGCTGAAGGATCAGTTTCGTCGTAGAAATTGTTCAGTTCCGAGAGTTGACGTTCTGTTAAGTATCAATTAGTCTAAAGTATAAACAAACCACTAATACATTACAATGGATATTACATGTAAATTAGAATATCTATATTAAATGAAGCATGGATTATGCACATGGCATGTAGATTGCATTGCAGCCATACTGTGGTGCCTCCGATTTTGCTTCTAGCGGAGAATATCTATAATGCCTCGTTGAGGAACCATATGAACACGTAAGACTCCATGTGCCATTGTACAGTGTCCTTGCATGTGTGTAGAGTACTTATCTTGCGGCAGTAAGGCTTTGTTCACACTTGCGCTAGGGGCCTCCGTCAGGGGTTTCTGTTGAGGTTTCCAACTGAAAAAGCGCTATTTTTGCCATCGTAATGACCGTAACCTCCACAAGACCCAGAAGGACTCATTATACGTCAAAAAGGGCCATCAGTCACCGTTTGGATATGTCGTGCGATGGATCTTGCACAGCATCGTGGTTTCCATTATATACAGTAGCCACGGCAGCAGTGTGAGCTTTAGGAAAACACACCACGCCAGATGGAGTGGAAACATTACTTCGAGCCACAGACTACAACCCTGTCCAGATCATGTTCAGCTAACACCGGTGTACGGCTCGTGTTAGTGATAGTATTACAGTAATATCCCTGGTGATAGATAGTTAAGCAGGTAATTATAAAAGGGAAATAGTGATATCCATGGCAGGTATGGGTTAATATATAATATCCCTGGAGGTCTAGGGTAGTTTAGGGGTTAACATCCAATATTCCTAGTAGTTTGGGGTGTAAATGGGTTAATGAAGTCAGTCTAGGGCAGGAAAGTGTACCTGTAATTTAATTTTAGTTAAGTAGGTCCAACATCGCTATAGAGTTTAATGTTAAAATCCTGGCTGCCTGCTGTCACCACTGGGGGGAGCTCACTTCATAGGGATTTATACAGCTTTCATTGAACGCAAGACTAAACACATATGCAGTGAGCTCCCCTAGTCGCTTTAGATGGGTGGGTTCAGAGTATTAGGACACCTCCCCTTAGTGGCCCCTGCACGACAGGAGAGCTCATATACACTGTAATGAACTATACAGCTTTGTCAGTAGGATGTTATCCAAACAAAATTGAAGCTGCTGCACGTTAACAAGCAGAGATATGGGAAAAAAGATGAGCAAATTAGAAAGATGATAAACTTTTATACAACGATCTACATTACTTACCAAAACCCCAGGAAAAAACCCTCACACGTAGTGTAAACACTACAGATTTTCTGCAACAGATAAAAAAAAAATCTTATACTTACCCAGAATGCTGTGTTTCTCCGTTCAGGTTGGTTTACCTGGGATGATGTTTCATCCCATGCCGCTGCAGCCAATCACAGGCTGCAGTGGTCACATGGAGGCCGTTCTGCAGCACATCAGAGGATAAGTATGTGTTGTTTTTTTTGTTTCATCTACATGCAGTTTTCCACGGCGGAAATTCCGTCCGAAAAAACTGCACCACAATTTGGTGCGGTTTTTCGGCCGCTATTCCCTGCAGCTCTCAGGGTGGATACGCTGTGTACTTTTTACACAGCATATCCGCCCTGTGTGAACATAGCCTTAAAGTTTCTAGGCCCCAAGTCAAAATCGATAACTTGGCCACCTATCGGCCGTGTACCATTTTCAGTACTCCTGTCCTCTTGTGTGGCAGAGGTGTAACTTGAACTCCTGTGTCCAATTGCAAAGTCTAACATTGACGCCCATCTACCACATGGCATTTATAATACTGGTGACTTTTTTTTTTATGTGGCAGAGGGGCTTTTGGGCCCCCAAGGCACCAGGTCCCCGGTGAAACAGCTACGCATGCACTCCCTTTAGCTATGCCTCTGTCTGGAAGTGAGTGCGCCCCCTATAGATATGTTACTACCTGAAACCTTCCATATCACCGATACAGAATTTACACAGAATCTTTATCATCGACTCTCAAGCATAGATATTTATATCCCATTGCTCTAGTTTCCTTACAAGGCCCGGTTATAATGTTCCTGCCGGTGGTTCTCGTTTTTTTTTTATCATCAAAGTGTTTTATTTTTTTATTTAATCTTTCTCCTTTGAAAACCTTTTCATCTTTACACAAAACAAAGAAACACTAAAAACCCAAATCAGAAACAATCAGAATCTGTCACTTATTTGTCAGGTGCCGCTATAATAAACGTCGCTAATGGAAGCAATTAAATAAGAAACGCAGATTCACGTCATCTCCTCCACCACAATTACGTTTTCTAAAATAAATTTATGTTTCCTTTTTCGGAGCGTGACACATTGCATGTGTAGCGGTCATCCGGCAGGCGGTGTCCATTTTGTTTACTGAATTTATTAATGATCAAATAACGACTACGCTATTGCTTCCTGCAAAACGACGGGTCCGGTGCACAACAGACACAAATGGAGACCATGGGCACCGGATCCGTCACCATTGAAATCAACGGTGATGGAAATGGAAACCTCTGGTTTGTGTCTGTTCAGTGTCCCGTTCTGACGGAAAGCTCCGACGGAACGGGACCCCATCGTGTCGGCCACATCGGCACCAGAGGCTACAGTTGATTCTGCAGCAGCATCAGCGTTTGCAGGTAAGTAGCTACATCGACTTACCTGCAAACGCCGATGCTGCTGCAGAATCAACTGTAGCCTCTGGTGCCGATGTGTCCTCGCTCGTCCGACACGATGCAGGACCTGTGAGTGACGTCACAGCGTGATCTCTCGAGAACACGGCTGTGTCTGCACTGCCAGAAGCTGGGTGTTCTGAAGAGAAGTGGATGATACTTCTCGTCAGAACGCCCAGCTAGTAAAAGTAGTAAAAACGCCCCGATGTACGCGCATAATACACGCCCAGTTGGACTTTTACTTTAAACACACCCACTTGGACTTTTGCAAGCCTCATTTGCATAAATTCAAAAATGGTCATAACTTGGCCAAAAATGCTCGTTTTTTAAAAATAAAAACGTTACTGTAATCTACATTGCAGCGCCGATCTGCTGCAATAGCAGATAGGGGTTGCAAAATCTGGTGACAGAGCCTCTTTAAGCCAAACCCTTCCTCCTTGACCACACCCCTTTCCATTAAGCCACACCCTCTTGACGAGTGTGGCACAAAAAGTGTCTAAAACCGTTGTTAAATGTGGTGCACAGCACGTACGGCAGAATTCGATCTAAACTTGAATAGTAAATCTGCCACGTCTGGTGCCTTGGATTTCGTAGAGTTAGGAAATGAATAAATGACATGGACTCGGCTGCTATGATGTCATACCATGAAAGTCTGAAGATATGAAGACTTGTCACCTTTTTGGTTAAAACAAAAATGCAAAAAGAAATAGTTTTATCACCTTAAAAAATTTTAATATTACAAATAAATGGCCGTAGAACGTTTGCTGTCAACCCATGTTTTATTTCTGTATTTTGTACTTTTTTTTTTTTTAATGGAAGGATTAACCTTGCACATACAAAAATAGAAAAAAAGTCCACATGTTCAGCTGTGTTGACCTGCAGATGGCACAAAAACGAAAAAAGCGTACAACCAAAATAAAACCACGCCAGATCGAGCGGATGGCGCCACATCACCCTGTGAAACAATCAATGGTTTAGTGTACACGCGATTCAGTCCAGTGCTAAGAAGCATACTTGGATGTAATGAAAAATACTGGCGACACATCGGGGGCATTGATCAAAACTGGTAAGCACCACTGTCAGTCACTTGAATATGGACAGTGGCACCTTGTTTAGCTGTACCAAGTTATGCCGTCTTAATGCAGTTACCAGTCAGACCCGCTTAAATTAGATCAAAAACATATCTGGAGTGATACATTTATAGACAAAAAGAAAAACAAATTGCAAGAAAATAAGTCATTGGTTTTATTAACAAGACGTTGTGCCTTCTTCTGTAGCCGTTCACACATGAAGTTTAGTCTGCATATGAAAAATAAGAGAGAAAAAGCTTGTCCTTTACTGTACACATTCTTGGTTCATGAAGGGGTTAGGCCTGGGCTTGTCATCTCTGTGGTGGGACTGGCAAGACATTCACTGGATTTGAGGCTGGTGAGGGACTTGTAACTTGCAACAGAGGTGAGGGAACCACAGAGGCCAATTAATGAAGGGGTGTCTTCTTTACCTGGCCAAAAAAAAGATGGATATGTTAAATTCAACAATGTTCTGCATCAGGGGTCCCTCTCCTTCCACCTTCAAAATAGAAAGGTTCATGTTGGAGCTGAGATATTGCACCTCATCCATACATTTTAAATGATACGTCCACCTTTCGCAAACATCTATTTTTATTTTTCCAATCTATCTAATGAAGCAACTTTGCAAATAATCTTTATTAAAAATCAAACATTTTGTGTATACAGCTTCTATTTAGATCTATGGGTATCCATGGTAACAGACTACGAACAAATTCTGTGTAGTCTGTCCCTGGAAGTCATACTCCCCTCCATCTGTCCTTTACTTATTGTGACCTACTGGATGTACAGTATGTTAGGAAGTAGTAGGAGGCAGATAGGAGTATGACTGCAGGATCAAACGACACTGGGTTTGTCTGTAGTTAGTTACTATGGAGGCATATAGGTCTGCATAGGAGCTGTATACACAAAATGTTAGGAAATTTGTTATCAAAGCTGTTTGCAAATTTACTTTTTCTGCTGTATATTTTCTGAAAGTACACACCTGGCACTTGGTGAAAATGTCACCCATCACTTTACACTCATGGGAGCCTTATTGTAATTTTGCATCAAAGTGTAAATTGTGTAAAAAATGCATAAAAAGTCATGTTTGTGGCTAAACGTCTGACAGAGCCTAAGGTTCAGCATGTTCAGAGTTCATACAGTCCACGTGTGCCTATGTTTACAGTCACATAATCACCAGAACTAAGAAGAGAAAAAATCGCTGTGATCTAGAAGTCGAAAAACTGGTGTCATTAGGTGCAGGGGCTGATTAAATGTGCAAATGCTCATCTTCTCGGCCCTGTAGTACAGGAAATGAAAGAAAAAACAACACCTCTAAGGGCTTATTCAAACGAACGTAGAGTACGTCCGTGTGACAGCCGTTAAAACAACCCCCCGTCACGGACGCATGTATTTTAATCGGGCCGTTCACACGGCCGTTGTTGCAACGGAACGTGTGAAGGTTCAGTTGAAAAATAGAACACATCCTATTTTGTTCCTCAAGTCTATGGAGATCTGTGAAAATGAAACCCACACGGGAACACCTCGGATATAAAAAATTTCAAGTTTTTCACGTCCGAGTTTCCCCACGTTCGTGTGAATCTGGCCTAAGGCCCTGTTCACACGGAGTTTTTTGACACGTTTTTTGACGCGGAAAACGCGTCGGAAAACGCGCCAAAAACGACCCAAAATGACTCCCATTGATTTCAATGGGAGACGGAGGCGTTTTTTTACCGCGAGTAAAAAAAACGCCTCGCGGCAAAAAGAAGGGACATGACCCTTCTTGATGCGGTTTCCGCGTCCAAAACCGCATTGAAAGCAATGGGGACACGTCAAAAAACACCTCGAACTAGTGAGGTGTTTTCTGACGAGTATATTGCCGAGAGTTTTGGAGGAGTTTCTTGCAGTCTCCTGCTGCTAGTCCAGCCCAGAAAGGGGCTGTCATTTCCTGTCTGCTCGTGGAGGCTGAAAAACATCGTGGACAGAACTCAGGGATACAGAAAACCGAAGTCCTGCATCCAAATACAAGTAAGTGCACTTGCTCCTATGTTCCATACATGCTATACATGTATGGAGCTGTGCATTTTTTTTTTTAGAATTTTTTTTTTAATTTTTTTTTCTGATTTTTTTTTTAGATTTTTTTTTTCAATTTTTTTATTTTTAATTTTTTAATTTTGTTATGCAGTTGTTCATGGATGTCATCTCTTTTTTATTTTTTTTTTAACATTTCAGGAACAGAAATGACGACAGCAGAGGTGTACCACCGAATGGACATTGATGTTGGGAAATTGATTCAAGAAGTAAGTATACTTTTTTTTTTTTAATGTGGGCCTGTTCACATCAGCGTGGTTTCCGCTGAGGGGTTCCGTCGGTGCTTTCAGTCAGGGGAACCCCTCAACGGAAAGGCAAGTGTGAAGTGGTGACAGATCCGTTGCTAATTGTTTCTGTTTGTCCCCGTTGTGCAAAGGGTTCTGTCGTTTCGACTGAACCAATACCGCAGTGTAGGGAATCCCATTAGCAACGGATCCATCAGCATTGAAGTCAATGATGATGCAAACAGAAAACAATGTTTTTTTTAATGTGGGCCTGTTCACATCAGCGTGGTTTCTGCTCAGGGGTTCCGTCGGTGCTTTCAGTCAGGGGAACCCCTCAACGGAAAGGCAAGTGTGAAGTAAGTTCCGTTTGCATCACCATTCATTTCAATGGTGACAGATCCGTTGACAGAAGGCTGTCAGGCTGGGTTCACACGACCATGTTACGTCTGTAATGTACGGAACGTATTTCAGCCGGAAGACCCGGACCGAAGACAGTGCAGGGAGCCGGGCTCCTAGCATCATAGTGATGTACGACGCTAGGAGTCCCTGCCTCGCTGCAGGACAACTGTCCCGTACTGTAATCATGATTACAGTACGGGACAGTAGTTCCACGCAGAGGCAGGGACTCCTAGTGTCGTACATCACTATGATGCTAGGAGCCCGGCTCCCTGCACTGTCTTCGGTCCGGGTCTTCCGGCCGAAATACGTTCCGTACATTATGGACGTAACATGGTTGTGTGAACCCAGCCTCATGCGTGTGAAAACCTCGGCAAAAACAGCCTGAAAAACCGCCTGGAAAACCGCCTCAAAAACCACGTCAAAAACCACGTCAAAAACCACATCAAACATGAAAACCTCCAGGGTCAGTTTTTACAGGAGGAATTTTCCTCCTGCAAAAAACTCCGTGTGAACAGGGCCTAAATGCGACAATCGGAGAGAAACATACACTCCTTGATTGGTAGGGGTAATAACATGAAGAGAAGTTCCTGTATCCCCGCCTGGGGTCACTGGGTGACTGTACAGGTGAGAGATGTAATAGGCTGTTATCTTTCTTCCTGCTCTCTCATGCAGCTCCTCCCTACCCTACCCAGACACAGAATGAAGAAGTAAAACTTTTCATCCTGCTCCCCGGACTTGACAACGAAGTTCTCCGACCTGAATATTACACCTAAAGTTTTGACCCTGGCATCATCTAACCCCATACCAAAATTTGACGTAACTGTACGTCTTTGTCGGTAGGGGGAGTATGGAGCAGGCTCATAGGGTGAGCCTGCTCAAAACGCAGCAGGTGTCTATCTCACACGAATGCCCAGAATTGGAGAATGCTGTTAAAAAAAAAAACCTGCCAGAATTGCTTATTTTTGGTTACCTTTGCTCCCAAATAAATTGAAAAAAAGTGATCAAAAAGTTGTGTATACCCTAAAATGGTACCAATATAAACAACCGCTCGCCCCCACAGAAAACAAGCCCTCACAGCACTCCATCAACGGAAAAATAAAAGAGTTATTAGTCTCAGAATATGACAACACATAACAATTTATTCTTTTAAACAGGCTCTGTCACCACATTATCAGGGCCGCCATCAGGAATTTCAGAGCCCCCTACAGCTAAATTTTCTGGGCCCCCCTACCGTGGCACCGCCTGTTAACGGTACTCCGTCCAGCACTATATCATGGTACCCAGGGCCGCCATGAGGGGGGGTATTATGGGTACTGATGTGAGAGGCCCGGCCAAACCTAATTGAAAGGGGGGCCCGGCAACTGCCGCGACTTGCCTTTGGTAGAAAAAAAACAGGCCCCTGCAATGGGGCCCGTTTTTTTCACCAAAAGAATGTCGTGAGCTGCGGGCCCCCCTTTCAATTAGGTTTGGCCGGGCCTCTCACATCAGTACCCATAATACCCCCCCTGATGGCGGCCCTGGGTAGCATGGGGGTCGTCATGGGGGCCGTCAAACACTAGTGCCCGTGCGACCGATCGCGCGCACCCGCAAACACCCGCACATGCGCACCCGCGACCGCCTGGAACCGCGCACCGAATTTTGAGGCAGATTTTGACCTGCCCACACTATCTTGCCGCGTTTTTTGCCCGCGGCGATTGATGACAGCAGACAAAAAACGCAGGGAAAAATGCATTTTCTGCCTCCCATTGATTTCGATGGGAGGTCAGAGGCGGAACCGCGGCAAGAAAGGACGTGCTGCTTTTTCTTTTTTCCGCGACTGGCTCCCATTGATTTCAGATTAAATCAATGGGAGGCGGTTTTGGAAGTTGTTTGGTGCTGATTCTGACGCAGTGTCCGAGTCAATATCAAGGCCCAAAAACTCTGTGAACTGGGCCTTATTGTTAGGGCTTATTCAGACGAACGTGTAATACATCCGTGCAACGCGCGTGATTTTCACGTGGCTCGCACGGACCTATGTTACTCTATGGGGCCGTGCACAATGTCAGTGATTTTCATGCAGCGTGTGTCCGCTGCGTAAAACTCACGACATGTCCGATATTTGTGCATTGTTCGCGCATCACGCACCCATTGAAGTCAATGGGTGCGTGAAAATCACGCCCAGCACTTCTGCAGCCGTATGAACTATGAATGAAAACAGAAAAGCACCACGTGCTACAAACATACAAACAGAGTGTCATAATGATGGCGGCTGCGCGAAAATCACGCAGCCGCGCATCATACGCTGCTGACACACGGAGCGGTTATGACCTTTTGCATGCACAAAACGCCACGTTTTGGCGCACACAAAAAGCACACGCTTGTGTGAATCCGGCCTTAGGGTAGGAACACACTAGGCATGAACACTGCGGATTTTATGCAACACATTTTATTGTGGAAAATCCGCAGCGTATCACAGTGGCAGCAGAGTGGATGAGATTAGAACAAATCTCATTCACACGCTGCAAAAAAAATGGACCTGCAGTGTGACTTTTTAAGCCGCAGCATGTCAATGTATTCTGTGGGATCGCTGCTCCTCTGTTGCGGAAATGCTGCGTTTCTGCCGCAAAAATCACAAATGAGAAAAAATAAAAAAGGCACTTTTTTAAATTTTATACAAATTTTAGACTTGCCCCGGCCGTAGTCCTGGTGACGCGATCCTCTATTCTTAGCGCAGCCCGGCCTCCTGTCATGACGCTTCATCCCATGTGACTGCTGCAGCGGTCACATGGTCTACAGCGTCATCCCAGGAGGCGGGGCTACGTTCAGAAGAGAGAGATTCGTCACCTAAACTACGGCCGGGGCAAGTCGAAACTTTTATTTCCCTGCAGGATTCCCGCAGCGGACACGCCTCACGAAACCTGCGCCACTATTTGGTGCGGTTTTGCTGGCGGAATTCCCTGCGGCTACTGGGGCGGATAAGCTGTGTAGTTTTACTCAGCATATCCGCCTAGTGTGTCCCTTATGATGTCGCTCCTGGAGCTGCTGCCGGTCTCTAAATAGGCAGTTGGTCCAGTAGAATTTGGAATTATTTTTTTTTGTGAACCAGCTTAAAAAAACACACAACTTTTTTGTTAGGGCCTGTTCACATCACCGTTCGCTTCTGTTCCGTCTGAGGTTTCCGTCGGGTGAACCCCGCAACGGAAAGTGAAAGCTTCCGTTTCCGTCACCATTAGCGCAGTCGACTACGCTATTGATTCCGTCCGAAAACCTGCCGGAACGGTGACGAACGGAAACCATTAGCGATGTTTCCGTCACCATTGAGATCAATGGTGACTGAAACGGAAGCTGTGCTGTCACTTTCACTTTCAGTTGCGGGGTTCACCCGACAGAAACCTCAGACGGAACCCCGGAGCGGAAGCGAACGGTGATGTGAACAGGCCCTAACACAAAAGTTTTGTGTTTTTTTAAGCTGGTTCACAAAAAAAAATAATTCCAAATTCTACTGGACCAACTGCCTATTTAGAGACCGGCAGCAGCTCCAGGAGCGACATCATAAGGGACACACTAGGCGGATATGCTGAGTAAAACTACACAGCTTATCCGCCCCGGTAGCCGCAGGGAATTCTGCCAGCAAAACCGCACCAAATAGTGGCGCAGGTTTCGTGAGGCGTGTCCGCTGCGGGAATCCTGCAGGGAAAAAAAAGTTTAGACTTGCCCCGGCCGTAGTTTAGATGACGCATCTCTCTCTTCTGAACGTAGCCCCGCCTCCTGGGATGACACTGTAGACCATGTGACCGCTGCAGCAGTCACATGGGATGAAACGTCATGACAGGAGGCGGGGCTGCGCTAAGAATAGAGGATCGCGTCACCAGGACTACGGCCGGGGTAAGTCTAAACTTTTTTATAAATGTAAAAAAGTACCTTTTTTTTTCTCATGTGTGATTTTTGCGGCAGAACCGCAGCATTTCCGCAACAGAGCAGCGGCGATTCCACAGAATAAATTGACACGCTGCGGCTTAAAAAGCCACACTGCAGGTCCATTATTTTTGCAGCGTGTGGATGACATTTGTTTAAACCTCATCCACTCGGCTGCGACTGTGATACGCTGCGGATTATCCACAATAAAATGTGTTGCATAAAATCCGCAGTGTTCATGCCTAGTGTGTTCCTACCCTGAGGCCGGATTTACACGAGCGTGTGCTTTTTGTGTGCGCAAAAACGTGGCGTTTTGTGCATGCAAAAGGTCATAACCGCTCCGTGTGTCAGCAGCGTATGATGCGTGGCTGCGTGATTTTCGCGCAGCCGCCATCATTATGACACTCTGTTTGTATGTTTGTAGCACGTGGTGCTTTTCTGTTTTCATTCATAGTTTATACTGCTGTGGAAGTGCTGGGCGGGATTTTCACGCACCCATTGACTTCAATGGGTGCGTGATGTGCGAACAATGCACAAATATCGGACATGTCGTGAGTTTTACGCAGCGGATACACGGACACACGCTGCGTGAAAATCACTGACCGTCTGCACGACCCCGTAGAGTAACACAGGTCCGTGCGAGGCGCGTGAAAATCACGCACGTTGCACGGATGTATTACACGTTCGTCTGAATAAGCCCTAACAATAAGGCCCAGTTCACAGAGTTTTTGGGCCTTGATATTGACTCGGACACTGCGTCAGAATCAGCACCAAAAAACTTCCAAAACCGCCTCCCATTGATTTAATCTGAAATCAATGGGAGCCAGTCGCGGAAAAAAGAAAAAGCAGCACGTCCTTTCTTGCCGCGGTTCTGCCTCTGACCTCCCATCGAAATCAATGGGAGGCAGAAAATGCATTTTTTGCTGCGTTTGTCTGCTGTCCTCAATCTCAGCGGGCAAAAAACGCAGGAAAAAACGTGGCAAGATAGTGTGGGCAGGTCAAAATCTGCCTCAAAATTCTTTAAGGAATTTTGAGGCAGATTTTTTCGGCCTGCAAAATACTCTGTGTGAACAGGGCCATACATAAACAGCACTTTGAGACACTTTACTCACCGTGTCAGAAGAGCTGCTCCCACTCCAGGCCTCTTCAGGCGATGTCTTCGGTCCAGATGTCATCCTTCACCTTCACCTCCAGGCTCCAGAAAATGGCGGGGATCGTAGAACTGCCGCCGCACAACAACTAGACTCCTCCCCCTCTCCTTACGCAGCCACGCTCTGGAGAAGGAGGAGGAGGCGGAGTCGGACGAGGAGGTGGAGTCGGACGAGGAGTCGGACGAGGAGGAGGACGAGTCAGAGGCGGGCCAGCAGGTAAGTAGACTGCGCCGCTGTCCAGTGTGGCTGTGCTGTCCTGTCCTTCCCCCTGGATCTTGTGTTGCGGGCGCACCGCCTCCCTCTCGGCAGCGCGCCTGGACGCGCGCGCTTGCGGTCGTTTGCGAGCTCGCTCGCGGTCGTTCGCGCGCTCGCTCGTACGCGCGCAAGCGGGCGGTGTTTCACGGCGGTGATAAGAGGGGGGCCCGCAGCTCACGGCGGTGTTAAACGAGAGGGGGGCCCGCAGCTCACGACATTGTTTTGGTGAAAAAAACAGGCCCCATTGCAGGGGCCTGTTTTTTTCTACCAAAGGCAAGTCACGGCAGTTGCCGGGCCCCCCTTTCAATTAAGTTTGGCCGGGCCCCCTACACTACTACCCCTAATACCCCCCTGATGGCGGCCCTGCACATTATAAGTGGCCTATCTTGTACATGATGTGATCGGCGCTGTAATATAGATTACTGCAGTGTTTTTTATTTAGAAAAACGATCATTTTTGACTGAGTTACCAACTGGGCGTGTTTTACTTTTTGACCAAGTGGGCGTTGTACAGAGGAGTGTATGACGCTGACCAATCAGAGACCCCTCAGCGTCATACACTTCTCTCCATTCATTTACACAGCACATAGCGATATAGCTAGATCACTATGTGCAGCCACATAAACACACTATAAAGTTACTGCAGTGTCCGGACAGTGAATATACATTACCTCCAGCCAGGACGTGATGTGTATTCAGAATCCCGACACTTCGCTAACGTTTCTGTGAGATTTACAGCAAGGCAAGCGTAATCTCGCGAGATTACGCTGTAAAATGTCATTTAAAACTAGATTACGTTTGCCTTGCTGTAAATCTCACAGAAACGTTAGTGAAGTGTCGGGATTCTGAATAGACATCACGTCCTGGCTGGAGGTAATGTATATTCACTGTCAGGACATTGCAGTAATGTTATAGTGTGTTTATGTGGCTGCACATAGCGATATAGCTATATCACTATGTGCTGTGTAAATGAATGGAGAGAAGTGTATGACGCTGATTAGTCACTGATTGGTCAGCGTCATACACTCCTCTGTACAACACCCACTTGGCCAACAAGTAAAACACGCCCAGTTGTCCATTACGAACCTCATTAGCATAAAGCTAAAATATGTCATAACTCCGTCAAAAATGATCGTTTTTCTAAATACACTGCTGTAATCTACATTACAGCGCCGATCACATCATGTTCAAGATAGGCCACTTATAATGTGGTGACAGAGCCGCTTTAACAAACTTTTTGTAAAAGTAGCAAATTCTTAAAAGAAATTTTAGAAATTTGGTATCGCTGTAATCGTATTGACCCTGATCCGCAGAATAAAGTTAACATGACGTTTTTTACTGTATGGTGAATGCTGTACAAAGGAAACCCAAAAAGCAATGGTGGAATAGCTGTTTTTTTTCTATTCCATCCCACAAAGATTTTTTTTTAGATTTTCTGTACATTATAGGGTACAATAAATGGTCCTGTTAAAATTTAAAACTTGTCCTGCAAAAAACAAGCCCTCATATCTGTTGATGGAAACATTAAAAAAAATATGGATTTTGGAAGACGGGGAGGAAAGAAAAAAAAAAAATGAGAAACCAAAAAATGTCCGCAGCAGCAAGGTATTGAAAGATTCAGACTTTTACTATGATACCAAGATCTATGTTCTATCCATGGCAAGTGTTTAAAGCTATGATGTATTACATATGTCCTTGGCAGTGAAAGGGATAAGAGTATTTCTGAATGAAAAGCTTTGTGACATTAAAGAGGCTCTGTCACCAGATTTTGCAGCCCCTTTCTGCTATTGCAGCAGATAGGCGCTGCAATGTAGATTACAGTAACGTTTTTATTTTTAAAAAACGAGCATTTTTGGAGAACTTACACTTTACAGGAGCGATGAGCCGGACGCAATGCAAAGCTTGAGTCCAATGATAATCATGCCATCATGCTGTCCTCACCCTCCATTCATGGATTTGACACGATTACTGCGCATAGGGAGAAAAGTGTCAATCAGCGGCTGGACAGCAGGGGGCACTATGAAGATATGAGTATCATTGAACTCAAGCATTGCAACTCTAAAGCGTAAGTTCTGCTAAACTACAGAGATTTACCTAAAAAGTGACGGACCACTGACATCAGCGTGTCTGTCCCTTCTGTATTCTACCCTCAGGCAGGACAGAATAAATACATATCTGACAGATCTGTAATAAACAGGGTCTTCATATTAAAGAGGCTCTGTCACCAGATTTTGCAACCCCTATCTGCTATTGCAGCAGATCGGCGCTGCAATGTAGATTACAGTAACGTTTTTATTTTTAAAAAACGAGCATTTTTGGCCAAGTTATGACCATTTTTGTATTTATGCAAATGAGGCTTGCAAAAGTCCAAGTGGGCGTGTTTAAAGTAAAAGTCCAACTTGGCGTGTATTATGTGTGTACATCGGGGCGTGTTTACTACTATTACTAGCTGGGCGTTGTGTATAGAAGTATCATCCACTTCTCTTCAGAACGCCCAGCTTCTGGCAGTGCAGACACAGCGTGTTCTCGAGAGATCACGCTGTGACGTCACTCACTTCCTGCCCCAGGTCCTGCATCGTGTCAGACGAGCGAGGACACCGGCACCAGAGGCTACAGATGATTCTGCAGCAGCATCGGCGTTTGCAGGTAAGTAGCTACATCGACTTACCTGCAAACGCCGATGCTGCTGCAGAATCAACTGTAGCCTCTGGTGCCGATGTGTCCTCGCTCGTCCGACACGATGCAGGACCTGGGGCAGGAAGTGAGTGACGTCACAGCGTGATCTCTCGAGAACACGCTGTGTCTGCACTGCCAGAAGCTGGGTGTTCTGAAGAGAAGTGGATGATACTTCTCGTCAGAGCGCCCAGCTAGTAAAAGTAGTAAAAACGCCCCGATGTACGCACATAATACACGCCCACTTGGACTTTTACTTTAAACACGCCCACTTGGACTTTTGCAAGCCTCATTTGCATAAATACAAAAATGGTCATAACTTGGCCAAAAATGCTCGTTTTTTAAAAATAAAAACGTTACTGTAATCTACATTGCAGCGCCGATCTGCTGCAATAGCAGATAGGGGTTGCAAAATCTGGTGACAGAGCCTCTTTAAGAAAGTATTGGACTCCAGTGTTTGTACCATGTGGCCTAGCAGTGATTAACAAGTAGACCTATGACAGGAAGAGTTATATGAGGGTGGTAGGTGAGGGGCTCTATACAGTCCGCAGGGTTCTTACATCACAACTGCTGGTGGTATTCCTTGAGAAGGTGCGGATACTGAAGGATATTCATAGTTAGGCTGCACTATATGCCAATATTCATCATCAAAGATAAGATTAGAAATGATTCACCTCCACATAAGCGGGAGCTGTCATATTTTCCATTTCCATCCAAAGAATGCCCAGGGTCAAACGAAATCTGAGACAGGCTGGCATCAGCAGATAAGTGCCCCAAACGATGGAACGTTTTACTGAAAAATAAAGTGACCAGGAATTTAATACAAGGCCATGTATATGCAAATATCATATTTTATATATAAAGGGCATTTCCCCCATTGTCAAGATAGTAAAGTCAGATGATAATAAATTACGGCGGGGTTGCACTCACATTTTCCAGACTCCTGAAGAAGAAATCAGCTTATCCGGTACAGTGATATCCCTCAACCCTACATTTCTACTTTTTACAATCAACGGCATAATTTGAGAGCCTCAGAATTATTTTCTATGTAAACCCCCGACCGTACATACGGGTCACGCTCCCTTAAATAAAGCCAAAGTTCCCATATTAACAGAGTCAGAAGAGTACCTGCCCTCTATAAACAATACTGCAAGGAGAGTGTTTACCATTACGCAGCCATAGAAATCAATGCGAAAATTCTGCCTGTCTGCAGCCCCCACTAGGGGGAGCTGACTACATACAAATTTATACAGCTCCCAATAATGTCAATGTGAGTAATATCCTTACATATGCAGTGAGCTCCCCCTAGTGGTTTCTGTCAGAAGCCTTTGTGGGAGATTTGACTGCTCTGCTGGGAGTTGGGGTTGATCTCTGGATCCCCAGACTATCCTGGAGAGTAAGCAAGTATGACTATGAAATGCTGGGTGACAATCCCTGTAGGATCCGTAATAGAATCCATATTGGTCATCACCCAGATTTTGCCATACACAAGATTCTCCTGTGTGTAAAGTTGATACGGACACTGTAGAAAGTAAACGGACACCTTCCAAATTACAAGCACATAGCACATGGATGCAGATGATATCAATGCTCTGTGTATAAAGTAGGTAGGGAGTGAGCAATGTTCAGATGTAGCAGAGTTGAGTATGTCATTTTACTGTTTCTTTTGTGCACCATGATAAAGCGTGAAGTTAAAAGAGAATTGTTTATGAGCAACAATGTACAGCATTCCACAGTTACGGTCTATATACAATGCTGAGTAACTTGCAAATACTTTCCTTTACATATACTGTACTGATGTACAGTTACATTGTTTTCTTCTCCGTTCGCATCTAAAGCTAAATTCAGAACTCTGTTGGTTTCCTGTCAGAGAGCAGAGCACTGTGGGAGCTCAAATAACAATGAACACAGTTAAAGATGAGGTCACATGCCTGACACTAGATATAAACTGCTGTCTGTTTCCAGGGGCAACCAGAAGAAGTTTGAAAGCAGCTATAGAAATGTATATATGAAAGAAAAAAAAACAATGGGGGGAATTTATTAAGACTGGCGCGTCATACACCACTCTTAAACTAAAGTTCTGTGTGAAATGTAAAATTTATGAAGACACGCACGCCTCTTACGAAATTTAGCGCATCTTTGGCTGTCTGTGTGGCAGATTTGCGCTTTAATTTACGCCAGTTTCTGATATAAATTATAGCAAATCTGTATGTGCGCTGGTGGACCTGTCCTCGAGGCTAGCCCGCCCAGTTTTCTATAGGGGTAAGAGTGGTAAAAAGTCACAAATTTATGCTCAAATATGATTCCAGCAATATATAGATACAAATACAGATTCCACCAATTTTAATCTATTGGTTATGTGAAAACGCATACAGTTCCCAAAAGTTTGTCACCGTTGGAAAACGAGTACTGGACAAGTCGGATTTGAACTTTTTGGATGCTTTGTTTCCCTTGGAGATAAGTGGCGTCAGAGATGTCAAACTTACTTAAAGAGGCTCTGTCACCACATTATAAGTGGCCTATCTTGTACATGATGTGATCGGCGCTGTAATGTAGATCATTTTTGACGGAGTTATGACCTATTTTATATTTATGCTAATGAGTTTCTTAATAGACAACTGGGCGTGTTTTACTTTTTGACCAAGTGGGCGTTGTGGAGAGAAGTGTATGACGCTGACCAATCAGTGACCAATCAGCGTCATACACTTCTCTCCATTCATTTACACAGCATCTAGTGATCTTACTAGATCACTATGTGCAGCCACATAAACACACTATGACGTTACTCAAGTGTCCGGACAGTGAATAGACATTACCTCCAGCCAGAACGTGATGTCTATTCACAATCCTGACACTTTTGTAGCGTCTGTGTGAGATTTACAGCAAGGCAAATGTAATCTCGTTTTAAATGACAGGTTACATCGTAATATCGCGAGATTACGCTTGCCTTGCTGTAAATCTCAAACAAACGCTACAGAAGTGTCAGGATTGTGAATAGACATCACGTCCTGGCTGGAGGTAATGTCTATTCACTGTCCGGACACTTGAGTAACGTCATAGTGTGTTTATGTGGCTGCACATAGCGATGTAATAAGATCACCATATATGCTGTGTAAATGAATGGAGAGAAGTGTATGACGCTGAGGGGTCTCTGATTGGTCAGCGTCATACACTCCTCTGTACAACGCCCACTTGGTCAAAAAGTAAAACACGCCCAGTTGGTCATTAAGAAACTCATTAGAATAAAGCTAATATAGGTCATAACTCCGTCAAAAATGATCGTTTTTCTAAATAAAAAACACTGCCGTAATCTACATTACAGCGCTGATCACATGTACAAGATAGGCCACTTATAATGGGGTGACAGAGCCTCTTTAAAGGGGAAATCCACGTGAAAACATAAAAGTTCAATTTCCCTGGATTTAAGAATCACGTGCATTTTAAAACGTCTCCGATGCATTCTCATCTGACGTTATTTTCCTCTTTATCTGTATTATGATGTCTGTAATGTCAAAATATGCAAGTTCTTCGAGGTATTTAATGTCTCGTGATGGAGTTTGCGCAATTAG
This sequence comes from Rhinoderma darwinii, assembly GCF_050947455.1. Lineage (NCBI taxonomy): Eukaryota > Metazoa > Chordata > Amphibia > Anura > Rhinodermatidae > Rhinoderma > Rhinoderma darwinii. The sequence continues at coordinate 324,674,298 of NC_134691.1, forward strand.
ATTGAGCTGACATATGAGGCATTTTCCAGCTTCTTTTTGGCCTTGAGCCCCTTGAACTGGGGATTGGGGCTAGATTATTGTGTAAAGATGCGCGGTCGGGATACCCAAAAGTAAAAAACAATGATGCTACAATCACAGCAGATACAGCTATTACACCAACTTAATCGTGGCGTCACTAGCATCGGGCATCCCAGATCTCAGGATGCAGATACAGTTGAATACTATCCCTGCTCGGCCATTCACTCTTATAGGCTACAGGCCACTTTAGGGCCTGCAGCCTATAAAATGCAGAAACACGGCTCCTGGGAAGGTCGGCGAGATGCAGTGTTGTAATCGTGACGGTCTAAGCAGAGATCCAGTTCCAGCTTCTCATAAGCCGCAGGCCTAAAGAGATTGAGCAGCTCCGTTTGGGCTCGGTGAGGATTAGTTTTATTTTTTGAATGGCTATTCCTGTGTGGGGAACTAGTGGAAGGCACTAAAGGGGCAACATTACTAAGTAGGAGGTACTAGAGGGGCAGCATTTCTGAGTGGGGGAACCATGGAAGTACCATTACTTAGTTGGGGCACTATGGGGGGGACACAGAACTTAGTAGGGGCACTATTACTGAGTGGGGGCACTATTACTGATTGGTGGCACTATGGGGCAGCATTACTGAGTGGGGAATATGTGGGAAGCATTACTTAATGAACTTTTAAGGGGGCACCATTACTGAGTGGGGACACTAAGGGACACCAATACTGGATGGGCACTTTTACTGAGGAGGGGGGGGGGGAACTAAGGAGGCACCATTACTGTGTTGGGGCACACAGTGAAAACCATTACTGTGCAGGGGTTCACACAGGGGGCACCATTACTGTGTACGTGGCACAAAGGGGACACTATTACTGTGTGGGGGCAAACAAGGGGGAGCTGCTACTATGGGGACAATAAAGGGCCCCGATTTTTTTATGGGACACTAAGGAGGGCACTATTACCACATGGTGCACTTAAGGGAGAACCAACTCTGCAGAAACAAATGGTGGCAGGAAGAAGTCAGCATGGTAGTCGGCGTTGGATGGAGAAGAGAAGGAAAGTGAGCGAGTCCAATTTGAGAAACGTCACCTGTGAATCACTGGATTTTTTTGTATTGTATTGTATTCATTGTACTACATTCACTGCATAATTAAACTCTGCAGAGTGCCAATGTAGTCATGGTATGTAATCACTGTTTGGGCACAGTATGGTGATTATACTCTGTTGAGCGCCAGGTAAGAATTGTATGGGCACTGCACGGTGATATTATTGGTTGTATTGCTCTGTGTGGTAGATATATGTGGTAACCGTACACTAATATTATTTGGTAAGCTGTCATACTGTTTATACATTAGTTTATAATGGGGAAAATTATTCAGGGGCAGGGCTGATGTATCTATTGGTACAGGTGTCCTTATAAAGTAATTACCAGCGACCGTGTACTGATGAGGTTGTGCATCTAAGCCTATCATGTTCTAAATGTTGTTTCATAGCTATGCTGTCTTTAATATAAATATATTTTTATTTGGGGGGGGGGGGCAAAATGCTTTGGGACTTGTGCCTCTGATATTTTTAGATACTAACAACACCCTTGACCTTAATAAAGTTGCGGATCCCCATAGGGACGTTTAGGGCGGTGGCCCAGGGGCCCAAGGCAAAGAATAAAAGCACTTACTATACTATATAAGCTCTTACATACTATAGGACCTAATTGTATCCAAGTTCGTTGGACGCGGATACAATTGACAGTGCTAGCAAGGCAAGGGAACCATCGGTTACCTTCCCCACCATTCAGCGATGCAGGCGGCGCAGTGAAATGAGCGTACCACCTGCCTAGTCAGAAGAGACCAGGTCTGCTTCGCTGGAGGAGAGCACGGTGTGGGAACGGGGAGAGGTGAGTGCAGCACTATCTACAGGGTGGTGAGTGCGGCATTATCTACAGGGTTCAGTGTGGTGCTATCTACAGGGGATTTATGGCACTTTCTACAGGGGATTTATGGCGCTATCTACAGTGTATTTATGCCGCTATCTACAGGGGGTGTATGAGACTATCTACATGGGCAATGCGGCACAACCTACATGAACATTGTGACATAAACCTACATGGACACTGTCGCACGACATACATGGGCACTGTGGCACTACCTACATAGGCACTGCGTGTGGCACTATCTACAGGGGGCACTGTGGTGATATCTACAGGGGCACTGTGGCACTATCTACAGGGGGCTGTGTGGCACTATCTACAGGGGGCTGTGTGTGGCATTATCTACAGGAGACACTGGCACTATCTATAGTGGGCAGTGTGGCACTACAGGGGACACTGGCACAATCTACAGTGGTAGGTGTGTGGCATAATCTAAAGGGGCACTGTGGCACTATCTACCGGGGGCACTGCATTGCACTATTCCACAAAAGGTCTTTGTGTAGTAGAGGACTAGTAGACCAATAGGTGTTACCATTCCCATTGTCAGGAGGATGTGTCCCTACACAGTGTGATACTATCAGTTATGGGGACATTCAGTATCGTAACACACATTTGTCAATGCTCGCACAGAAAGGTAGGGCCCACTATAGACACAGCGTGGCAGGGCGGCGATGGAGAAGGCGGGCCCAAGTTTGGGGAACAGCCCAAGGCCTATGTTCTACTTAATCTGCCACTCTTAATTTCCTTACTTATGGGGCCCCCAGTGATGAGCTGTAATCTGTGGCAGAATGTGGCAGCAAAAGCTAAGTATCACTGCAGGTCCACCACAGGGGAAATAAAGCATGACTTAAAGGCTGTTGAATTCAATGAACTGTCCGTGTAATGCATGGACAGACTTATATTAGCGAGGGCAAATATGCAGTGTCTCTCCTCGCCCCTGTTCACACACCTAGAATTGAACTAAACGTGTCTCCTTCCCCATGAAATGTAATGTAACCCTTTTATATATATATATATATATATATATATATATATATATATATATATATACACACACACACACACACACACACACACACACATATATGTAACGACAGTTACAATTTGTATTGACAGTAAAACATAAATAATGGCGTTATACTGTAAACATTAATAGTACCGCTATACTGTGCACATATACTGTAGTACTGCTATACTGTACAAATAAATAGTACTGCTCTACCGTACACAAAAAGTGGCGCTATAACATACACATTAATAATACCGCTATAGTGCATAAATGATATTTCTTTACCGTACACAAATAATACTGCACGAACATAGTAGAATTTTAACAGGAGCAATGTATATAAATGGTAATAATGACATTGAAAACCTGAAAATCGTTACAAAGACAGTAAAGCAACGTGTGCAAAGTTACTCAACTTTTTATATAAAAATTTTATTAAAAGTGAAATGACTGCAGTTATGTATCTAGCATAAGGAAACTGTAATTTAAAAACATAGTTGCTTTCTACCAGAAACAGTGCCACCCTTCTCCATGGGCTGTTTGTGGTACTGCAGCTAAGCCACATTCAAGTGAATGCAGCTGAGCTGTAATACCAGACACGGCCCATGGTGAAAACTGCCGCCGTGTCTGCAAGAAAGCAACTATGTTTTTCTGATCACTTTTAAAGCACAAAGTTTATCCAAAAGTCAATATTATAATTGCTGCAATTACTTTATTCAGCGCATTCTCTACTTCAACTGCAGATAATATTCTTCCCCCCGAATCTGTAACATTTCTGCTAATGAATTAGCTGATATTTAAAATCTGTTTAAATGCCAAAAGCTGGTAGGTGTTCTGCACTTAACCTTTTCTCAGGTTTTTTTCTTAAAAGAAAAAAAATATATATATAACAAATCCCTAAATTCTCTCGTGTAAAAAAGGCAAAATAAATCTGTTTCTTTACCCTTTAGATTGTAAGCTCTTATAGACGGCTCTCTCTCTCTACTATGTCTCCATTTTGTATCTGGGTTAGAGCTCTAATCTTGTTCCGGATTTTTTCTGTATTGCGGTTTTTACACGTTTTGTGACGCTTTGTCCCGCAGCATGGAATGTATTACGATGCTATAAAAATCACTACTGGTAAATACAATAGAAAAACTTGTTAGACGGGAGCGGTTATATGAAATATATATGGTCCTGGGCAACAAGCAAAGTAGCCCCCACTTGCCACTTTTTTTTTTGTAACTTCAGCCCACGTAATTCTGCCATATAGTGCTAATGCAATATTACCCACAAAATATGCACTATCCACATAATACTCCCTTAAATGCTATGTACACCTCTGAAAGCGTTGGGGTTTTTTGTTTTTTTTTAAAAATAAAAATGTCTATGTGAGCCTTAATCTACCCGCCACTCAGTCCCTGCCTACTTGCACGACCCATCCTAGGCGACAGCGTACAACTGGGCGACGGTCCCTACGCTCAATATGTGCCCGACAGACCAACAGACAAGGGAACACAGAAGCTAAGGGAAAAGAGGCAGTTGCCCACGGCAACACAGTGAGCAACAAGAGTAGTGAACGAGCCGAGTCAAACCAGGAGTGTATGAGGTACCAAACGCAGAGCAGGAGCGTAGTCAGTAAAGCCAGGGTCAATATGAAGCTGAGGTCAATAGTAATAGCAGGAGCAGCAGAGCCAGGAAACAAGAGAGAATCACAGGCAAAGACAAGAAGCAAATGAAGGTATACATAGACCGAGGGCGGGAGCTAGAACCGTCTGGCCAGGCTGTGATAGGTTCTCCCACTCCTCAGCCTACCAGCCGGAGTGGTAGCAGATCGAGTCACTCTATTAGACCTAGGAGCAGATGCAGACTGATTAACCATGGGCGTCGACACAGAAGCTGTGTCTGGCAGATCCTTTACAGTCTATCAGTGTGTTTGGTGGAACTTTCAAATTAGTTTTTATTAATAATTATTTTAACTTTTTGAGATAGAGCTGCTTTGTATCCTGTATACAGAGCAGCTGTATCATTCGCTAATCCATCAGGTACACGGGACTGACTGGTTCAGTATCAGCGGGTCCTGCGTAACTCTGACAAGCAGAATCCACCTGTAATCTATCACATCTAAATTATGAACTAAGATGTGATAGATAAGAGGTGGAGGTCAGAGACACACAGGACCCGCTGTCACTGACACCATCCGTACCGCTGACCTGACAGGTACAGGATTCAGCAAACTATACAGCTGCTCTGTATAGAGAATACAAAGCAGCTGTATCTCAAAAAGTTAAAATTATTTTAAATAAAAACTGAGGCCTCGTGCACACGACCATAGTGGTATGCACGGCTGTGATTTTCAGCTCGGATGGCTGCGGAGTGTCACCCGCGGGCCGCCCGCAAATCGTGGGTCATGCCCTTGGCTGCGTGCATTCATTTCTATGAGCCTGGCTCCTGGGCAATGCACGGCCGGTGGAAACCACGGTCGTGGTCATCAGCCCATACAAATGAATGGGGCCGCAATTCACCCGCAAAAACACATTCAAGTGCATGGTGCCTTATTTGAAAGTTGCACCAAACACAGACTGAGATTTTTATAAAAAAAAAAAAGTTTACATAGCCTTTAAAGAGTCCACATGATACTGCTATATAGTTTCTACATAATACTGCAATTCAATACCCAAATAATACCACATGCATAACCTAAATACTACTGGGTGGTTTAGCTTTCCTTGTGGGGTTTCATATCCATGCGGTGTTGTAGAAAACACAAGCCCTTAGCAATTGCCTAGTTTGCCATCACCTACAACTGGCCCTGGTTAAAGAGGATCTGTCAGTAGTTTATTAATTCCCTATCTCCTAACTAATCTAATAGGGTCTGTGACGCTGATAACTACAGTGTGATTTTTACAAAAAAAAATTATTATTTGCAAAGATATGAGCATTTTTCTAAATATTTAAATGTGACTCTAATAGCCAAATAGGAGGTGATTTTCTTTTCACTCTGGGCGGTGTAATGTTTTCTGTATGACCCTGTCCAATCAGCATACAGCTTCTCCCCCTTCCCAGCCCAGCAACACAGCCTGATCATACCGCTGTTCTAGATGGTCCACAGCCGGAGATATGGCTATTTGAAGTGATTCCCCCTTCCCTCCAGCCTCAGTCTCTCACACTGTGTGAAGCAGCTTCATGCTGATAGGACAGCGTCAGAGGCTGTGAGGAGGCTCCACCTCAGAAGAATCGCTGCGGTCACTCATTTACATATTTAGAAAAAAAGCTCATAACTTTTAAAACCATAAACGTTTTGGGACACAATTTTCACTAGTATTATCAGTGTGACGGCGCCTATTAGATTAGCGAGGAGATTGGGCATTACTAAACTAGTGACAGATCCTCTTTAAGAGAGGTAGCATTTTCATTAACATCATCTTTCTGCACCTCTACATTCACTGGAAATGTTTTTATAGCCTGTGCCCTATAGTCCTATCTCAAATAGCATATGTTGCGATCTTTGCGGTAGAAACGCTGCAATTCTGCCACAAAAATCACAAATTTGAAATAATATATATATATTTTTAAATCTAAATTAATAAAAGAAAGCCAATACATACCCCCCAGCATTGTCATAGCGACGCGTTCCTCTATTCCCCGTGCAGCCCGGCCTCCTGGAATGACGTTTCATTCCAGCCAATCACAGGCTGCAGCGGTCACATGGGCTGCAGGATTATCCCAGGAGGCCCGGCTTCACAGACAACAGAGGAATGCGTCACAATCACAATGGCCGGGGGTAAGTATTGGCTTTTTGTTTTGTACCAGCCCTGCTTTCCGCAGCGGAGGTTTCGAGCGAAAATCTGCACCACAATTTGGTGTGGTTTTCCTGGACGGAATCCCCTGCGGGTTGTTGGTTGTATCCGACCCATGGGAACATACCCTAAATTTTCAGAAACCTCCTCAGTCCTCTAAAAAATCCTTCTATGGCAAAACACTATATACTAGACAGTAAGGAGGTGGAAGGAAGGAGACGCAGCTGCAATTTCTCGCTCAGTGTTTAACTAACACAGCATGAGCGGGAGAGGGGAGGAGAGACATCGGATTGGCTCAGAGCACACAGCACAGCTCTGACATCACAGCAGGAAGAGCCCGCCCACTCAGCAGGTATCGTTGTATAGTTGGACAGAAACCAGTAGGGAGAAGGGAATAGGTCCAACATTCAGTATGCAGGTTACACATTATAGGTTACACTATATATATATATATATATATATATATATATATATATATATATAAAAATTCTGTTTTAAAAATCAATAAAAAAATGTAAATATGAAAAAAAAAAAAATCCCTCCATAGGCAGCTGTTATATATATATATATATATATATATATATAACAGCTGCCTATGGAGGGATTTTTTTTTTTTTTTCATATTTACATTTTTTTATTGATTTTTAAAACAGAATTTTTTTTCCCCAGTAACACTCCACCTTGTCTTTTTAAGTGAGAGTGAACATTATAATGACTTAGTGGCACAGCAGCGACGTCCATCTGTCTGGATCACAATGGGCACGATGCCCTCATCTCTAACGCCATGAACTCTGACTCTTCCTTTAATCTCAACGCAGCAGTAAATCCCAAATTCCCTGTATATAACAATTCCAAATGTGAATGTGATTAAACTGCACAACAGACTAGGCAGTAATTTAATGTGCCAGTGCTAGAAATCCTATTCTAAAGAAAACTGTCTGACCTGATGCGTCACGTTGGCTTCTTTTATCGGTGCCGTGGAGCCGCTCTTGCCTATTCATATGGAAATAGCAATGTTCAGTTTATTCTTGTTCAGATTATGTGACATTCAGGTTGAAATTAAAATTTGTTAACACCTTTCAGTCTGGCAATACATAACGAAGCGCAATTCCTGCAAACCAGCTGCGTGCCAAGCATGCTGCATTACTAGCGGGCACAATGTTGTACGTATATAAAAACAAAACCTAAAGGGGAGAGGAGATAAATAAAAGGAGTTTCTAGGAATATATGTATATTTTGTTGCGGAAAATCTGCAGCATAATACAGTGGCAGCAGAGGGCATGAGATTTGAACAAATTTCATCCACACGCTGCGGAAATGATAAGCGGAAAAAAACGCTCAGAAATTGACCTGCGGTGCAGTTTTTTTATCTGCAGCCTGTCAATTGTATTTGCGTAATCGCTGCTTTTTTGTTGCGGGTTTTCCCCATTGAATTCAAAGGGGAGGTAAAACCCACAACAAATAGCAGAGGTTACGATTTTTGCGGTGGAAAAGCTGTGATTCCGCTGTAAAAATCGCAACTCAGGCAAACAAACAAAATCTCATACTTACCTAGCCTCCTGGGATGACGTTTCATCCCATGTGACGGCTGCAGCGGTCGCATGGGATGAAACATCATCCCAGGGCTGCAGAACGTCAGAGGGACGTGTCGCCACGGTAAGTATAGCTTTTTTTTTTCATTGCAGGATTTCTGCAGCGGTCATTTCCCAGGCGAAAAACGGCACCACAATTTGGTGCTTTTTTTCGGCCAGAATTCCCTGCGGGCAGCAGGGCGGATATGCTGTGTACCTTCACGCAGCGTATCCACCCTGTGTGAACTTACCGTTTTAGTGGCCTTTTTCTTTCCAGCGATTTTTTTTTTTTTTTTCGTGTGGCCAGATGTTACATTAAAGTCTATATTGAAATATAAAACGCACTACAAACAGCATTTTTTTGTTTGTGTTGTTTTTTTCTTCCGTTTTTCCCATACGTTTTCTATAGGATTTCAGAAACACCATTAAAAAAAAAGCATGTTACAGATGTAACAAAATAAAAAACCGCCTGAAAAAACTGCTATGAAAAACATAAAAAAATGTTTACAAGAAAATAAAAAACACTAAAAGAACAAAGTGCGTATGAAGGAGGCCTTAAAGGGTTTATCTGGTCTGGACAGCTCAATGCTTATATTGTATGTTGGGTCAAGCTGAGGTATAACTACGCAATTTCCCTTTAAGTAAACAGAAAATTGCCGTAGGTTGAAAATCCCACAGCCGCACTGACAAGTGGAACACAATCTGTCAGCGTGTGTGGGCAGCAGAGCTGTGTAATAACTAATAATTTGAGCATTTTCTGCCTCTCTCCCCAGAGTAGCACATGTCATTTTAGCCATTATGATGTTCTAGAAAATCACATCCTTCATACTCATCGCCGCAAACATCTCAATCAGAACAGCGATGGCTCACGGTTTATTTAGGGTTTTACAAACGGCAGGAAAGCAGCAATTGTCCACTGAGCACCCATCATACAACGGTCACCTGTAATGGGGGGTCATACTTTTGGATTGCGGTCTGTTTAAAGGGACTTTAACAAATTTAACACATGTCAATAAGTGTCATATCAGTTAAGGGGGAACTGCAGTCAAAATGATCTTCTGATACGTCATAGATACATGTGAGAAGATCATGTGATGTCTGTGATCTCGGACCACAACTGATTTCCAGAATGAAAGGTCTCTTAAAACAGCTCTAAATCCTTTGGGACTGCTCAGAGATTTCTATTTGGCTCTTTTTAGATGAACAAGTGTAAACTCGGACATGAAGAACAATTGTTTTTCAGGTCTAAATCGCACCCGTGTGGGACCCGCTTTCACGGATCCCTCATAGACGGATCTATTGAGGGATCCGTGAAAACTTACAAAAATAGGACATGGCCCATTTATTCATGGGTCCTTCACACGGTCCTTTAAAACAACGGCCGTGTGAACAGCCCATAGATATACATGCGTCCGTGTAACTGCTGTAACAAAAAATCCATCACACGGACGATATTTACGTTCGTCTGTTAAGGCTTTAATGGAAATCTGATACAACGTACTAAGCAAACGGCCATTCATATCAAAAGCAGTGACAGAAATCTCAGTACCAAAGGGGTTTGAGTTGTCTATTGAGACATTTCATTCTGGAAATCAGTACTGGTCCGAGATCACAATCGTCACCAATGTAATTTTCTCACATGTACTGTAAAGATGAGCGAATTTTCCAAAATTTGTTTCGGAGCCGATTCTGCGGCGAAATTCGATCCAAATAAATTTGCCGCAAATCACAAATGCCTTGATTGCCCTGTCTGACTGTCTCTGACTGATGTCTTCTAGGACTGTTGGATAGAGACTCCGTAATGAATACAGAGATATTCGTTTCGGGCCCTTTTACATGGCAGAATATAGATACAATACAGTTTGTCAATCAGCGTTCGTTTGTTTAATTCAAATGAAACAATGATCGGAATATATCGGGACGAAGGTTTGTGAACACGATGGTTCGTCCACATACAGTTTGCATTTTGTGCAAGCGACCATTTTTCTGGTCAAATAAAAGATGTGATCAGCCGACAAACTAACCTTTCCCCGATCATTGTAAAGGGGCCAAAAATCCACAATCAGTTTATAGTCAAATTCTGATAATCCGCAACTTGTTTACAGCAAATAATATCTCATATGCCAAACTTTATCAGGTTCTATTAAAGGGGTTGGCTCACCCCAGACATTGGTGGAATATCACGAGGATATGCCACAACGTCTGATTGGCAGGGGTCCAGTTGCCGTAACAAAGAACGAAGGGACAGCAGTGCTTGGAATGCCTCGTGCCACTTTGTTTTCTGCTGGCGCATGGACGGCCATCAACTTTAAGAACCGAACATTAGTGACATATCCCAGCGATATGCCATCAATTTCTGGGGTGAGCCTACTCCTTTAATTCCCAATTAAAGGAATTGTACTGTATTTCCCTACTGTATTTTTTTTTTTTTTTACCAGAGATTCATTTTAAGTGATCATTATATTTATACACGTTTTCTAAAAATTCTCAAAGGCTAAAAAGATGAAAACTGCTCTGGAAACCCCATTGTGATGCCTAGAAGCAGTAAAGGGGAACAAAGCATCATGGTCCCAAATGTCATTAGTCCTAACGCTATATTTATGTATAAACATATACTTGGTAGAAGTGATCTTACAATTGCTAATATAATCTACATTCATATCTAGGTAACTTTGTAAGTACCTTACAGGTATGGACACCTTTTGGGCAATTTTTTTTATTGCATGTATTTTGTGCTAACACAAATTTTTGTAGTAGGTTTTTATTTACAATTTCCAACCATTTTCGTTCTGCAGCCTGCATGTATTCCAATATATAGCAAGCTGCATAATGTCGCTCATTCTGAAATCCGACAGACTTGCTCTCGGATGTGCTTGATCTCCAGTGGCTTCTGTGATCTACTGAACGCTGATCTAAGAGGAATTATGATCAAATCAAAGTTGTTAAGCTCCCTCTAGTGGTGGTGGCGAGAAGCCAGAATTTTGTTATTTAACTCTGACCGCTATAAAGATAAATGGAGAAATTGTCCAGTATGTTATAGGTTTTGTACAGGATTAGAAAACATGTCTGCTTTCTTATAGAAACAGCGCCACACCTGTCCACCCCTTAACGACATCCAATGTATGGGTACATCGTTGTCGTTAAGGACTTAATGCAATACAACATATGGGTACGTTGTATATTACACCTGACACCCTGCTGCATGACCAGGACCGGAGCTAGCCTCCGATCCGGCCGATTAACCCCTTAGATGCAGTGCTCAAAAGCGAGAGCCGGATCTATGGTGTTTCCTAGTAGATCGGAACCCTGCAATACAAATCACTGAGTTCCGATGGCTGCTCTGGCAGACCGGAGGCCTAACTATGGCCTCCTGTCTGCCAAGTACGGAAGCCTGCTGGTCCCACCTGGAGGCGGGGCCTAAAAGGCTTCCGGTCGCTAAAGAAAGTTGGCGCAGGCTCAGAAGCTGAGCCTGCGACATCAGCCACCGTTGTCAGCTGTATGTGACAGCTGACACTGTACTGTAATGGCAGGGAACGGAGCTAGCTCTGATCCTTGCCATTAACCCCTTAGATGCCGCGATCAAAAGCGATCGCGGCATCTTAGTAGTTTATAGCGATCGGCATTGACACGATGTGATCGTCAAGCTGGCGATCTCCGCTATTGCAACCTGAGAGGTCTAACAATGGCTTCCTGGTCTGCCACGTACGATAGCCTATTAGGCCCCACCCAGAGAAGGGACCTAATAGGCTTGCTGTCAGTAAATGACTAACCGCTCTAATGCATTGCACTACGTGGGTAGTGTAAAGATCAGAGGTGCAGGCCCTCAGGACTTGAGGGGACTTAGGGGACTCCTAGTAGGACAAAAAAAAAAGTTTCATAAAAGTGTCAAAATAAAGTTTCTACACCGCATTTTTTCCTATAATAAGTTTTTTATTATAGGAAAAAAGTGAACACGTTAAAAAAAGGTACACAAATTTGGTATCGGCCCATCCGTAGCAACCCAAACTATAAAACTGTAATGTTATTTTTCCCGCACGGTGAACACCGCAAAAAACATAAGTAAAAAAGAATGCCAGAATCTCTATTTTTTTTATAACCACCCCTCCCAAAACATGGAATAAAAAGTGATCAAAAAGTCACATGTACCCCAAAATGGTACCAATAAAAACTACAACCAGTCCCGCAAAAAACAAGCCCTTTTTTGACTGAAAAATAAAAAAGTTATGGCTCTCAGAATATGGTGACATAAAAAATAAATAACATTTTTAAAAAAGTTTTTGTTTTTTTTGCGCAAACGCTGCTAAACGTAAAAAAAAACGTAATGGCATCGACCCACGGAATAAAGTAAAATTGGCATTTATAGCCCACAGTGAACGCCGTAAATAAATAAGTAAAAAAACATTGTCAGAATTGCTGGTTTTTGGTCAACTTACTTGCCAAAAAATGGAATAAAAAGTGATCAAAAAATCACGTGTACCCCAAAATGGTACCAATGAAAACTACAGATTGTCCCGCAACAAATAAGATCTCACACAAATCCGGTGGAGAAAAAATAAAAAAGTTCTGGCTCTCAGAATATATAGACACAAAATGTGCAGAGTGTTCCAAAAGTGGTTAAGATTGGGCACCATTTATCAGTGCGACACCGGCCACATATCTATAAATTATTATTTATTTACCCCATTATTATACCTTCTTATTATACCCTGATGTACTCTGCAGAGCTTACATATGCCCCCACATTATAAACTGAAATACCAGCAATACCCCAAACAGAACTACTACCAAGCAAATGTGCACGCTGAAAGCCAAATGGCGCTCCCTCCATTCTGAGCCCTACAGCGTGCCCAAACAGCAGTTTACATCCACATATATGGCATCGCCATACCCGGGAGAACCCGCTTCAAATTTTATGAGGTATTTGTCTTTGGTGGCACAAACTGGGCACAGCATATTGTGCACTAAAATGGCATATCAGTGGAAAATTGCACTTTTCACTTTACACCATCTGCTGCGCATTAATTTCTCATGAAAAAACAGCTGTGGGGTCAAAATGCTCACTACACCCCTTAAAATGCCTTAAGGGGTGTAGTTTCCAAAATAGGGGTCACTACTTGGGGGTTTGTTTTACTATTTGACCTCAGAGCCCTGCAATTGTGGGCCAATTGTGTGAAAATCACCAAAATAGAACTCAAATGTGCATGGTGCTCTTCACTTCTAAGCCCTGTCATATGTCCAGGCAAATGATAAATGCCTTGAGGGATGTAGTTTCTAAAATGGGTTCACTTCTTGGGAGCTACCACTGTACTCTGGTACCTTTAGGATTTTGCAAATGCAACATGGCGCCCAAAATCCAAGCCAGCAAAATCTGCATGCCAAATAGCGCTCCTGCCTTTCTGAGCCCTGCCGTGTGTCCAAACAGCAGTTTATGACCCAATATGGGGTTTTATCGTAATCGGGAGAAATTGCTTTTCAAATAATGGGGTGCTTTTTCTCCTTTATGCCTCGTAAAAATTCAAAATTTCCACATTTTATCAGAAGAAAAGTAATTTTTAATTTCACAGCATAATTCCAGTAAATTCAACAAAAAAACTGTGGGGTTAAAATGCTCACTATACACCTTGATAAATTCCTTCCGGATTGTAGTTTCCCAAATGGGGTCACTTTTGGGGTGTTTCCACTGTTTTGTCCCCACAGGGGCTTTGCAAATGCGACATGGCGCCGCAAACCATTCCAGCTAAATTTGAGCTCCAAAGGCCAAATGGTGCTCCTTCCCTTCTAAGCCCTGCTGTGGGTCCAAACAGCAGTTTATCACCACATATGGGGTATTGCCGTGCTCAGAAGAGCCTGCTTTACAAATGTTGGGGTACTTTTTTCTCCTTTATCTATTGTGAAAATGGAAAAGTCTTAGCTAAAGATACATTTTATTAGAAAAAACTTAGATTTTCATTTTCACTGCCTAATTCCACTAAATTCAGCAAAAAACCTGTGGGGTCAAAATGCTCACTATACCCCTTGATAAATTCCTTTAGGGGTGTAGTTTCCCAGATGGGGTCACTTTTGGGAGGTTTCCACTGATTTGGTCCCTCGGGCTTTGCAAATGCAACATGACACCCGAAAACCAATCCAGCAAACTTGAGCTCCAAAAGCCAAATGGCACTTCCATTCTGAGCCCCGCCGTGTGTCCAAACAGACGTTTATTACCACATATGGGGTATTGCCGTAATCGGGAGAAATTGCTTTTCAAATGTTGGGGTGCTTTTTCTCCTTTATGCCTTGTAAATATTGAAGATTTCTACATTTTATAGGAAAAAAAATTTCGTATTTACTTCCCAATTCCACTAAATTCAGCAAAAAAACCTGCTGGGTTAAAATGCTCACTATACATCTTGATAAATTCCTTGAGGGGTGTAGATTGCCAAATGGTGTCTTTTTTTTTGGGGGGGGGGGGGGTTTCCACTGGTTTGGCACCACAAGACCTCTGCAAACCTGACATGGTGCCTAAAATATATTCTAATAAAATGGAGGTGCCAAAATCCACGAGGTGCTCCTTTGTTTCTGAGGCCGGTGCTTCAGTCCAGTAACACACTAGGGTCACATGTGAGATATTTCTAAAATTGCAGAATCTGGGCAATAAATATGAACTTGCGTTTCTCTGGTAAAATCTTCTGTGTTACAGAAAAAAAAAAAAATTAATGCAGATTTTCTGCAAAAAATAAATACATTTGTAAATTTGACCTCCACTTTGCTTTAATTCCTGTGAAACACCAAAAGGGTTCAGAAACATTCTAAATGCTGTTCCGAATACTTTGAGGGGTTCAGTTTTTAAAATGGGGTGTTTTATAAGGTGTTTATAACATATAAGGCCCTCAAAGCCACTTCAGATCTGAACTGGTCCTTGAAAAAATAGCCTTTTGAAATTTTCTTGAAAATGTGAGAAATCGCTGCTAAAGTTCTAAGCCTTGTAACGTCCTGGAAAAATAAAAGAATGTTCAAAAAACAATGCCAACATAAAGTAGACATATGGGAAATATTAACTAGTAACTATTTTGTGTGGTATTACCATCTGTTTTACAAGTAGATACATTTGAATTTAGAAAAATGCAAATTTTTGCAAATTTTCTCTAAAGTTTTGTATTTTTCACAGATAAAGACTGAATGTATCAACCAAATTTTACCACTAACTTTAAGTACAATGTGTCATGAGAAAACAATCTCAGAATCGCTTGAAAAAACAAAAGCATTCCAAAGTTATTATCACATAAAGTGACACGTCAGATTTGAAAAAAAATAGCCTGGTCCATTAGGTGAAAACAGGCTGTATTCTTAAGGGGTTGAACTCCTAGCAAAATGATCAGAAGTTTTTGGAATTGTCATATACAATGACACTTACTAGGAATACTGTACCTCACCCACTTGTCTCAAAAGCTTAAATGTGCCTTTCCAGGAAAAACTGTTCAGCTCTGTAATGCCCGGAGCAGGATCCGAGGGGGCGGAGCATGATAGTCATGTTTTCTCATTCCTTGTGCCATGCTCCGTCTCCCGCAGGCCCTGCACTAGGGTGTATCAGTTTTGCATGGAGTGTTTGTTTAATTGTAATTCTTAGAAACCTATCTAGCTATATTAGGCTCTGAATCAATATTCATGTCAGTCTTGACAGTATCAAAATTTCCAAATGACAATCATTGAGATGAATATTAAAGGGGTTGTCCACGAACGGACTACTGGTGACCTATCCACAGGATTGGTCATCAGTATATAATCGGTGGGGGTCCGACACCCAGTCCGATTAGCCGCCCAAGCTGCCTCCGGGCGCTGGATGTTTTGAAGGGTATGCAGTAGTTGGAGCCGGAAGCAGATGGCTCCGACTACTGCATAGGGGCCGTTCTGCAGAAATTTAATTTAACCCAATATATGTATTGTGTGGAACACACTTTGAGGGCCCCAGGAATTAATGTGTCTTCATAAGTTGCTGTCAGCCATCGATCGGTCTGCGTGGAGCACTCGGGTCTATAGGTTAGTCCTCCTGCTGGAATTGCGGTGACAACAATGACATATTACACTTACTCATCCCACCGTTCATTGAGCAATGTCTCCAGGGCCACAGCTTTAACATCCAGAGCTCCTGGGGAAGGCCACTGATTGGTCAGGTGAGTGGTTAACTCCTGTCTTGATCTTAAGTCATTATTCTTTAGTACAGTCCTGTGAAGATATAGACAGGGAACTCCTTCATTTTCTATCAACATAGAGGCCAAACAACGAATGGAGGCACGATGGACGCTCACAGGGGAATGGAGATGAAAAATGGCTGGAATATTACGAAAGGCCGACATCCCAATGGCCTAATAAAGAAGACATGATTTCCTATGTGTGCACTAAAAGAACAGGCATATCCTGAGTATTGGTGATAATGTCCTATCCGTTAAGTCATATTTGCTGGTAGAAGATATTTTTTAAAGAGGCACTCCGATTTCACAAGATATTCTACTCTATAACTAAAAAATTTACTCACCACAATGCTTTGATCAATCGATTGGACTGATCATAAAAAAACTACTACTACATTATAGTCTCGGTCTCCAGAACAGCTCTCTATAACAAATCTCAACAGGGGGAGACCAGGCTATACATGCGTGTCCTCCTCTTCCCTGGTGGACGGGACTAAAACCAACTTGTTCTTGCAAACTACAGTGACCCCAGATCAGCTATAGAGAGTGACTGAGAAATATCCCAATATGTCTGCTACATGGGGTAACATATGCTAACGGCAGCCATAAAAAAAATACTTTTCTTGCTAATTCTGGATCAGTGGAAAATTGATAAAGATTACAGTGCCTATAGGTCACTATAATGGATGGCATATAAATCTGCATGTGTGTATATATATATATATTTATACTCCATTCAGGACAATGCAGATTTATTTGCTTTTCATGGGGTTATGATGACAAAGCTGGATGACAATCCCTATGGGCACCGTAATGGCTGCCATTAATGGTTGTCACCCTTGGGATTGCCGCATCTGTTAGACTGAGATAAATTTAAAAAAACCTTAAAGAAAATGTCATTCACCTTTGCAACTAATGTTTTTTATGCCTCCGGTGTATCTAAAATAGAAAGTGAAGCAAATAGTTTTGATTAAAAATCTGCTACTGTTTTGCGTCTACAGCTCCTATGCAGACCTATGTGTTTCCGTGGCTACGTACAAACAAATAATCTAATCCTGCAGTCATTCTCACTTTCCTCTGTCCCTTACTGCTTACTTATATACATTCAGTTAGCAAGAAGAAGGAGACAGCTAGGAGTCAATATGACTGCAGGATCAGACTATACAGGGTCGGTTTGGATTCTGTAACCATTGAGACACATAGGTCTGCATAGGAGCTGTAAACACAAAATGCTAGGAGATTTTTAATTTCTAGTATATGCAAAGTTGTTTTATTTTTTAATTTAGATATGGTGAAGCAATAAAATACAAATGGTTGCAAAGGTAGCTTCGGAAACTCCCATTCATTTCAGTAAAGGGTGACGAAGTATGCGGGGCCACTTCTCCATTGATGGTTGGCACCTGGATAGGCCAGTTCTTGGCATTGAAAGTAGTCCCAGCTGCTTGACAATCCCCGACTTTTATAACATATTTGACTGACCTGTTATAAAACAATGTTTCTCTATATCACCTCATTAAAGGGGTTGTCTCAAAATCAGCCACAGGATAGGTGATAATTGTCTGATTGCTGGGGGCTCCACCATTGGGACTCCCATCGATCGCAAGAACGAACCCCCAATTTTTCCTTACTGCGGGAGTTAGAATGCACCCACCGCTCCATTGAATTTCTATGAGACTGACGGAAAGGCTGTTTCTATCATTCCCATAGACTATGAACTGAGGCGGCGTGCATGTTCAACCGCCACTTTATTAAGTGTCCTCCTCACTGCGGTCGAGCAATGAGGACAAACAGGTGGTTTGGAATCCCCGTTCTTGCGATCGGCGGGGTTTCAAGCGGTGGGGCCCCCAGTGATCAGACAGTTATAGCCTATCCTGTGGATTCTGGGAAAACCCATGTGTATTCTGGGAATACCCTTTAAGCCATGTAGCAATTCCATGCATGAGTCCAAGTCATACTGTATATTCTACTTTAGTTTGGAAAAAGAGGATTTGCACAAAATTATCGTCAAGATAATTTTTCCGCTATGTATTATTTTGATGCAATGAATGTTGACAGATTCTCGATCATCTAGGATCCATGATCATAAGTGCAGGTGTGGAAGAGCGCATCATTGTACAATAATTTTACCTAATTCCCTGCAATGACAGGAGAAATAAAGACAAAAGGAAAATGGGAATTTCACATAAAAACACATTTAGAAAATGTTAATTTACACCTAGTGATGGTTTAATAAGTTAATTTCCATGTATTCGGCTGCTGGAACGTCTGGTGATCAGCTGTCATCATTAGCGGGAGATGCCGGCACATCTATATTTCCCCTACCGTTACACAGCGCCAATAGGGGGAACCATGTAAAACACGGTTGTGAATATTCCAGAACCTAGAGCCATTCCCTGCTGACTCACGGAGGGGGGTCTTGAGGCAGGGACCCCCTCTATGATGTTCATATTCTTATAGGAATGTATATGTTCTTTACATTGTGAAAGCTTTTCTGTTACTATATATTTTCTACATTGTAGCACTGTGGCTGGAATTTTTTTTTTAGGCCAGGCTTTGTGTCAGCTGTATGTTAATTACCCCTTCCTACATCGGTGTCATGTGACAACTAAGCTCTACCTACAGCGGAAATAAAATGAAGGATAGGCCTCGTTCACATCTGTGTTGGCGGCTCCGTTAGGGGCCTCTGTCACAGATCCGGTTGAATATACTGCACTATAGTTTCCGGAAAAGCCACAGACACCCCAACGGAAACCCAACAAAACCCATAACATTCAATGGTTCAGTCAGCCGTCGGTGGTGTCTGTCGTACGACGGAATTGGCGCTTCCGGTATTTTTATTGTTCTTCTCATCTGACGGAGCAGAACAACGGAGACACCAACTGAGGTCTGAACCAAGCATTAGATACATGTGAGTAGATCACATCGGTAAAGTTTATCATCTTGGATCACCACTAATTTCCAGAATTCTCATACCCCTTTGGAACTGCCAGATATGTATTTTCCTGGAAAACTAAGGGTAGGTGAAGAAGGCAGCTGCCTAGTGTACCACTGGGGAATGGGGCGTTGGATAAAAAATAATGGAATGAATAAAAAATAAAATTAAAAACGACAGTCCGTTGTTATTTTTTACAGCCAATAGTCGGTATGTGTAGGGCTCATAGTTATCGAGCTAAAGTTTAGGCACGGAGTGTAAAAGTGCATTCTAAAACGCCTTCTTTTTAGAACCACGGGAACTTGTCCTGCCCATGAATTAGGACTGGGGGTCCTCCAGCGCAGAGACCCCTGTTTGCCACTTAGCGCAGGGACCCCTTCTTGCCACTTGCAATTAAAAGGGGTTATCTAATTCAGACAATTCCTACCAGGCAGTCCTGTCTAGAAATCTATATTAGCGCACATTATTTATGAGATCTGGTGGTTTCCATGGTACCTTTAATATAATCACTGTGTGTGTGTATGTTTTGTTTTTTTTTGGCTGTTTAGGTCCCTAGGAAAATGCTTTCTGAAATTTCAGCTTAAAATGATAATAGACATAGTTATATCTGCAATGTGGGAAATCAGACAGGATTACAATGGAAAGAATGATGGTTACATTTAGTTTTATTAAACACTTAGGTAAAATAAAAATCTGGTTTAGCCATTATACACAAAGATACAAATAAAAATAAACCTTAATATAGTTAAAGGGGAATTCAACATTTCATCATCTTATGGACACACATCAGAAATTTACATCAATATGGATTTATAAACTTGATCCCCCCCCCCCCCCCCATTCGTTCAAAGGGCTCTGCCAGGAGATAAGCCGTGGTCTGATATGTCTGGCAATGGCTTGGAGAGTTCAGGGGAGATAGCTGTTCTAATGCTATCCTATGTGTATCAGAAAATGACATATTATTTAGAGCAGGTTTTCATTCTAAACATATAGTTTTAAAAAAAAAAAAAAAAATTTAAAGTTTATTTTTTATGTGACTATCCACTTAAAAAATAAATCTTGAAATATTCCAGTTTTCACACTGGCCACTAGAGCTGTAGGCTGATGCTTTTTGTTTTCTGCATCTCACTTGTCAGCTTTGCTTTGTAGATTGAGATATAATGTGCAGAGTCATCTCATTACCATTATAGGGCAGGGCTCTATAGTACTGCTGGAAGCCTAGATAAGGCAGAATAGAAACAATATGCACATACTGTAGATAAGGCTCTGTATACATCTCCCCTCTCTCTCCCGGATCTCTGGGGGAGGTGGCTGAACTCCATCATTTCCTGGAGACTGTAATAATCTATGACATTTTCCTGTTAATTGACTCCTATTAATTTCAGCTGCCATAAAGCAAACACACGCTGCTGCACTGTCTATACATACAATACAGAAAGGAAGTTTGTGTTTACAAAATGACTACTCCCAGGAAAGTTTAAAATAGACTAAAATCGAATTAACCCCTCTACGACACCCGCCGTATATATACGGCGCACGCCGAGTGGGGGAATATGGAGCAGGCTCACGGGCTGAGCCCGCTGCATAGAGCGAGTGTGTCGGCTGTGTGTTACAGGCGACACTTCCGGGTAACGAGCGGGATCCCGCTTGTTTAACCCGTTAAATGCCGCGGTCAATAGCGATGACTAATAACAGGGGGACGTCCAAGAGGCCCCCCCGTGGCGAGATCAGGGGGTGCCGTTGGTTAGCATTTTAGCCTGATGAAGGCCCCCAGGTCCGCCATCTTTGTACTCCTATGAAGCCGTGCCAGCCTTCATAGGAGACTGTCAGAATCACGATATACTGCAATACATTAGTCGCTTGTTAAAGTCCCTTAGGGGGACAAGTAAAAAAAAAAGTAAAAAACAGTCAAATAAGTTTTTTGTTAACATATAAAAAAAGAAAATTAAAAGCTAAAAAAAAAACATTTTCCCTCAAGCACAATGTAAAAAAAATAACAAGCTAACATAACTGGCATCGACGTCTCCGTAAAAGTCTGAACTATTACAATATATCATTATTTAGTCCGCACGGTGAACACCGTAAAAAATTAAAAACATCAGAATTGCTGTTTTTTGGTCCCTTCATCTCCCACAAAAAATGAAATAAAAAGTGATCAAAGTCTCACGTACCCCAAAATGGTACCAATATAAACCACAGCTCGCCCCGCAAAAAATAAGCCCTCACACCGCTAAATCGACGAAAAAATAAAAAAGTTACAGCTCTCAGAATATGGCGACAAAACTCAAATTTTATTTTTAACAATTAGTTTTTTCTTTGTAAAAGAAGTAAAACAAAGAAAACTATGTAAATTTGGTATCGCTGAAATCGTATTGACCCGCAGAATAAAGTTAACATGCCATTTTTACCGTACAGTGAACACCGTAAAAACAAAACCACCCAAAAGGTTGAGGAATTGCTGTTCTTCTCCTATTCCACCCCATATATATATTTTTTCTTGTTTTCCACTACATTATACGGTACAAATGGTGCTGTGAAAATCTACAACTTGTCCCGCAAAAAACAAGCCCTCATACGGCAATATTGATGGAAAAATAAATAAGTTATGGCTTGTTGAAAGTGGGGAGGAAAAAACAAAAGTGAAAATCTGAAAAATGGCTGCGGAGGGAAGGGGTTAAGGCAACTAAAAATAAATATGAGACATTCCATTTGAAGGCCCATTTAGACATTAACAAAAGTTATATTGAAATTCAAATGCCTGATTCTTCTTTCCCCCGACATCTGCCGTTGAGGTACAGTTAAGAGGTCCCCATACACGAGACCATCGATCAATCCCAACAAAATTGGTAGGCGAGACCAACTTTTGTCTTATGTGCATGGCCAACTTCTTGTGTATGGGGGCCTCCTGACTGTCCCCTGATGGTAGATGTGGGGAGAAAAAAGGGGAATGTTGGATTTCAATATGGCTGATCTTCAGTTCGACCTGCAGATAAGCTGCTCCCAGAAGAGTTTGGCAGCTCCTCATTGCAAAATAACCATTGAAATAAAAATATACGCTTGGCTGAGCATGTTTATGGCGGATTTAGAAGTGATAGCTGTCAGCCGAATGCTCATCTAACAGCCATCTAAATGGTTAGCCAGCTTTTGTCTGCCAATCACCATTATTGCCATGACTTTAGCACATGAACAGCATCTAAAAAGACCCAACTCCATTATAGGGAATAGTAAAGTCTTATTTTTCTTAAAAAAAGAGGAAGACAAGAATTGGGTCTATGTTAAGAAAATATCTGTGTGTGTAAGCTACCAACTCCAAACAGTAACACTTTATAACGCTGATAAGACACCAATATATGTCCAGTCTATATAGATAATTCTCTACAATGTATATGAGGCTTCAGCAAAACAGGAAAATCAAAAAAGAACTAAAAAGTATATAAATAAAAACAAAGAAACAAACACAAAAACACTTAAATTACACAATCATCATTATAACGCTGCCCGGATAGAAAGTCTAAGTTATAGGGTATTAATATAGTTACATGCTGTGTTAGGTCCTCCATGATGAAGCCGTCAGAGCATCTCTGTGGGGCGGCAGTGCCTGTCCAGGGTGAATGGGCTGAGGAACCATCCAATTAATCTACAATGAATGTAATTTCACGTTCCACGATATCTACCACCGCAGGCCTCCATGCTTTGCTTGGTAGTCACTGCAATTATTTGATAAATTACCTTTACGTAATTGCCAACACTTCCGAATATTTTCTGGTGACATTTTCATGTACTTTTTGTGATGTTTCTGTTTGGAATAACTGATGGTGGGGATGGGAAGGGGGGCATTATAGAATAGATTAATGAGGGGTGAAAATAGAAGACGGAGGTTGGAAAGGGAAGGAAGAAAATACTATTTTGGGAAAGGATATATACAGATAGTGGACCGTTATGTACCCGGGGTGAAAAACTCGAGTCCGGAGGTTAGGAGACATCTAAGCAGTAGTAGAAGGGTATTTGCACCAAGTTTACTAAGTGGAAATATATCAAAGTAGTTTATCCCATATTAATCTTGGATTCTTACCATTTTTGAGATATAATATTAAAATCACACGTCATGATATTCAGTCCCAAGTAGCCCTAAGGCCTCCTTATGACTGGATTCCCACATGTAGTTTTTGTTTTTTTTAAATTGAGGTCTATGGGTGGAAAATACTCCAAAGAATGTCACACCTAAAGAAAGCTCCGTCTTTAAAAAAAAGTTTGAAGTGGGGAAAAGTTGTAAAATAAAAAGCCAAAATCAAAAAACTTAGGTTGGAGGTCTTCGTAATTTGCTGTTGACTACCATCTGGCTGCCACAATTTTACAACCAAAGAAAGAGCTTTGCGAAAATCTGACCCAAAAGCTGTGTGTGAATCCATCCCAACTTCATAGGCTTATTAAGGTACGGTAGGGCCCCAGCTAAGTGTATGGGTGCCCCATTACGACTAGGGCATCGTGGGTTGTACAATGCCATAATAGGGCCGTGTACATGTACAATATCACTACCAATAAGGGACAAGGAAAATTTGGTGCTAGAATCAATAAAAAATCAAGAGTGGGACCATAAACGGTGGTTATAACAGAATTATACAACAGCAGCAAACATTCGCTCGGTTAGACTTGCTGCTCACATGTAATGACGTCAGCATTAATAATGAGATGAAGGTTCAGGTATGGGTCCATGAGATGTACCGAACCTCCGTTATGGGGCCAGCACAGTTCAGTGTGCATTGTCATTATCAGCAATTGAATAACGTTGTTTTTTTTTTCACCTTTGGTACACGCCATGTTTACTGTTAAAGACACCTCCACCTGCTTTCTCTCAGCATCTCTTTGTGTGGGTGATTACAGTGAAGTTTTTGTTATACGTTTTGTGTAGGAGTTTTCTAACCATTGTACAATTTGAATCTGGTTTCTTGAAAGAAAATTCAATAAAAATTGGAAAATTCCTTTTTATTTTTACCCATGAACTGCCGTTGCATGTGGAGGGAGGTTGCAGTACATTACTGCTTACAATCTCCTTTAGGGTATGTGCACACACACTAATTACGTCCGTAATTGACGGACGTATTTCGGCCGCAAGTACCGGACCGAACACAGTGCAGGGAGCCGGGCTCCTAGCATCATACTTATGTACGATGCTAGGAGTCCCTGCCTCGCTGCAGGACAACTGTCCCGTACTGTAATCATGTTTTCAGTACGTGACGGTAGTTCCACGGAGAGGCAGGGACTCCTAGCATCGTACATAAGTATGATGCTAGGAGCCCGGCTCCCTGCACTGTGTTCGGTCCGGGACTTGCGGCCGAAATACGTCCGTCAATTACGGACGTAATTAGTGTGTGTGCACATACCCTTACTCAGGTGTACACAGGGTCGAACTGGCCCACCAGAGTACCAGGGGATCCTCCAGTGGTCTTAGGTTATGACACAAAAATGGGCCCTAAAGTTTCAGCAGCAGACAACCCCACTCGAAGCTGATTTGGAGCCAATCACTTGCTGCTAGGGACAATTCTTATGAGACCTATTTGAATTTATTATGGATATGTCTGGTGTGCAATGATAACAGCATAAGTTAGGATCCACAGTAATATGACGTGCAAGTGTTCTGCATAGATCGACGATAGGCCCTTAAAATAGTTTCCTCTGGTGGGTCCAGGGTATGCCAGCCCAGCACTGGGTGCACACTACCATTGTATTTATGATAAATAGCATGAGCTAGCGATAGACATATACCAGTAGTCTCCAACTTGTGGTTATCCAGCTGTTGCAAAACTACAACTCCCAGCATGATAGGTTAGGTTACGACTGACTACCAGCTAAAAAAATGCAACATGATGAATCAATATTTTTACAGAGTGTCAGAGGGTTATTGGTTGTGTCCACAAAGAACATGATAACAATCCAAATTGACATTTCAGCATTTATCTCATGTCTATGCCCAGCTGGAGTCTATAGTGGCACAGTCTGAAAGTCAATTACTGGTCATTGACAGATGTGGCTCATAAATCATAGCCCTACCGTAGCTGTAGGACATAGATAGTGGTGTGCTCAGTTAAAGAGGCTCTGTCAAACCCCTGTCTCCTATTGCATGTGATCGGCGCTGCAATGTAGATAACAGTAACGTGTTTTTTTTTTTCAAAAACGAGCATTTTTGGCCAAGTTATGAGCATTTTTATATTTATGCAAATGAGCCTTTCTTAAGTACAACTGGGCGTGTTTAAAGTTATGTACAACTGGGCGTGTATTGTGTTTGTAACATCTGGGCGTTTTTACTTGTATTACTAGCTGGGCGTTGTGAATAGAAGTGTATGATGCTGACGAATCAGAATCATCCACTTCTCTTCGTTAACACCCAGCTTCTGGCAGTGCACAGACACACAGCATGTCCTCGCGAGATCACGCTGTGACGTCACTTCCTGCCCCAGGTCCTGCATCGTGTCGGACGATCGAGGACACATCGGCACCAGGCGACAGAGGCTACAGTTGATTCTGCAGCAGCATCGGCGTTTGCAGGTAAGTCGATGTAGCCTCTGGTGCCGATGTGTCCTCGCTCGTCCGACACGATGCAGGACCTGGGGCAGGAAGTGACGTCACAGCGTGATCTCGCGAGGACATGCTGTGTGTCTGTGCACTGCCAGAAGCTGGGTGTTAACGAAGAGAAGTGGATGATGCTGATTCGTCAGCATCATACACTTCTATTCACAACGCCCAGCTAGTAAAAGAAGTAAAAACGCCCCGATGTACGCACACAATACACGCCCACTTGTACTTAACTTTAAACACGCCCAGTTGTACTTAAGAAAGGCTCATTTGCATAAATATAAAAATGCTCATAACTTGGCCAAAAATGCTTGTTTAAAAAAAACAAAAACGTTACTGTTATCTACATTGCAGCGCCGATCTGCTGCAATACGAGATAGGGGGTTTGAAAATCTGGTGACAGAGCCTCTTTAAGGCTGTGTTCACACTGCCATGATAGACTTTGTTCGGCGCCTCCGTAGGCAGCCCTGGCAAATTTGCCCAGGAAAATAGCACTAAATGCAGCGCAATTCTTCCCATCAAAACACTGCCGGAACCGGACGGACCATTATAAATCAATAGATTCTGTTGGGCGCCAGTGGTATCCATCGTATGACAGATCCGACAGGGAGTTGTGGCTTTCGTTATGAAGGGAAGTGAGAAGCAAATGTAAGCAGAACCTAACCTATTTTATTTATTTCCTGACCCTTACATAGCACCAACATATTCTGCAGTGCTGCACAGAGATTGTCCTTACTCACATCTGTCCTTGTCCCCATTGGGGCTTACAATCTAATGTCCCGGTCTCAGACACGCACTAAAGTCCATTTCATAAAAAGTAAATCAATGAATGACTTGAGACTAGTCATTATGGACAACACGTCATCATTCCAGTTAAGTTAGTACTCAGCTGACCTTGGGATTTAAGTAAGAGGAGGTTATCCAGTAATGATTCTCTGTGTTACGTTGGTGGGACCGAGGCTGAAGAAACATATAGTAGTGGAGTAAGTAGTAGCCAATAGTAAAAGGAGTCATTCTAGTCTCATATAGGACTCATAGTAATCTAGATGGGTCAAGATTAGTCAGTCGAATGGAGCTCCAAAGCATATACACCAACGTAGTAAAATACTCGCCTGGGTCTAAATAGAGAAGGACGGTGACCAGAAGGCAATACAAGGGGTCACAGACTAATCAAAGAAGTCAAACTAGATGAGATCCATAAACAGAGATGATCAGCAATGCAGAAGATGTACAGTGGGATCGCAAACAAATAGTGTGGTCAAACCGATCCGGGTCAAAATCAAAGTTAATAATTAGAAGGTTCGAACCGAATCAAAAAGTGTAGACGGTAAATACCACTATAACTGGCGGTGGCATTTCCCCTGTGGTAGCGCGGTTGGGGAAATAAACACTTGCTGCCATGTTCCCCCACGGGGTCTCCACAATCTATAGACCTCACTGTATTACAAGGGAGGAGGATCTATCTGGTGGCTGGTAATCATCTCCGGCGATAGTGATCACCTGGGCTGACGGTTTTAAGGGACAGCCCTGGGTCTTAAGAAAGGCTCCCAGGGATATCCTTTGGAATCTCTTGTTGGGGCATACCTGAGACAAGCAGTAATGCATTGGAATACAGTTACTGCAATGCATTATAATGAAAACATGAAACTGTAAAGTAGAAGTCCCCTTATGGGACAAAAAAAATATATTAAATACATTTTAATCAAATAATTTTATAAAAAACATAAAATAAAACAAACACACATGAAAAACGAAGAACACTTTTATTTTTTAATAAAAATAGTTTTTATTCACAAAAAAATGATACAAAAAAATCAGACCTCACAATGGGAAAATTTAAAAAAAGTTACTTGAAATAATTAGCTGCGGCCTCAAAACCAAAATGAGCTGCGAGGGGTTTTCCGGGGCTTTTATATTGATGGCCTATCCTTAGCTATCGTTATAAATGGAAGCCACAACGCAGATGTGAACAGAGCCTACGACATTGCAGCTTTCCCTGATGACATGATTTTGTCAGTCACCTTACAATATTCCGCGCTCATCAAAACAAACGCACTGAGGTTTAGTCATTCAGAAACAAGCGATGAAATCACAAGGGAACATAATAAAACAGATGTCGTTCTTGAGATCAAGAAAAGTATGTGATTTCTTTGCAAACTGGATATTCAGTACTACATAAGACGCATAAAAAAACAAAAAACTCAAAAACAACCCGTGCGAATGAAAGTTACGTGATTTAAGAGCCATCAAGGCATTATGTACATGTAAAATCAGCTGCACATACAGGTGTATTAGAGCGGAGTTTGTCAATGCAGCAGAGCTGAGTGCAATACTGGGCACAACATGTAGAGATATCATGATGTATTAGTGGTTTTCCCATGTTTGCAGGTAAACTAGTCATAGACAATAAAAACCCAGCTGTGAGTTGTTCATGTCTGAGTTCTATGCACATGAACAAATGAATTGGCCGAAAAAAATGCAACATGTCCGGTTAATTTTCCTGATGAGACCAGACACCCAAGGGAATCTAGAAGCCCGACAACAGATTGTCTGTGGATCCTGAGGCAAATGATGGATGCCCCTAGGGTCCATACACACGGCTGTATTATGGATCAATGTAGTACAGGTCACTAATATGGCGCTTGATAGAACTATAAGGGCCAATACCAAATCTCCTTCTGCCCCTCTTTCTCCATCACAACCCATATTATGGAGGCATTCTCTCCAAGAATAAGGTGTTTCACCTCTACTGCTGGGACCACAGGGCAACACACTAAGGGAGGAATTTATCAACCTTTCTACGCCAGTTATCTAGCGTAAAATAGTCACTAAAGTGACCAGAAGACCCAATTTGCAGTGAAAATTACGACTATTGGGCTTTTTACGCTGGGCGTCGCTTCTGAAAAGGGGGTGGGACCATGTTGGGCCAATTAATTCATTATAATTTATGCCAGAAAATGGTTATATATTATAGTAGAAATCTATGCCAGCACCTAGCTGAAGTATATTTCACTCTGTGGGGCATAGCAAGGTAAAGGCCTGTCCTGGGCCCCATACCTTACCCCCCCATCGAGCTAATCCTATCCCCATCTCCAGCGGACAATATAAATTAAAAAATTTATACTTACCTCATCGCTCCTCTTCACCCCCTGGGTCCTCACAGGCACCCTCAGCATCAAGACATCCTATGTGAGGCAGCACTCAGGACATTGAGTGCTGTGTCACATTTAAGGCCTTGACATTACTAGCCGTCAGGACCTAAGGGGACTGGGAAGGGAGAAGAGGAGATTTGAGGTGACCTGTGGTAAAATCATTTGATTGGACATGATTTGGAAAGCCACACCCCTGTCTATATAAGGTCTCACAGCTGACAATGCATATCAGAGCAAAAACCAAGCCATGAGGCGGAAAGAACTGCCTGTAGAGCTCAGACAGGATTGTGTGGAGGGACAGATCTGGAGAAGGGGACAAAAAATTCTGCTGCACTGAAAGTTCCCAAGAGCACAGTGGCCTCACTAAATTCTTAAATGGAAGAAGTTTGGCGCAAACAGGACTCTTCCTAGAGCTGGCCGCCCCACTAAACTAAGTCATCGGGGGAGAAGGGCCTTGGTAAGAGAGGTGACCAAGAACCCAATGGTCACTCTGCCTGAGCTCCAAATATTCTGTGTGCAGATGGGAGAAACTTCCAGAAGGTCAACTATCAATGCAGCACTCCACCAATCTGGACTTTATGGCAGAGTGGCTAGAAAGCGTCTCCTTAGCAAAAGACACATGAAAGTCCGTCTGGAGTTTCCAAAAAAGCACCAAAAAGGACTCTCAGACTGTGAGAAACAAGATTCTGTGGTCTGATGAAACCGAAATTGAACTTTTTGTCATCAATTCTAAGCGTCAAATCTGGAGGAAAACAGGCACCACTCATCACCTGCCCAATACCATCCCTACAGTGCAGCATGGTGGTGGCAGCATCATGCTGTGGGGTGTTTTTCATCGGCAGGGACAGGGAGACTGGTCAGGGTTGAGGGAAAGATGAATGGAGCAAAATACAGAAATATTCTTAATGAAAATCTGATCCATAGTGCTCTGGGCCAAAGGTTCACCTTCCAACAAGACAATGACTCTAAGCCCACAGCCAAGACAACACAGGAGTGACTTAGGGACAACTCTGTGAATGTCCTTGAGTGGCCCAGCCAGAGCCTTGACTTGAACCAAATCGAACATCTCTGTAGAGACCTAAAAATGACCGTCCACCGACGTCACCATCCAACCTGACAGAGCCTGAGAGGATAAGAGTGGCAAAAAAAAATCGGTAGGGTACTTACACTAACTGACAGGAACATGAGCGGAGAAGAGACCAGGTAAAAAAATTGATGCAATAGCACGGGTTTGTAAGCGGAGAGGAGACTCGGAAACTTGGGATATGTTCACACAATTTCAGAAGTTTTTTGGGCCGTAAACACCCCGGAAAAACGGCTGAAAATACGGGGGCTGAACGCCTTCAAACATCTGCCCATTGATTTCAATGGGAAAAACGGCGTTCCGTTCCCACGGGGCATTTTTTACGTGGCCGTTTGTAAAAAACGGCACGTAAAAAACCGCCCCGTAAAAAGAAGTGCATGCCACTTCTTGAGCTGTTTTTGGAGCCATTTTTCATTGTCTCAATAAAAAAACAGCTCCAAAAAACGGCTGTAAAAAACACTTGATGCTTAAAAAACGGCTGAAAATCAGAGGCGGTTATCCCTTGAAAACAGCTCCGTATTTTGCAGCTGTTTTTTGTTAAGCGTGTGAACATACCTTAAAGGTAAATGAGTAGAGATGAAGAAGTCTGGAAGAAAGACTGAACTGTGGAGGAAAAGATTTCACACATTTACTATGCATATAAATTTAGGAGCAATATGACATTTTTGGTTGGAGGTGCACTTTAATACAACCAGGTATGCCACTTTATAATAATAAAATATCACTAATTTCCTTGAGATCGGATCCTGACTAATTCCCAAATAGACAACAACGCTATGATGGGAACCAATGTCTTATTCTGATGGATCCATATGCCATGGCTGAAAATTTGAGGTGGAGTTCCACTTTAATAAAACTGTGACAGCAAATTATTCACAAGGCCGGTGTCCCTCTAAGAGATACAGATGGCTTTTCTTTGTCAGATGCAATACAGCAGCATTGGAATATAATTCAGCAGTAAAGTTATTCTGAGCATTACCAAGAGGGAATGGTTCCTCATCGCTTTGATGTGTATAGACATAATGATAATGGGCTTGGAGACGACGGTGATTAGCATTCTCCACTCATCATATGCTGCTGATATTCCTGTCAGGATCGCTGTTCTCCAGCTTTCCACCTCTCATCTGTAAAGGGATTTGACAACTCCTACATACTTCACGACTGATAAACTCCTCTAGTTCACAGTGACAGACGCTGCCTTGAATTTACTAAGGGGAGTGTGTTCAATAAGTAGAGAAATCCTCTCCCGCCATAAGTGGCCTAATTTCTCAGTGCCGCAATACAACAATCGTAACTATTCCTAAGACCCTCATAAAGATCTAAATTCAATCTGTGTCTGTAACATAACGTTTTCATTATCTGATATCACACGGGCTCCTGCCGAAGAGCTCTTAGGGCAGATACAGACGGACGTTGCGTTTTTGCGCGCGCAAACAACGTGGCGTTTTGCGCGCGCAAAAACCACTTGACAGCTGTGTGTGTCATCCGTGTATGATGCGCGGCTGCGTGATTTTCGCGCTGCCGCCATCATAGAGATGAGGCTAGTCGACGCCCGTCACTGTCCAAGGTGCTGAAAGAGCTAACTGATCGGCAGTAACTCTTTCAGCACCCTCGACAGTGAATGCCGAACACAATATACAGCAACCTGTTAAAAAAAAAGAAAAAGTTCGTACTTACCGAGATCTGCCCTCCCGGCCGTTGCCTTGGTGACGCGTCCTTGGTGACGCGCCTCTCTTGACATCGGGCCCCACCTCCCTGGATGACGCGGCAGTCCATGTGACCGCTGCAGCCTGTGCTTGGCCTGTGATTGGCTGCAGCTGTCACTTGGACTGAATTGTCATCCCGGGAGGTCAGACTGGAGGAAGAAGCCGGGAGTTATCGTTAAGTCAGAACTTCGTTTTTTTTTACAGGTTCATGTTTTTTGGGATCGGTAGTCACTGTCCATGGTGCTGAAACAGTTTAACTCTTTCAGCACCCTGGAGAGTGACTATGTCCTGACGTCGCGTACCGGACATTTTTTTGCCGGGTTCGGCCAAAACGAGTTCGGCCGAACCCGGTGAAGTTCGGTTCGCTTGTCCGGGTTCGCTCATCTCAAAGACACTCCGTTTGGATGTTCGGAAACAGAAAAGCACGTGGTGCTTTTCTGTTTACATTCATCCTTTTGACAGCTGGTGCGCTGTTTCAGTCGGTTCGCACGGAAGTGCTTCCGTGCAACCTGCGTGGAAATACGCAGAGTTATTGAACCTGTCGCGTTTTGTACGCAGCGAACAAACGCTGCGCAAAAAGCACGGACTGTCTGTACTGCCCCATAGACTTGTATTGGTCGATGCGTGCCGCGTGAAAACCACGCGGCCCGCACGGACCGAATACACGCTCGTGGGAATCCCCCCTTATTTAGATTTTTTGCTCCAACCACAACCAAACTTGATTGACCACCCTTAGGATCTACACCGGCCTATTTGGGCTGTAACAACGAGCGCCGATCAATGAGACAGCTCATTAATCGGCGCTCGTTTGCTCCTTTCACAAGTAGCTATGATCAGTTACTTATGGTGACGAGCGATCATTACTTCGATCACTCGTCCCTATGCATTTCTATCATGTCGACAGCACATCTCCCTGATAATATTTTGTGCATAAACGATACGATCAGTCGATCAACGAGTGTTTGCTCGTTCACTGGATGATTGTTGCTGTAGCGTCCATGGCCGAGGGTCGTCCGGTTTACTTACCTTCCAACGCTCGCAGCCATGGATCTGTGAGCGCTGGTCCCCATCTCCTTCCTAGGAGATGCCAGCGTTCACTTCCGTTCTGGTCCGCTGTGTCCCGTAGGGTGCGCGCGCGCGCGCACGCGCGTGCCCGCTCTTAAAGGGCCAGCGCGCGCACATGAAAACAATCATCATCATCAACTCACATGATTTCCTGGACTATAAGAAGGCCTCTGTCCTTCTGATCCTTGCCTGAGCATTGTTTGTCATATCCTAGTTTGTCTAAGAAAATGGTCTCCTAGTGTTTTCCAGTTCCTGTGTTCCCTGTTCCTGTATCCTGTATCCCGTGCTATCCTGGTCAAGTGCAGTGCTGAGCTGTAGTCGTGCTGTGCTATATCTACGCCTGTCCTGCTGCTACACACCGGACGTCTACCCGCTACCTAGTCCCAGCTGAGCCTGCCTTGCTACTGTCCGAGCTGCCACATGTACCCTATACGAACTATAGACTGTGACCTGCGCCCTGTTGGCCAGCTGCCATACCGCCAAGGCGGTACAGCCCAGTAGGTCCACGAACCCTATGTGACACCTACTTTTTCCCTTATAAAATACTTTAATATGAAAAAAAAATAAAAATGAAAACATTACACATATTTGGTATCGCCGCATCTGTAACGACCCCACCTATAAAGTTATTACGTTATTTAACCCGCAGAGTGAACGCAGTAAAAAATAAATTTAAGAAAATCAATGCCAGAATTGCTGTTTTCTGTTTATTCTGCCTTCAAAAAATTTTGATAAAAAGTGATCAAAAAGTCGCAGGTACTCCAAAATGGTACCAATAAAAAAATCAAAGTCGTCTCGCAAAAAACAAGCCCTAGTACAGCTGCATCGGCATACAAATAAAAAAATGATGGCTCTTAAAACATGGTGACACAAAAACAAATAATTTTGAAAAAAAAGCGTTTTTACTGTGTAAAAGTAGTAAAACATACATAAGCTATCTAAATTTGATCGCCACAATCGTAATGACCCACTGAATAAAGTTATTATGTTATTTATGCCACACAGTAAACGGCATAAATATAAGATGCAAAAAAGAGTGGCAAAATTTATGGGGTTTTTTTCATGACCCCCCCCCCAAAAAAGTTATCAATAAATTATATGTACCCCAAAATGGTGCTATTAAAATATACAACTTGTCCCGCAAAAAACAAAACCTTATACAGCTATGTCGACGCAAAAATAAAAAAAGTTATAGCTCTTGGAATGAGATGATGGAAAAACTTAAAAGGGAAGGTGTCATGAATTTTATTTTATTTTTTTATCATATTGCTTTTAATATCATATTAACATAAATTTTATTTGTGTTCTCATGTTCTACTTTTTACTTTGTTCTTACTTTTACTTCTAGATGGGGGCTGCCATTTTTTTTAAATCTCTGTATGTGTCGATTAACGACACTTACAGAGATGGAATACGGCACATACATCCCCATAGAGAATGCGAACGGGAGCCGTTCCATTCTCTGAAGCATACGCCGCCTGTATGGGAACGGCGCATGCGCCGCTCCCACACAGGCCAAAACGAACCTCGTTTTCAGAGCGAAATCCGGCACCATTTTCATGTGGACCGGAAGCCGCTGCCGGACAGTAAGATGACGACTTCCGGCCATATGTTCAAGGAAGCGAAGGCGCAAGGAATATGAGCGGAGGCAGCAGCAGGAGAAGGTAATTTATGTTCGTGTATGTGATGTGTGTATTATGTTCGTGTTATACTGTCTGCTGAGCCCTGTATCTAATCCTCCTACACTGTGCAGTCGCTCAGAAAATGGTGGCACACAGTTTAGGAGGTTTGAAGATTCAAACCCTTCCTTCTCCTGGCGCTAGCCAGAATAAGGGAGGGGGGATTGTGTCAGGACACTAGAGTGAGTGTGTCTACCCCAAATTTACAGCATAAAGCAATGAGGTTGCTTTACCACATTGACCATGCTGCAATTTTGGGAACTGCTCCCTCTAGTGCCCAGCACATGGAAATGTTATAAATTAGAATCTAATTTATAATATTTCCTGACTTGTGAAAAAAGAAAAAAAATTAAAACAATGTGTAATCACTTAAATAATAATTGTTTAACTAAAAAAAAAAAAATTCTAGCGACACATTCCCTTTAAAAAAATAGCTTGTTTTTGCTTCCTGTGATTGTGCGCACATGCTATGGCCATTGCATTTTAGGATGTATAGGAAGTTGACTTATTGTATTTTTTTCCCCCCTTTCCTTTTAAGCAATGCTCCTTCCCGTTATGATTGCTCAGATGGCTGTCGTACTGTGTGCTCTTCATGGGTTGTGATGTTTACCCTTCTGTTTTGGCTGCGCCCTATTTGTCACGTTCTCTTTATTATGGGGACAGATTTTCTCCGAATGTTTTTGTAATTGTTTGTATCAAAACCAATAAAAACAATTTGAATTGGAAAATAAAAATAGCTTGGTCATTAAGGTTTAAAATAGGCTGGTAATTAAGGGGTTAAAGACCTATCATTAAACTCATAAATGTTACAAAATCTATGAGCTCCCCCCTATTTTGTTGCCCTTTATTCTTGGTTTATATTTTGTGTTTAGTGTTTATTTGATCATTTGTAGTAAGCTCCTAAGTGCCCCCTAGTGGTGGCAGAATCTTTATCATTTACCTCTATAGCTTTGGAGCTCTGAAAAATGATATATAAACAAATTATCTAATTAAAATATAATACCTATAAATAACATAAATACACACTGTTCAGTGCAT
Organism: Rhinoderma darwinii; assembly: GCF_050947455.1. Taxonomy (NCBI): domain Eukaryota; kingdom Metazoa; phylum Chordata; class Amphibia; order Anura; family Rhinodermatidae; genus Rhinoderma; species Rhinoderma darwinii. The sequence goes on from NC_134691.1 coordinate 324,709,991, forward strand.
CAATATGTAAATTTTCCTTTCAGCGGGGGCACTTCCCCAACGACCACTTATAGGCACTGGCCCATTGTGCCTATAGGTAAATCCAAACTCTGCATGCTACAGTATGTCAACTATGACAAGATGGGAGTTGTGGTTGCACTGTGCTTCTGCTGTAATGCTTTATGAAACTTTTTCTTAAATAAAATCCATTGACAACAATTTCCTGAGCACCGCACTGAAATTGCTGATATTAAGGTACATTCATATCATATAAAGGCTTCTCAGAACTGGATGACTCATTCAGACGTTAGAAAATAAAAATACATTGAATCAATCAGTGGCATTGACGAGATACAGTGGTGGGGGATACATTTAACCATTAACCTTACTAGCGTCTAAGGTTTTACTGGTCCTATACCTCCATCTTTATATGTTTCTCGTATACAGGAATATTTGTGCATCAGATGAATTCTATATGTGAGGGTAGATCACAAGGAGCTCCAAACCATTCCAACTCGTATTATACTCATGGTCAGGGCCAGATTATAGGGAGATCACATGGGACCAATACCCTGGGGCCTCCAATACCCTGGGGCCTCCAATACCCGGGGGCCTCCAATACCCGGGGGCCTCCAATACCCGGGGGCCTCCAATACCCGGGGGCCTCCAATACCCGGGGGCCTCCAATACCCGGGGGCCTCCAATACCCTGGGGCCTCCAATACCTTGGGGCCTTGACGACTCAACCTTCCTGATGGCTGTTTGGTGACCCTATCCAGCTGGGAAGAGGTAGAGAGGTGGCCATGCATGCGTGTGGCTCTCCTGAAGTCTAAGAACATCATAAGCTCTATAACTACTGTAGACCTCGGTAGGGAGGACCACGTTCATGCACAGCCTCCTCTCCTATATGTGGCTGCAATAGGTGGTCAGGTGGGGTCTAGGTCTCAGAGGTGGATAAGGTAACCTATATTGTAGGATAGCTGAAAGACATCAAGTTTAGGCTCTGTTCACACTAGTGTCATGGCTTCTGAAAAGTCATGACAATTATGATAGATCTGTTGTGTAATGGGTCTCATTCAATTATAATAGGTCCTTCAAGTTTCCATCTTTTTCTACAGGAAAAAACAGGGCAGCAGACTACTGTAATGGAAACCTGATGGAACAGACCCTAACAGCAGTGTGAACAATGGCTTACGAATGACCCAAATATATGTATAAGTGCGACATCCAATGGAAAACTATAGCCCAAGCCCCAACATAAAGAGCATTTCACCCTAAATTAAAAAAGAAATCCAATTGAAGACATGTCTCTGATGATGTATTTATTCCTCAATGATGGTGCTTCTACCATGAATATTGCTCCCTTTGTTTTGTACCTTCTGTCGGATTATTGTCTCCAACCATTGTTGGGTGGGTCTGACGCAGTTCGCTGTGTTTTGTATATTTGTATGTTGTTTAATTTCAAATAAAAAACGGAATAAAAAAATAAAAAAAGAATATAAAAAAGAAATCCCAGTAAATTTAACATTGTGGGCCTTGTTACCAATATTAACCAATCACAGGACAGCTCTTATCTGTTGAGAGAATTTTAAGAAATTAAGGCTGTCCTGATTGGTTGCTATCGGCAACAAGGCTAGCTTTAGGCCTTATTTATTAAAATATGCTTCGAACTAACAGCATCATAGATTTCTATGATGCTCTTAGTTTGGGTCATTAGATCGGCAGTTGAGCCATAATATGGATGCTAAAATGCTGCGGCTAGAGAGGTGGCCATAAATGAGGCCTTAGGGTATTTGCACACACAAAATCAAAAACGTATGAAAATACGGAGCTGTTTTCAAGGGAAAACAGCTCCTGATTTGATTTTCAGCCATTTTTTTTAGCAACTCACGTTTTTCGCTGCGTTTTTTACAGCCGTTTTTGGCACGGTAATTCTATAGAGTCAATGAAAAATGGCTCCAAAAAGCGGCTCAAGAAGAGACATGCACTTTTTCGCGGGCGTTTCTTTTACGTGTCCGTTTTTAAAAACTGGCCGCGTTAGAAAACGGTTCGTTGGAACAGAACGCTGTTTTTCCCATTGAAATCAATGGGCAGATGTTTGGGGGCGTTCTGCTTCCGATTTTTCGGCCCTTTTTCAGCCGTTTACAGCCCGAAAATAAGCCGTGTGAACATACCCTTACTGTTAGACAGTTTTAATAAATAAGGCCCATGACTGGATCGGGAAAGATGTGTAAGAACCAAATAGGCAGACAATACAGCCCATACAGCCCATTTGCATGCAAATCAAGTAAAGTCATGTGATCGAAAATGTTAATTTAACTCTTTGTAGCCATTGTGACTACATGATTGAGAAAGGCTGCATATAAGACGAAACGCGTCTTTAATAAAATAGAAAGAATAAGCAAAGCAAGTGTGTGCTGGGATTTTCTACAATCATAATAATAATAATTACAAAGATGAAACATCATTTTACGAGAGCTGGCAGGAAATTGACTTTTGACAGATAATGACTAAGCAGAAATATACTCCCGCACCCTATACAATACCCCCGCACACTATACTCAGAAAATACCAATCAGTAGCCCCATTCAAAAGTCCATAAACACTAGACACGGCTATAAAAGAGTAAAAGAGTCTGTGAGAGACATGGATTGTACATGAACTGCATACCAAGTACTTCTCATATTTCTAGAAATGTGGAGGAAGACATAACTTCACTTATAGTTTACTTTATGTTATTCTATGACATTACACCTTGCCATTACATTTACTCACATTTGATTTTGATTTTTAGGTCATATAAATAGAACTGGTTTACTGAACTGAATAGCGCTGTCTCCCTGATTCCAGGGCTGTTTTCTTTTTCTCCTGCAACCCCCTGTTCCAGAGATATGGGCCCACTGTTGTGTTGGCTCCCTATCGGCTGATTTGCTGTAGTTACCCAACGGGGTGGAGCAAGCTTTCCTGTCTCTGATGCTGACCAATCACCACGAGGCAGCTTGAGGGTAGTCCACGCCCGGTTGGCTAACTACAGCAAATTAGAATAGAGGCAGCCAACACAACAGTGGGCCATATCTCTGGAACGGTGGGTCCAGGAAAAAAAGAAAAACAGCGCTCTGGAATCAGGGAGACAGCGCTATTTAGGTCAGTAAACCAGTTCAACTTATAAGACCTAGTGACAGGTAATAATAAAATTCTGTCTGCCGATAGCCACCACCAGTTTCTCACCCCCGGCAATCAAGGACGTGCCAGGACCGCCAGAGTGGAAGCTCTCCATTTTGACACATAGAGGGGACCACCCTCTATGACATCCATACTCTAATAGGGCATATGGATAGGGGTTGTCCTGATGGGACAACCCCTTTGATGGGAGCTATATAAAACCATCTTCAGTATGTGCCCTCTAGTGGTGACTGCAGGAAACAAGAATTGTATCATTTAACTCTATGGTTATGTAAAAGGAAGCAGGAGATTTGGAGCTCTTAAAAAAAACAACAACAAAAAAAACGGGGGCCCTGACCTCTATAAAAATATGTTATATAGATAATATGAAAATATTGCCTATAACCCATGTGAGTAACTTTCAGTAAAATGAGTATAATAGGAGCAGCGATTTGTTTAATTTTCAAATATCCTTATGGCAAATCTCTAAACTGCTGACAATATTGTAACTAATCTATGCTTGCTTCTCACATCTGAAACTTTGTTTATTTTGTTGTTCGTATTTCATGTGAAAATTCAATAAAAACATTGACATATATAAAGTTAATATGCATAGAATGTTGGATCTTTTTACATTAAAAAAATCTAAATCAAACGATAGTTGCCCATAAATCATGGCCTGTGCCTGAAAATGTACCTAAAAATGGACTGGAAATAGGAATTGTGAAATAAAAGAATAATGTGCACCACCTAAAATATAATAATGCTACACTAGTGACATCACACTAGTGACCTCACACTAGTGACCTCACACTAGTAGTACATTAGAGACAATTAAAAACACACCTAAACAAGGGACCGAAACATAAACACGCGCAACAAGATCAGCAAGTTATCATGATGGACTGCTAGCAGCCTGCCGCACCCCAACATTGTAATTTATTAAAGGGGTTTTCCCATCAGACATTTTTTACATAACCACAGGATATGTCCTAAATGTCAGATAGGTGTGGGTGCCACCCCAGGGACCCGCACCTATCTCTAGAACGGGGCCCTCTAATCCCATTCTAGCGTTGTCTGATCTCGCTGCCTCCCGGCCACTTCTTAATTATATGGTCTGGAGTTACGAAAACAGCGTAGCTCGCTGAGCTACGCTGTTTCTGTAACTACCATTCAGTTCTATGAGACTTATGTAAACAGTGTAGCTCGGCGAGCTACGCTGTTTATGTAACTCACCACCATATAACTTTTCATGGGCGGAATTCACCTGATTCAGCCGCGACACACAGTGGCAGGACGGGGTTTAGGGCCCCCTGTTCTGGAGATAGGTGGGGGTCCCAGAGGTGGGACCCGCATCTATGACATTTATGACATATCCTGTGGATATGTCATAAATGTCTCTCATGGGAAAACCCCTTTAACTTTCTTTTTACAACCCCTTTAAGAAGGATCATGAAAAAGGAGGCCCAACTTAATTTATTAAAAGGGGATTTCCGGTTTTATGTAAACAAAACAAAACATAATCATTGTATAGTCAAAAAGTTCGACAACTTTTTAAAATACTGTACTTTGTGCTTCGATTTCTGTCAATTTTTTCAAGATGTCTGCTTGCGGTCAGTGAATGGGAACATTTCAGTTTACATTCAGATGCTGGAAACCTGTACAAACCTAATACTACTCACAGCTGTGGGTTTGCTACAGTTCTATCCTGTTTAAATCAAACTAGCTCACAGAGGATTGACTCCTAGACCGATACATTTTACCCGCACTTGTACATTGTAACAAACAACATGACAGGAGAGAGATATGTGCAGCTGGTGTATTTGATTCGCGGAGGAATGCCTGGAAACAATTGTAGTCAACTCTCAGCTGTAAAAAGTATTACGTTTGTGAAGATTTTCATCTACTGACAGCAAACAGAGATATTATAAATTGAAAAAACAAGTATATTAGAAAATTGCACTATTTATTATACAGTAAAAAAAAATAATCTTTACATAAAACTTGAAAATGACATGCCCATCAGTCACCTGGGCACTGAAGAAAATCACCAACATCAGGATGGTTGTGAGATATTGGGTATTTGTATGCCTAGCACTAAAGGTCCGGAGATTTTTCTAAACTGCCAGTACTGATAGAAAGAAGCAGAGCACCAGTTATGGGGGACATAATTCATTATACATTATACGGGTATTCCGGTCAAAAAAACAACTTATCACCTATAGATTGGATAGGTGATAAATGTTAAATTGGTGGCGGTCTGCCCTTTGAGACCCTTATCAATCACTAGAATTGGGGGATCCCAGTTCTCTGTGTCCCCAGTCACACGACCGCAGCACGCAGGAATTTGAATGGAGCGTCGGTGGAGCATGCGCACTGGCGCTCCATTCAAACTCTATGGGAGTGGCGGAAACAGCCGAGCGCAGCTCCTTAACACGTTTTCTTTTCTCATACTCACAGTTGGTCTTGGAGTTCAACAATGATGTATTCCAGCTGCTCCTTCTCCAGTTTGTGGTTCAGTTCTGTATCTTTAATCCTCTGGAGTAACAATTTATTTTGAGTCACAGAATCGGAGAGCTGAACTTCCCTCAGACGGACCAACTCTTCGAGGTAACCCTAAAAGAAGAAAGAAGCTGGGTTAACCTAATTGTCACACTTACCCCACTATTCTTTATTTCCTGATCATGTAGAACCAACATATTCCGCAGCGCTGTACAGAGATTGTCATCACTCACACCAGTCCCCCTCCCCAATGTATACCTATCTACAACACAAATACGCTCTCTAGTGCCAATTTAATAGGAAGCAAATTAACCTCTCTCTATGCTTTTGGGCTATGGGAAGAAACCCAATCAAACTCCATGTAGATGTTTTCCTTGGTCGGATCTAGACCCAGGACCCCGAGCGCTAACCACTGACCCACCGTGCTGCCCCTATTATGAAAGAAGTTAGATATGACTACTTTATAAGGTTTTATTTAGTCTTCTTTCTTCATCTCTTTTTCCTCAGCAATGAGACATATATCAAAGCAAAACTAGTAGTAAAAATAATAGAATAAGGCTACGTTCACATATAGCAGATTTGCTGCGGATTTTCCGTCTGGACTTGTGGACAGAAAATCTGCAGCGGCATATAGTAGCAGCAAAGTGGATGAGAAGCTGTGGACATATTCTGCAGAGAAATTGACCTTGTGGTGTGAATCCTTAAATCTGTAGCAAAGTGAAATTGTATTGTTGCGAATTTGCTGCAAATTACCTGCGGATCCACAGCAAAATCAGCAAGTCCAGATAAGGGCCTGTTCACACCATCGCTGGCTTCTGTTCATCTGTTACGTTCAACCTTTCCGTCAGAGGAACAGATGAACGAAAAGCCAAATGGAAACTATTGCTTCCGTTTGCATTACCATTGATTTCCATGGTATTTTTTCCTCTTTCAGTCGGTATGGGTTAGCCTCTGTTCTGCTAGCTTTCCGTTTTCTTCACGTAAACAATAGCGTATTCAATGAAGAACAGCTCAAATGATCGGCCGTTAAAGACGCCTCGCATAATGCGAGGAGGAGCATTTACGACTGAAACGAGGCAGCTGTTTTCTCCTGAAAACAGTCTGTCTTTTCAGATGTAAAAGCCTGTTCTCGTGTGCACATACCCTAAGGCCTCATGCACAGGACTGTATGAAAAATCAGCACCATATGGCAAACTACGGATGCAGAAATTTTACTTTTTGACCCTGTGTTCTGTATGGATCTCCAAATGCTTCCCCCCATTCTTGCTGGAACCATTGAGAGATGGGGATTATCTTAAAGCGGCATGGCCACGCTTGTCTAGTCCGCCACGTAAGGACGAACATACCATATGTGCAATTCGTGCAGCTGCACAGGGGGGGCCTGGTTGTAAGGGGGCTCACTGTTAGGGTACGAACACACTTGGCGTGTTCAGGGCAGATACGCTGCGTTCAGGGAATGCCATCCGAAAAATCGCGCCACAACATGTGGTGTTTTTTTCCGGCTGAATTTCCGCTGCGTAAAGCAGCGCTGGAAAAATAAATAAAAACTTTTATACTTACCCAGAGTTCCCTGCTTCTTCTCCATCCGGCCTCCTGGGATGATGTTGCAGGCCATGTGACCGCTGCAGCCTGTGATTGGCTGTAGCAGTCACATGGGATGAAACGTCATCCCAGAAGGCCAGACTGGAGAAGAAGCATGGAACTCTAGGTAAGTATAACTTTATTTTTATTTTTCTTACTTGCGATTCATGTGGCGGAATCGCTGTGATTCGCTGCTACTGTAATACCCAGTGTTTACGCCGTGTGTTTGTATCCTTACTTTAAAACTAACTTTGTACTCTCTCTTAGATAGCATGAAAGACTAAAGTAATGAATTACACAGCTCAAAATTACTGGTGGATTGTTACAGAGACATAACGGGACATGCTCTATGCTGAGATATTCGAGAACAAGGGGCCCATATACTGTTTTTGTGCACGGGTCCTACCCTGTCTGTCTGTGTTTACCACCGCAGAGGGAGCAACACATTTTCATTATAAAATAGGACGGGACAAAATCAAACAATAAAGAACAGCCTCTCCCCATCCTAAAATAGCTGATAACAGGGAACAACAGATAGATATGTGTCCCTATAAAGCCATTCATAATAAAATCTGCCCTGAATTTTGAGATTTTGGAATTGAATAAAATTGCAGCGTGTGTAAATTCTACAGCTCTTCTAATCCTCTATGTAATAGGATTATTACCGTCTATGATCATAAAAGATACAGAAGACATGGAAAAAGCAGCTGACACATGCCCATATTACCACAACCCCGGAGCGGCTTAGTGCACAATCCATAGACTCGAATTTGACTTTTCCCGCTTTGAATTTGAAAAGAAAATATTGAAATTCAGTCGGAAGCAAAGAGGGGAAAGAGGATTTGGACGTGAGAGAATTACGGGGCGAATAGCAAGAAAATCTATCGAAAATCCATTCATACTCTGCTCATACACACACATCGGGATATGGAGAGTGTGACAATATAACAATCACCTCAGCTCCACAGTATACCTGCTGATCACAATGTACAGAAGTCACTGCTAGGATGACACTACGCTGCACGCTTATAGAACAATGGAGCCGCATGCCATTCACAGGTATAGCAGAGCTGAATTTTCTGTTGAACATAAAAACTTGAGTAACTATGTAAAGTCATTGTACTTATCTTGCACTGATCCTCAGTTACAGTCCAGAGCTGCATTCACAATTCTGCAGGCTTCAGAGCTGAACTGTCTCAACATTCTTAATTGTCCCACTACATTACAGGCTTTTCAGATAAACTATTAAGGGTGTGTCTGACAACAAGCTTGTCGACTGTTTCCAATGACGACTAGCAGAATTGTGAATGCAGATCTACTATAACATAGGCTGTAACAGTTGATCACTTCAATATAAGTTTGCAATAAATTTACTTAAAGTGTTACTAAACTTTTAAAACACTTTTGACATGTCATAGTGACATTTCAGAAGTTTTCATCGGTGGAAGTGGAGCACTGAGACCACCACTGATCACCAAAACAAAGCGGCAGAAGTGCTTGGGTGAGTGCTGTGACGCTTCTGATTGGCTTTCGTCGGTGCGGTGTACGGGCTCAATAGAACGTCTATGAGTCTGTACACCGCTCTGAAGAAAGACGATCAGAAACTAAACGGCATAGCGCTCACCCGAGCATTTCTGCAGCTTCGTTTTAGCGATCGGTGGGGGTCTCGGAGCTCAGACCCGGACTGATCAAAACTTCTGACATGTCAAGAGTTTTTCAAAAGTTTAGTTACACTTTAACTATTTATGTATATGTATAAACTTTAAAATGGAGCTCAATAGGTGGACATTCACCTAAATACCACAGCTCTAAATAGCTAATAAATCCTATGCTAATATTATGGCTCCCTCGTGTTGATCAAGTTATAAATGTTTACCTAAAATTGTGTTAACATTTTTCACATGCTCAGAGCAATTATATATGAAACTATCTAATGATAAAGATAGTTAAAAGATAGATAGATAGATATGAGATAGATAGATATGAGATAGATAGATATGAGATAGATAGATATGAGATAGATAGATATGAGATAGATAGATATGAGATAGATAGATATGAGATAGATAGATATGAGATAGATATGAGATAGATAGATAGATATGAGATAGATAGATAGATATGAGATAGATAGATAGATAGATAGATAGATAGATAGATAGATAGATAGATAGATAGATAGATAGATAGATAGATAGATAGATAGATAGATATGAGATAGATAGATAGATAGATAGATAGATAGATAGATAGATAGATAGATAGATAGATAGATAGATATGAGATAGATAGATATGAGATAGATAGATATGAGATAGATAGATAGATATGAGATAGATAGATATGAGATAGATAGATATGAGATAGATAGATAGATAGAATAGATAGATAGATATGAGATAGATAGATAGATAGATAAAAATCACGGCCACTATTTCATCTTATTTTTAACACTGAGATAATCCGCATAGATTACGTGAATCTTCCCCAAATAATCGCACCATTTCACGGCAGGAAAAAAACCTTTTCTGATGTTACCTTCTGCTCCAAGGCGAGCCGGTACTTCTGTTCCACCCTCTTGCACTTGTTATACCAGCTGTTTTCATCCATGGTAAATGGAGGACCAATATTTTCTGGGGTGCTACTCTCACTGCCGCTGCTCCCCAATGTCCGGAGCTCTTCCTCATCGCTGCTGATGCTATCAGAGCTGTGCAAGATGACAAAAATATTCTATTAGTTATATGTACCACTGTGTGATGTCAGGCCCTATTCACACGACAGGGAAATTCATCCGTGTGATGGACGTTTTTTTAACGGCCGTCACATGGCTGCATTTCTATACATCAGATCTGGTCAATGACTAGAAGAGGAAAGCTTTGAAACTTTTGACTCATTTTTTACCCATTTTAAACGCAATGCTAGAACCTCACGTGCCGTGCCCTCGCTGTATCTGTTCCTGGTCATTACTGCCATTGTCTGGCTGTTGTGCTTGCTTTGTGCAGGCAATAAATGCACATGTAAAATCCAGTGCTTACTAGACCTCCTGCACTGCCTATCTAATACAAGATCATAGGTAGAATGATAAAATCCAAGTTTCCAAAACCTCCTGACTTACCTAAACACACATGTGCCCCCCAAAATGCAGGATACTGTTATTAGTTCATGGGTGATGTAGCAGATGGAATATGTTTATCTCTCTTCCAGGAATAGACTCTTTCTCCACCATCATTCTACTTTTATGCATATAACCAGAAGAAGCCTGCATAATGAGCAGGGAGTGAGCAAGCACCCTTTCCTGATGGATAAAGTTATATAGTTAGGGTTTACATACAGGGATAATGGCTGGTATATACAGGGATGATGGGGGTTATATACAGGGATGATGGGGTTATATACAGTGATGATCGCTGGACTAGGCATCATCCCTGTATATACCAGCCATCATTCCTGTATATAACCCCCATCATTCCTGTTTATACCAGCCAGGCTGATATATACAAGGATGATGAGTGTTATATACAGTGATGATGGTTGGTATATACAGGAATGATGGCTGGTATATACAGAGATGATGGGGGTTATATACACGGATGATGGGGGTTATATGCAGGGATGATGGGGTTTATATAGCGAAGATGGGGGTTATATACGTGATGATGAGTGGACCAGGCATCATCCATGTATATAACCCCCACCATTCCTGTATACAACCTCCATTGTCCCTATATATACCAGCCATCATCCCTGTATATAACCCCCATCATTCCTGTACATAACCGCCATCATCCCTGTATATAACCTCCATCATCTCTGTATATACCAACCATCATCCCGGTACATAACCACCATAATCCCTGTATATAACCTCCATCATCCCTGTATATAACCTCCATCATCCCTGTATATACCAGCCATCATTCCTGTATATAACCTCCATCATCCCTGTATATACCAGCCATCATTCCTGTATATAACGTCCATCATCCCTGTGTACAACCTCCATCATTCCTGTATATAACCTCCATCATCCCTGTATATACCAGCCATCATTCCTGTATATAACCTCCATATACAGGGATAATGGCTGGTATATAAAGTAACAGGGATGATGGTTGGTATATACAGGGATGATGGGGGTTATATACCCTTTCAGTCAGTTTCAGAGAGGTCTGCAAAACTTTCTAATGCAAACTCCTCTGTCAGATGTCAGAGAAAAGATTAAAGGCTATGTACAACATATATATTGGTGCAAATTTCTAATTAGTTTTTATTAAGAATTATTTTTACTTTTTGAGATACAGCTGCTTTGTATCCTGTATACACAGCGGCTGTATCTAGCTCTGAGACCTGAATCGGTCAAGGCGACTATGCTATTGGTAATGCAAACTGAAAGCTATGGTTTCAGTATATGAGTTCCCCTGACGGAAAGGTCTGACGGAACCCATGAATGGAAGCTCGACGCAGATGTGAATGAAGCCTTAGATGTGATCGGTAACAGTTCGAACCTGCGTGTTACCTGAGTAGGGGGGGCACATTGTGTTGGGGCCCACTCTGGCATGTTTCACCCCCCCCCCTATGCTAAACCCTTAGCTACACCTCTGCTCCACATAAAGGTGAAGGGTGCATGTAGATGTAGCTACACAGCCGCGCAGGCTCCCCCCATTCTCATGACAGGGGGGTCTCGAAGGTGTTATGCTATTAATGTCTATAATGGAAAAGTCCCTTTAAAACTGACAGCGGAAGAAGCAGCGGAGTCTGAACAAAACCTGAAGCTTCTCCTGCAATGCTCCTATGTACAAGAGGCCTTGGGCGTTGTACGGTTGCCTCTCCGGCTGTCAGATTTACACTTTTGGCGGGACAGGAGAACACCAATAATACTAGAAGTTCCCTTTAAATCCTAAAAGTGAAGTAATAAACAGTGATAATCAGCTCAGTAAAATTGTAAGCATGTCTAATAAATATTCAGTTTTCCAGTGGTTGAATATTTTAGTTTTGTCGCCATAGAAGCGGGGAGTATTGTTGTAAATGCTTATTATTGGCCATACTGCTGAATCGACTGTATGTATATAGTTGCAGACCACTGAATTACTGTGCACATATCCCATTTTTCATATTTCTTTATTGCTTAATTTCCTGTAATCTTTCCTTAGAGGAAAAAACTATTACCATAATGCTGTAAACACGTTTCATTTGTGGCAATGAAATGTAAAGATCCCCGGGGGGTTGTCCGCACTGTGGTTAAGTGCGTGAATTCAGAACAGGATTAAAACCTTCCATAACTCAAAGATTAATTCCATTAACTTTCCAAAGGAACAGTAAAATAGCCGGATTTCATTCTGTATTATACATGACATGACCAGTGTAATCGTATGCTTGAATTTATTCACATTATTTATATGCGGCGTTCCATGTAATGAAGTAATTTCAGGGGCGATGAAGCTCTTAACACATCAGTATTTACAAAATTGCAGATAAAATCCTAATCCTATAGAACCGCAGTGAAACTTTATGGCAAAAAATTCCTTTAAAGTAATTTTTTTCAAGTGGGGACCAAAAATTATTGCAGTATGTGAGTACACTTGCTAATATACATTCTGGTCTTACATGGTCACCTGTATAAAAGACTCCTGTCCACAGACTCAATTAATCAGTCTGACTCTAACCTCTACAACATGGGCAAGACCAAAGAGCTTTCTAAGGATGTCAGGGACAAGATCATAGACCTGCACAAGGCTGGAATGGGCTACAAAACCATAAGTAAGACGCTGGGTGAGAAGGTGACAACTGTTGGTGCAATAGTAAGAAAATGGAAGACATACAAAATGACTGTCAATCGACATCGATCTGGGGCTCCATGCAAAATCTCACCTCGTGGGGTATCCTTGATCCTGAGGAAGGTGAGAGCTCAGCCGAAAACTACACGGGGGGAACTTGTTAATGATCTCAAGGCAGCTGGGATCACAGTCACCAAGAAAACCATTGGTAACACATTACGCCGTAATGGATTAAAATCCTGCAGTGCCCGCAAGGTCCCCCTGCTCAAGAAGGCACATGTACAGGCCCGTCTGAAGTTTGCAAATGAACATCTGGATGATTCTGAGAGTGATTGGGAGAAGGTGCTGTGGTCAGATGAGACTAAAATTGAGCTCTTTGGTATTAACTCTACTCGCCGTGTTTGGAGGAAGAGAAATGCTGCCTATGACCCAAAGAACACCGTCCCCACTGTCAAGCATGGAGGTGGGAAAATTATGTTTTGGGGGTGTTTCTCTGCTAAGGGCACAGGACTACTTCACCGCATCAATGGGAGAATGGATGGAGCCATGTACCGTCAAATCCTGAGTGACAACCTCCTTCCCTCCACCAGGACATAAAAAATGGCTCGTGGCTGGGTCTTCCAGCACGACAATGACCCGAAACATACAGCCAAGGCAACAAAGGAGTGGCTCAAAAAGAAGCACTTTAAGGTCATGGAGTGGCCTAGCCAGTCTCCAGACCTTAATCCCATCGAAAACTTATGGAGGGAGCTGAAGATCCGAGTTGCCAAGCGACAGCCTTGAAATCTTAATGATTTACAGATGATCTGCAAAGAGGAGTGGGCCAAAATTCCATCTAACATGTGTGCAAACCTCATCATCAACTACAAAAAGCGTCTGACTGCTGTGCTTGCCAACAAGGGTTTTGCCACCAAGTATTAAGTCTTGTTTGCCAAAGGGATCAAATACTTATTTCTCTGTGCACAATGCAAATAAATATATATAATTTTGACTATGTGATTTTCTGTTTTTTTTAAAATATAATCTATCTCTCACTGGTAAAATTAACCTAGCCTAAAAATTCTAGACTGTTCATGTCTTTGACAGTGGGCAAACTTACAAAATCAGCAAGGGATCAAATACTTATTTCCTTCACTGTATATATATATATATATATATATATATATTTATTTAAACAGTGTATATAATTTATATATATTAGCACACAAAGGCGCACATACATTTTAAAGGACATATGATATATGGATACAAGATATACCATAAATGTCTCATAGGTAGGAAGGAGATACCAGCTCTGGAACCTCCACCTATCAGGTGAACTAGAACAGTTGTTTCAGTCACTCCTATATTCACAGGATATAGCATTCATGTTTTTGGTCCGAGCACCCCATCACTGCATACCCTTGTACTACATTGGAATGATTCATTGAACACAGTTTACAATTTATAATAAAGTTACCGAAGCCGACATGTTAAATACAATGTATTCGCTCACCTCTGAGTAAACTTGAGATAAGGCGTGTAGTCTATGACTGCTGGGTAGTTCCCATCCAGGCCCTCTCCTTTAAGGCAAAAACTACAGGGAATATGCAGACATAGTGTTAACAGTGGAATGACATACAGTATGTTATTTCACCCCATACAGAACACCCCTTTATCTACAAATAATCCTATAATGATGAAGACATACCGGTCAAGACCTCCTAATGTGCAGACCACCAGAGCGGAGTCTCTCATCCGGTGAGATCATGAGGTACTAACACCAGTGTTCCAGTCTTTAAGGGGTTAATATCATGGTGACAAATTCATCCCTGCAACCTCAGTAGGTGGCCACATTGTTGTGACTTGGGTCCTAATACAAAATCTGTAACAGGGTCTCCACCACCATGAGTCATTTATAATATTTTTTATGTGGCAGAGGGACCTTTGGGTCATAGAATAAAGAGGAAGACTTCATATTCTCCAATATTGGACCTGCAGATTTCTGGCTAATTGAGAGTGGGTCCATAGCATGGGATCCTTCTATTAATCCCTTCCTTAAAACAGTAATTTATAATAGGTTTTCTAATGATCCATTTAAGCTTCTAGCATAAGAACAATCTGATAACTGACAATTAACAGGACAATATCATCACAGGAAGATAACTAGAAAGTGTCAGAAGCTAAAGCAAATCTGTCTTTAGATCAACTGGGTGGAACTTCTGTAATTTGCCGCCACTAAGGGGAGCTTACTGGGGTTTCCTACTGAATACAATAATAAATCTGTCTTCAGTAAGCTCCTAAGCTCCCCCTAGTGGCTGCTGCATGAAGAAGGAATTTTATAATTTAACTCTATGGCTGTGTAAAGGAGAGCAGCACAATTGGAGCTCTACGACAAACAAATACCGAGTTCTGATTTGTTATGCAATGAATCAGCACTGAATTTTCAACCAATTACGGAAACAATAGGTTCACTTTAATTTGTTGTATGAGTAACAATGCTTCTGTAGTCTCTGTTGCTTGAAATCCAATAGCCTGGTAGTAATAAATAACTGCGCTGCTCCTTTAAATGAATCCCAGACCCGTGTGTACACTGGGAGTACCATGATAAACCTACCTGAAATCAATGGCATTGAGTCCAAGCAGCATACCCGCCAGCATGTTTGCTTCTTCACCTAAGACTATAGCTCCATCGTCGTAAAACCTCCTATGGGGCAGAAAATCTCTTTCAGTTTAGCAAACAGATTGCCAGTAACACAGCGGGTCCACAATACATTATGATGACATAACCGCAAGCGCAAATCCCGACTGTGCATTTCATTGAATTTTTATGGCATTATCTGTATGGGGGAGTACATTGTGATTAATGTGTTCTGTTCACAGATTGCCAAGAGGAAATTTATTTCCTCAGCTCTTGGAAAAAAAATAAAAAAATGTAAATTTTAATATCTTATCTCGCGGAATTTACAGCGCAGATAACGCCAGCCAGCCTGGAATGTGAAATGTGCTGCAGGCGTCAATATTAGCCATTGGGAATTTGTACAATTCCTATTTACATTTTTTTAGATTTTTTTTTCCCGCTGTGAATTTGCAGTTGTGTTTTTAGCTTGGTCGGGGCAGTTTTAGTGCAGCTTTTAGCCAAAACCAGTTTATCCTACAGGGCTGGAGCTAGACTTTTTTTGCACCTAGGAAAAAGAGGCGCCCCTACCCCACACAAATACTTAGACTGGGTTCTCACATCGCGGTTTAGATGCGTTTTTTGTTGCAAATTGCAGAACATTTTGCATCGATTTACGTAAGATTTAGGGAAAATGGTGCAGTTTAACCGCATTCGCGGCAAAAAAACTCAACCTTACAAACCCAGCCTTACAAATCCCGGTATGCTGACATACGGATTTGTAGTTTAGAGGCCCAATAATAATATCCCCATTATAATCTAAACTTTATTGTTAACCCTTGCTGCTGGTGCCAGTAGTTTTCCTCTAAACAACCAGCACCCTGAGGCACATGCTTTGCTCGCTTAGCTACACCCCTGTGATCCTAAAAAAGTGCAAAAAGATTTATACATCTCTTATTTTTGGATCCAATCCTGGTTTGGGCTATGTTCATTCAATGAAATAATTGTATAATGAAAAAAGTCCTGCAGCTTTGCAATATGCATTGTGTTTAAATTTCTCAACATTTTCAAAATCTCTGCTTGCTGTCAGTGAATAGGAAAATCTTGTTTGCATCAGAGGCTGAAAACATTGTTTAGAGCAGGGGTCTCAAACTCGGCAGGGTAAGTGGTCCGCATATAGAAAAAATGGGAAGTTGATGGGCCGCATTACTTTCAAATTTGATACAATACAAAATTATTGTTAATAAATTACTTATTTGAACTACTATAACACTATATTACTATAATAATAACACTACATTACTATAATAATAGCGCTAGGTTTAAAATTTGAGATATTTCTCCACGCGTTTATTTCAACAATCCAGTTTTCCATTTTAAGTGTCGCTAAATGCAGTCCGGCGACTCTGTTGGCAGCGTTTGGCAGACACACATGTCAAGATTGGGCAGCCCCTTTTTAGATAGTGCCGCAGTGCCCTCTGTGGATGCTGCCGCAGTGCCCTCTGTGGATGCTGCCGCAGTGTCCTCTGTGGATGCTGCCGCAGTGCCCTCCGTGGATGCTGCCGCAGTGCCCTCCGTGGATGCTGCCGCAGTGCCCTCCGTGGATGCTGCCGCAGTGCCCTCCGTGGATGCTGCCGCAGTGCCCTCCGTGGATGCTGCCGCAGTGCCCTCCGTGGATGCTGCCGCAGAGTCCTCTGTAGATGCTGCCACAGAATCTTCTGTAGATGCTGCCACAGTGCCCTCTGCAGATAATGCCACAGTGCCCTCTGCAGATAATGCAACACACCCAAACGTGGACACCGATGTCAGGGAATTCGACAGAGTCCCGGAGCAGAGCCGATACTAGTGCTCTGCCCGGGTCTCCGCTCTGGGGAAGACCCTGACACACTGTCCATATATGGACAGCGATGTCAGGGAATTCCACAGAGTCCCAGAGCAGAGCCTGTACTAGCGCTCTGCTCGGGACTCCGCTCTGGGGAAGACCCTGACATACTGTCCATATATGGACAGCGATGTCAGGGATTTCCACAGAGTCCAGGAGCAGAGCCTGTACTAGCGCTCTGCCCGGGACTCCGCTTTGGGGAAGACCCTGACACACTGTCCATATATGGACAGCGATGTCAGGGAATTCGACAGAGTCCCGGAGCAGAGCCGATACTAGTGCTCTGCCCGGGTCTCCGCTCTGGGGAAGACCCTGACACACTGTCCATATATGGACAGCGATGTCAGGGATTTCCACAGAGTCCCGGAGCAGAGCCTGTACTAGTGCTCTGCTCGGGACTCCGCTCTGGGGAAGACCCTGACACACTGTCCATATATGGACAGTGATGTCAGGGAATTCCACAGAGTCCCGGAGCAGAGCCTGTACTAGCGCTCTGCTCGGGACTCCGCTCTGGGGAAGACCCTGACACACTGTCCATATATGGACAGTGATGTCAGGGAATTCCACAGAGTCCCGGAGCAGAGCCGATACTAGCCGATACTCTGTGGCTGAAACTCTGATAATGCCCAATTCACACACGAGTATGGCTTTGTGTGAGAGAGCGCTCTGATACACTGCACCAAGTTGTGGACCTCGTCAGGAACACATGATAAGTATTGGTTTTTAAGCCTCTGAATGTAAACTGAAAAGTTTCCATTCACTGACAGCAAAGTGATCTTGAAAACAGTGAGGAATTGAAACGCAAAGTATTTTAGCAAGCTGTAGACTTTATCTGTAATTCACATTATATAGATTTATGGTCTAAACACAGCACATTAAAATGTCACATAAGGGCAGATGATCGACAATTCGTGCAAACAATCATTGGCGATCATTGTCCAGTGTAAACATGGCAGCGAACAGCCCACAAAGCAGAAAACGCTCTTTTTTGTCTGATTGCCTCTTTTATGCGGGTAAAAAAAAATCATTGTTTGGTGGCAGCACATCTCCCCATGTAATCCAGGGAATGTGCTGCCGATAATATGCAAACTTTATGGGGAACGAACATCCCCCGTACGATGAGTGTGGCATTTGAATGTACTAAAAAATGCCGATCAACAGACTATTATGCTCATGAAAAGGGACCTGGCTATGTTCACACGGAGTATTTTTGGGGAGGAATATCTGCCTCAAAATTCCATTTGGAACTTTGAGGCAGATATTCCTCTACCTGCACGCCGACTTTCGCGGCGATTATCCCACCGTTTTTCGCCCGCGGCCATTGAGCGCCGCGGGCATAAAACAGCGAGAAATACCCTTTCTCCTGCCTCCCATTGAAGTCAATGGGAGGTCAGAGGCGGAAGCGCCCGAAGATAGGGCATGTCGCTTCTTTTTCCCGCGAGGCAGTTTTACTGCTCGCGGGAAAAAGACGCCGACGCCTCCCATTGAAATCAATGGGAGGCGTTCTCGGGCCGTTTTTGCCGAGTTTTGCGACGCGGTTTCCGCGTCAAAAAACTCGGCAAAATACCCCGTGTGAACATGCTCGGTGCTTTGTCAATATTCAGACAACGATAAGTGGATACACACAGTAAAACGCTGGCATTGATACTTTGGGTCATTGTATAAATTTGGCAAAATCCTCTGGCATCTTATGCAGAATACAACCAGATCATTAGATTCATCTACTTTTTTGTAGTTAGTTAGTTAGTTAGTTAGTTAGTTGGTATATAGATGATGTACTCCTTAGTGCCATAGTTCACACCAAAAATTTAACTGATACAAAGTATAAGTAAAAAACAAATACATTGTAATTAATGGATTGGAGCTGGCAATACCTTGTTGTTTTATAGTCTCGCAGTGCAGCTGTAATATATTCAGACAAGCGTTTTTCCATAAGTGCAACTCTGATCCAAGCCCTACCCTAAAATGAAAAAAATAAATAAACATAAAGAAACAAAAATCATACAGCCAGTAGCATACATAGGAGAGAGGGGCCCCTTAGCAAACATCAAAATGGGCCCCCATTGTGGTGCTGGGTTTTACCACCCATAATTAAAATATCAATGAACTGAAATAAAGCCTCATGCACATGGCCCTGCCCGTAATGATTGCCCGTGATTGCGGGCACGGCCGGCTGCAGCGGACAGCCACCCGCATTTTCGACCCGTGCTCTCATAAAAAGTATGGGAGCACGGACCGTAAAAAGCAAAAAATATAGGACATGTCCAATCTTTTGCGGACACCTTCCCGCAAAAATGGGAAGTCAATAGAAGTGAGTTGGTCCGTAATTGCGGACCACAATTACTGACAAATTCTACGGTTGTGTGCATGTGGCCTAATGCTGTATAAACCTGTTTTTTCAATGTTGGTTTACATACTGAAATCGGTTTCTTTTTTTGTAACCAGAGGTTATTTCTCTGAATATAGAAGATTCTGAAGACTACACAATTGTTATTTAGGCTCAAATAATTAAAGCGGACCTTTCAGCTCTCCTGATATGTCTGTTTTAGTATTTGTATAATATTTGTATTCCCCAATCTGGAATACAATATAATTCTGGAGCATCCTTTTTTAGAACGCTACGTTGTGCCGTTCCTCTGTTATTCCTACTAGAAATGTATTAATAAATTAACAGCTGGGTGTTACCAATTGGGGGGGGGGGGGTGTCCCTATATAGTCTGACATTGTCCAATCAGTGGTGACAGAGTGATACTGTGTAGAGACACGCCCCTTTGACAAGGGGAATGGTAACACCCAGTTGTTAACTTCTTTATAATTTTCTAGGAGGAATAACAGAGGAATGACACAACTCAGAGTGCTAAGAAAATATGTTCCAGAGTTGTTATTTAATGAGGGAATACAAGCATTTACTAAAATAGACACGTCAGGAGAGGTGACAGGTTCTCTTTAAAAACAGAGAATTGTATGACTTTATATATATATATATATATACACACACACACGCGCCAATGTTGATGACAGATGTGGATGGCGAATAAAAGCATTGTCCCTATGACAAGGCTGAACTAGTCAGAGAACAGAATAGCAGGTGCAGTCACGGGGACATTGGATCTCATAGGAATCACTGACAATGTGATTAGTTGTGCTTAGAGGGTTTATGAAACAAAGGATCCTGGGAGATTAAATATCCGAACTGGAGGTGTAGTGTGAATTCATCCCCACCTGTCTCCAGATTCCCAGCAAATCAGCAGGAGTTCTTACAGAGATGTTCGGTCACTGAAAACCTGGAGACAGAGATTTCCGCAACTCCACCCATACATGTAAGTCGAGGGCAGCCCGCTAGTTTACGGCTTTATGGACATTTGTGTAAAGGAACACAATACATCCATTTTGATGTCAAATAAAAGAGAAATTCTTACCTTTGCTCTCGAGGAGCTGACATTTTCCATGTTCTCAATACTACAGATACAACTGTGGGACACTTTAGAACATGCAACCCGTATGTAATCCCAAAAGCTTCGAGGACTTTCATAACCAAACCAGGTAAGCTGACCTGAAAAGAGATAGAGCCTTAAAGTTTCAATTCATTGCAAGTCCATCAGTCATCGAACAGAAATGGGTCATTAACGTGTCGGCCAAATGTATGTTTCTAGTTTACAATAGTAGCAGAGCTCAGTTTGTCATCTGGTACAACTCATTGTGATATGACTTAGTTTTATCTGTGGTTTCGCACAGGATTCCAAGTAAAACTTGCTCATCCTAAGTTACAGTTTATACTATAGTTCAGAGCTGCATTTAAAGTTCTGCAGGCTTCAGAGCTGAAATCTATCAGCATTCCTTACTGATTCAAAGGATGCACACAGCTTGTTTTGTTTATTTGCATTCAGGAAAGTCTAGTCTTTCCCTAAGGCAGTGTACATAAAACCAACTGTCCCATTTTAGGAGCTAACCAAAGCTGTTAGGCTATGTTCACACACAAACTCAAAAACGTCTGAAAATACGGAGCTGTTTTCAAGGGAAAACAGCTCCTGATTTTCAGAAGTTTTTTTTAGCCACTCTGGATTTTCGTGGCGATTCTTACAGCCGTTTTTGGAGCTTTTTTTTTTATAGAGTCAATGAAAAATGGCTCCAAAAACGTCCCAAGAAGTAACCTGCACTTCTTTTTCGCAGCCGTTTTTATGTGAAAAAACGCTGCGAAAAACGCTCCGTCGGAACAGAACGCCGTTTTCTGCTTCCGATTTTTAAGCCTTGTGAACATACCCTTAGGAGTGTGTCTAACAACAAGCTTGTTGACAGTTTCCAATAACAATTAGCAGAATTCTGAATTCAGCTCTGGATTATAGTACATAGTAAGTAAGTAATGTATTGTATTTCCAAAGTTACTCAACTTTTTATGTAGATTAATTCTATATAGCAGCTGTAAACTAGTGCTTAAAGGTGGGCATAGCTTTTAATGCAGCTTTTGGGTAGACGAGAAAAGGGGAGCTGGCAGGTAGCCCACAAGCTTCCTGCTCGTTTTTCTATAAAGGGGTTATCCTAGCTATGAATATTAGATCGGTGGGGTTCCTACTGTCGGCACACCTGCCGATCAGCTATTTAAAGGGCCCGCGTCGCTCGTACAAGCGCCACAGCCTATTTTTTGTTTATATGGTTCTCCTCCTCGTTCGTACTTGCACGCGCCCTGATATTTGTAGCGGCCGTACAAGGTATTGCACCACTGTCCCCTTCAAGTGATAAATAATTCCAAAATCACAGAAATTCCAGTGCAGATCATATTAAAACTGTTTTTTTTTTCTAATTATAAATTGATTCAGAGCTGTTATTCTCGAACTTATTTGTATGGAACTCTATATCTATAATAAGTCATGAGTGAAACAAAGAAAAAATATGCAGCACAAGTCCTTGTCATTCCTCTAGCCTTGGAAAAAGCTTACTACACATGAATACACCATCTTTCATGAGCGGTAAAACAACAAGTCAGATTCACCTTCATATGACCTTGAAATTGCGTAGACCATGAAAGTTAGAAAGTAAAGGATAAAACTTTATTTCCCAAAGTAAAATTGTGCTAAGTAAGTACCTATAAGAAGAAAACAATGTAAACATAATAGAAAAGAAAACTATTATAGAAGTGGTCCAGAGGGAAATAAAACTTTTAAAGGAACACTACTCTGAACCTACATGGACGTGCATCACGTGACCTTAACCGGAAGTACCCGGGAGTCCTTATAATGAGGAGCGCTGCTTGATAACGCTAGTGCCCTCATTAGCGGGTATCCGCTCTTTCTTGCGCCGTCGCCCCAACTCACCAGTATAAAGAAGGTAAGTACATTAAAAGCATCACACATCTATAGGTTAACTGATTGTATCTTGTGGGAATAAAGGTTTTAATGGACAGTAATCATACCACGTACACCAGGGTGTCTCCCTCTGACAACATAGTGAAGTGTATTTTACTTCAATATACTCATCCAATAGCAGATTACGATGTTGCCCTATATGCCATTTGTATGAACTTTAAGGGTATGTTCACACGGCAGCGTCCGTTACGGCTGAAATTACGGGGCTGTTTTCAGGAGAAAACAGCCCCGTAATTTCAGCCGTAATGGCATGTGCAGGCGTCTTTCGCTGCGTCCATTACGGACGTAATTGGAGCTGTTTTTCCATGGAGTCCATGGAAAACGGCTCCATTTACGTCTGAAGAAGTGACAGGCACTTCTTTGACCGTCGGCACAGAACATCGTAAGACCCATTCAAATGAATGGGCAGATGTTTGCCGATGTTTGCCGACGCTTTTGAGCCGCATTTTCGGACGTAATTCGGGGCTAAAACGCCTGAATTATGTCCGTAAATAGTGCGTGTGAACCCAGCCTAACTGTATATACCTAGATCAATTGGTGGGGTGTTCATATGTACAATAACATCACAGGACCAGATCTGCCAGATTGGAAGCCACACTGTCGGATCAACAGTAACATTTATTATCTATTTGCATTGATTCAAGCTCATGATTGCACGTGTCTGTTCTTTCCTATGTTATATGATTCCGTTTCCTTCCCCCTTTCTGTATATATGTATATACACTATATAACATAATGCTTTTACCTATCACATACTATGTACTATATGGAAATAATAGAATATATACAGTGAAGGAAATAAGTATTTGATCCCTTGCTGATTTTGTATGTTTGCCCACTGTCAAAGACATGAAAAGTCTAGAATTTTTAGGCTAGGTTAATTTTACCAGTGAGAGATAGATTATATAAAAAAATAAAAAATAAATCACATTGTCAAAATTATATATATTTATTTGCATTGTGCACAGAGAAATAAGTATTTGATCCCTTTGGCAAACAAGACTTAATACTTGGTGGCAAAACCCTTGTTGGCAAGCACAGCAGTCAGACATTTTTAGTAGTTGATGATGAGGTTTGCACACATGTTAGATGGAATTTTGGCCCACTCCTCTTTGCAGATCATCTGTAAATCATTAAGATTTCGAGGCTGTCGCTTGGCAACTCGGATCTTCAGCTCCCTCCATAAGTTTTCGATGGGATTAAGGTCTGGAGACTGGCTAGGAGCTCCATGACCTTAATGTGCTTCTTTTTGAGCCACTCCTTTGTTGCCTTGGCTGTATGTTTCGGGTAATTGTCGTGCTGGAAGACCCAGCCACGAGCCATTTTTAATGTCCTGGTGGAGGGAAGGAGGTTGTCACTCAGGATTTGACGGTACATGGCTCCATCCATTCCCCCATTGATGCGGTGAAGTAGTCCTGTGCCCTTAGCAGAGAAACACCCCCAAAACATAATGTTTCCACCTCCATGCTTGCCAGTGGGGACGGTGTTCTTTGGGTCATAGGCAGCATTACTCTTCCTCCAAAAACGGCGAGTTGAGTTAATGCCAAAGAGCTAAATTTTAGTCTCATCTGACCACAGCACCTTCTCCCAATCACTCTAAGAATCATCCAGATGTTCATTTGCAAACTTCAGACGGGCCTGTACATGTGCCTTCTTGAGCAGGGGGACTTTGCGGGCACTGCGGGATTTTAATCCATTATGGCGTAATGTGTTACCAATGGTTTTCTTGGTGACTGTGGTCCCAGCTGCCTTGAGATCATTAACAAGTTCCCCCCGTGTAGTTTTCGGCTGAGCTCTCACCTTCCTCAGGATCAAGGATACCCCACGAGGTGAGATTTTGCATGGAGCCCCAGATCGATGTCGATTGACAGTCATTTTGTATGTCTTCCATCTTCTTACTATTGCACCAACAGTTGTCTCCTTCTCACCCAGCGTCTTACTTATGGTTTTGTAGCCCATTCCAGCCTTGTGCAGGTCTATGATCTTGTCCCTGACATCCTTAGAAAGCTCTTTGGTCTTGCCCATGTTGTAGAGGTTAGAGTCAGACTGATTAATTGAGTCTGTGGACAGGAGTCTTTTATACAGGTGACCATGTAAGACAGCTGTCTTTAATGCAGGCACCAAGTTGATTTGGAGCGTGTAACTGGTCTGGAGGAGGCTGAACTCTTAATGGTTGGTAGGGGATCAAATACTTATTTCTCTGTGCACAATGCAAATAAATATATATAATTTTGACAATGTGATTTTCTTCTTTTTTTTTAATATAATCTATCTCTCACTGGTAAAATTAACCTAGCCTACAAATTCTAGACTGTTCATGACTTTGACAGTGGGCAAACTTACAAAATCAGCAAGGGATCAAATACTTATTTCCTCCACTGTACGTACTTATTATCATGTATTTCTAGTGCTCGAGAAAGGGCTATGTTTGGACCGAAATGTTGCAACCTGGTATGAGAAATTGAAGAAATTTGATTTGCAAATTTACTCCTATTGGTGTGCGTAATACTTTGTACAGTCTATAGTGGGTTGGGCCCCTATTCTATGCACCCACCTCCAAGATAACCTGGTGCTATCTAAACCTATCTCACTACAGGAAAACGGATACATTGTTTTATATCTATTGCGATGATAGAGAGCAGTGCATGACTAATCTCTATGGTGGTCTTTAAAGAGTCATGCACCGCCCTCAAGACCCTAAATGAATCATAACACCGTGTATCAGTTATGCCTAGAGTGTTTCTTTAAAGGCTATGTATACCTTTGAAAACTTTTTTTTTTTTATAAAAAATGTCAGTCAGTGTGTTTTCTAACTACTTTTTATTAAAAAATATTTTCATTTTTTGAGATACAGCTTCTTTGTATCCTGTAGAGCAGCTGTATCTTGAGCTGAATCCTGTATCCGTCAGGTCAGCGGGACTGACGGGTTTATTGTCAGCGGGACACGAAGGATCGAGCAGTTACCGATCACATCTAAGTTAACAACTTAGATGTGATAGATTACAGGTGGATCCTGCTTGTCAGAGACACGCAGAACATGCTATCTCTGAACCCATTAGTCCCGCTTTCCTGACGGATTCAGGTTTCAGGGCAAGATACAGCTGCTCTGTATACAGGATACAACAGCTGCTCTGTATACAGGATACAAAGCAGCTGTATCTCAATTTTTTTTTTTAATAAGAAGTAATTAGAAAGTTGCTATCACGGGTAGCTGAGAGCAAGGAGAATTACCTGCTCAGTTAAAAGGCTGCTGCATCGGAATAAAGCCCGTTAGAGGCCGCCGTAAAAAAAACATATGGGCGGTCAGTAACGGTTAAAGGGATTCTAAGAAGGGTCCCTTGACAATAAGCTGAACACAAATTGCCCCCTGCTGTAACCCCAGCAATCAGTTGGTATCTGTGGGAAAACAGTAACAGTAAGTGTTCATTTTTCCTGCAGCGCCACCACAGGGGAAATTAGGCATTACACAGTGCCCATTCAAATCAATGGGTTGTCTGTGTAATACAGGACAGGACAGGTCCTGCAGAGCCAGTGACGCTCTTTGTAACCGCTCTCCATTCTGGCCAAGAGATGAGGACCCCACTCTATTCATTCAGAATTATTAGGGTATATTAAAATCAATTGTCTAAATTGGACAACCCCTTTAAATCAGATGTGTTGAACTTATTCTAAATAGTGGGTAGAGTCAGGTATGGTCAAACATACTCATATGATCCATTAATCTATATAAAGATCATTACACGGGATGTCCCATACACACTAGCCTGCCTCTTCTTATCTTGATTGATGTCCCACAGGCCAGGATACATCATTACAAGCCAGCACAGTGCCCAGATAAACCCTAGGCCAGTACATCTCACTTCACTGCGCATGCTCTGGATGCCGGTGGAACTGACTTGTAATGACGTATGCCGGCCTGAGGACGTCAATCAAGCCAAGAGGAGGACTGGCCAGCGTGACTCTTCAGAATAACACCACCCCCATGACTCTTTATAGGTTGTTTGCATATGGCGTACGCTGTTTTCTACGCGGTTTTGTTTTTCTTAGGTATGCTGCATCGGCCAAAATATACAAGTTCATCATTGTCAACTTCTTACCGTCCTGGATAACCGGTTGGTGAATGTTTGGGGACCTAAAGAGTGTGACAAGTTCCTATCAACATCTGGCTGTCCCAGATATAATTTTGGATAGTGCTTGACTGTTTCGTATTTAGTGACCGCACTGTAAATTGTTTTTTAACAGAAATTATTAAAAGCTGTGTTTTAATAGCACTATATAGTTTAGTAGCGCTGTAAATGCCATTTGGTACAATTCATCACGAGAACCATTTGATTTTATTGCTAGTTCCAGGTAAACCTACTCAGATATCTTATGACAAAAAACTTGTCTTTGAGTAAAGCTCTCCTGAACCCTTCGATCAGTTGTTTCCTTGAGCAGCGGTTTTGCAAAAGTCGCCATGAATCCGGTACATTAAAAAACTTCTAAGGCTGTGTTCACATCACTGTCGCTTTCCGATGAGGGGTTCCGTCGGAGGTTTCCGTCGGGTTAACCCCACAGCGGAAAGGCAAACGGAAACCCCAGCTTCCGTTTTCCTCACCATTGAACTCAATGGTGACGGAAACCTAGCTAACGGTTTCCGTCTGTCACCGTTGTGAGAGGGTTCCGTCGTTTTCACGGAATCAATAGCGCAGTCGAAAATACCCCTTAACAGAAGGGCAACAGTGATGTGAACACGCCCTTATATACATTACATTACTTAACTTGTACTAATCGTGAGATACAGTCTGTATGATAACCCGGAACTGTATTAATAAGTCTGCGGGCTTCAGAGCTAAAATCTATGAGATTTCCTTCCTTCTGTTGGTGATTGTCTTTCTGGGAAGTGCAGTCTTTACACCACGCGCTGTACAGTGAATTGATGTAGGAAAAACTGACTGTCCCACTTCATTGTAGGAGCTCAGCTGAGCTATTAGGAGTGTGCCTGTTGACAAAATCGTTGTCGGTTTTCAGTGACAACCAGCAGAATTGTGAATGCAGCTCTGGAGTATAATACACATAACTCAGGATCAGTACAAGATAAGTAATGCCATGTATATACAAAGTTACTCAACATTTTATCTAGAATACTATAGTTCTATATGTAAATCTTAAAATATTTGACATACACATTAACTCCAGAGTTATCGCAATGAATAAACAACCCATCCCTAAAGAGTTAAACAAAACATTCATCTCTTTAACATCTGTATCATCTTTGCTTGGAAACAGCATTAGGTTATTGCGTCTCTTAAATGGTTAGCAAATGGTTATTGATTTTCTGCACGGTTGTATTTGGTCAATGCAATGGAGTTTTAACGATTAACCTGTGGGGTACAATTTCCAGCAGGAAGCTAAAACGAAGGCTCGCCCAAAATGTATTATGCTAAGTCAGCTATGGAAATTATAGAAAGGGGAGCCCGGTCATTTCTGCTGACAGCTAGTGGCGTAACTATGTTCTCGATCATATTTTATATTTCATTTATTCTATATCAGAGGAGAAAAAAAAGGAAAAACATTCAGACTAGAAAGATTTTCCTTCTTCTCTCTGCTGGGATCCCAAAAAAAAAACAATACAAATAAATGGATACAAGGATTGCAAGCCCATGATGGTAATGTCAACTTTTTAACAACCGACCATTTTAAAGAGGCTCTGTCACCAGATTTTGCAACCCCTATCTGCTATTGGAGCAGATAGGCGCTGCAATGTAGATTACAGTTACGTTTTTATTTTTTAAAAACGAGCATTTTTGGCCAAGTTATGACCATTATTGTATTTATGCAAATGAGGCTTGCAAAAGTACAACTGGGCGTGTTGAAAAGTAAAAGTACAACTGGGCGTGTATTATGTGCGTACATCGGGGCATGTTTACTACTTTTACTAGCTGGGCGTTGTGTATAGAAGTATCATCCACTTCTCTTCACAACGCCCAGCTTCTGGCAGTGCAGACACAGCCGTGTTCTCCAGAGATCACGCTGTGACGTCACTCACAGGTCCTGCATCGTGTCGGCACCAGAGGCTACAGATGATTCTGCAGCAGCATCGGCGTTTGCAGGTAAGTCGATGTAGCTACTTACCTGCAAATGCTGATGCTGCTGCAGAATCAACTGTAGCCTCTGGTGCCGACACGATGCAGGACCTGTGAGTGACGTCACAGATCTGCACTGCCAGAAGCTGGGCGTTCTGAAGAGAAGTGGATGATACTTCTCATCAGAACGCCCAGCTAGTAAAAGTAGTAAACACGCCCCGATGTACACACATAATACACGCCCAGTTGTACTTTTACTTTTCAACACGCCCAGTTGTACTTTTGCAAGCCTCATTTGCATAAATACGAAAATGGTCATAACTTGGCCAAAAATGCTCGTTTTTAAAAAATAAAAACGTTACTGTAATCTACATTGCAGCGCCGATCTGCTGCAATAGCAGATAGGGGTTGCAAAATCTGGTGACAGAGCCTCTTTAAGGTCCAATATTCTGTGCGGATTCATTTTTTAAAATATCTTTATATCTATCAGAGCTCCGTTTTTCTGGTACAGAGCTACAAATCCCCCACATAGACATAGAGTTCAGTCATAAAATTCTAGCTGCCTACAGCAACCACTAGAGGGAGCTTAAGAGCTTAGAGCCTACAGTTTATTTTTTAGTTCAATGTATTAGTCATATGCAATAGGCTTCATGGCTCCCCATTGTGGTGGCTGCAGGCAGACAGAGAAGCATTTGTGAGGTCAGACGCTCATGTTGAGGGAGAGGTTCGGGCTCACAATCTCTGTTCTAGTTCATCCCAAAGGTGTTGGATGGGGTTGAGGTCAGGACTCTGTGCAACCAGTCAAGTTCTTCCACACAAAACTCACCCAACCAACAACCAACCAACCAACCAACCATGTCTTTATGGACCTTGTGCACTGGGGCGCAGTCACACTGGGCCAAATCCCAAACTGATGCCAAAAAGTTGAAAGCTACAATTGTCCAAAATGTCTTGGTATGCTGAAGAATTAAGATTTCCCTTCAATGGAATTAAGGGGCCGACCCCTGAAAAACAACCCCATAGCATTATCCTCCTCCACCAAACATTACAGTGGGCACAATGCAGTCATGCAGTTAACGTTCTCCTGGCATTCACCAAACCCAGACTCCTCCATCAGACGGCCAGACAGAGAAGCGTCACTCCACAGAACACGTTTCCACTGCTCCAGAGTCCAGTGGCGGCTACTTTACATCCCTCCATCTAACGCTTGTAGACTTTTGTGCACTATTCGTCCCAGCACTCAGCGACCCCGCTGTAACTTTACGTGGTCTCCACTTCGTGGCTGAGTTGCTGTGGTCCCTTAACGCTTCCACTTTACAATAACATCACTCACAGTTAATGGTGGAATATCTAGCAGGGAAGACATTTTTCCGAACTGACTTGTTACACCGGTGGTGTCCTATTACATGATCGTGCTGGAAGTCAGTGATCTCTTTACAACAACCCATTCTATCACAACTGTTTGCAATGATGACTGCAAGAGGTGTGTCCCAATACTTTTGTCCATATAGTGTACATACATAGGTGCAATACACTGATGCTCATCCGCTCGCGCACCTATCATTTAGGAAGGGGGGGCTACTTAGTATTATAATTGCACAAATACTAGCAGCCTATTGTAACCATGAAGACAAATCACTACTCCTGCCAGTATCCGCGCAAAATAAAACTGATGTTTTTTGGTTTTTTTTCCTAATAGAAACGGATTGAACGGGAATGCGGAGCAGTAAATTTATTCCGCAGATGAAATGTTTATCTCCTTGTTTAATTAGAGCACTTTAATTTGTTTTTGTATTTATTTTTCATAGCTGAAAAGTACTTTTGACGGAAAATACATATTTCTGCGTTTATTTAAACCACAGGAAATGTTTACTGTTGGTTGGGCACAATGCCATCCTCACAATGGGTTGTCTGCCTAGGTGAACACATCTTTTCACACCTTGACAGGCCGTTACGCAAGGAATAAATTGCCAGAAGGAAAATCCACTAAAAATACCTGTTCTTCCTATTATTTTGTTATTCTTGCTTTTTCCACTGTATTTCAACATTTTTGAGATCTGCAGATCCATCACGTAGGAAGTTGTTCCATTTCACTCTCTAACTACCAATACATTCCTCATTATCCTGAAGGGGCTGTGTCCATATGCTTCATTAGGATATGTGGATGTTATAGAGCAAGGCTCTCCTG
This sequence comes from Rhinoderma darwinii, assembly GCF_050947455.1. Lineage (NCBI taxonomy): Eukaryota > Metazoa > Chordata > Amphibia > Anura > Rhinodermatidae > Rhinoderma > Rhinoderma darwinii. Next base: position 324,741,079 of record NC_134691.1, read on the forward strand.
CGTGGGACCCCGCTAGCCAGAGTAGGGACAACTTTTGCTCTGGTGGACCGGGCCAGTCCATGTATTAGATGGTCAGTCATTCATTTGAATGCCCAGCATGTTTTACTACATTTCACCTGCAGAGGGCACTGCAGGGAAAATGTATGGCTCACTCTTTAGTGAGAACAGCAGATCGCTGAGTGATCCAGGACCTGGACTCATGGTGATCACCTGGGCAGCTGTCTTTGGGGAAGCCCCTAATACAATAACAAAAATTATATATTTTTTATATTCATTTATACTATTTTCATATTTACATTTTTGTTTATTTTTTTTTCAGTAAAAAATTACCTAGAGCAAAGCAGAATATTGTAAAGCCAATGCAAAACTACAGTTAAAAAAGAATTCACAAAAATTCTTATTGCCTAGCAATGTATATCAGACTGTGTTGGCAAAAATGTAACAATGCTGCCAATCTCCTTAGTATGTTATGTCTCTTGGCATGGAATCCATCATCCTTTTTCCTTGACATAACAACATATGAAGCTAGCATTTAAGGTGTACCTCCATTCATAAATGAAAGCTCCCCAGTGCTTGTGAATCCTTATGTGCAGTGACATATGTAGTAAGATGAGCTGCCTGTGCGCCAGTGCAATACTGCTTACAGTCTCTGAGACAGGAAGTAGCTGTCTGACAAGAAACACTGTCAGCCATATTAGCTGCCATGGGACTTGGCCAGAGGATTAACTTGCTTCCCTTACCACCTTTTGATTGTCAGATTCACTGACATTTTATTACTTATGCTTATAATGATATAAAAGTAATTTTATGACATTGGATTCGCAGATAAACCCCCAACTTATCTATAAGGCTCTGCTCCCATCTGCGCTAGCTTTTCTGTAGATTCCACTGAAAATCACAGACAAAACAGCGCAGCATGCATCACTGTTTTGTCAGAGAAAATGACAGAAACCATGAAGGAAGCCAGATGGAACCCATTAAAGTCAATGGGTTTTGTCAGCAATTGGGGTCTGTCATATGTGTCGAGAAGATCTCACTATAATTAATGGTCTGGGTAGATAGGGGACACCGTTTTAGGGACAATAGGGTTTTCTCCCCTTAAAGGACCTACATCTCAAATGCATCTATAAAATACCATACAAAGGTTAAATCAGTAGGTGCTAGGCCTGGGCAGGACATTTGGGATGTGAACTGTAAACTGATGCTGTCTGTCACTCAGCTGCTCCCAGCCAATCAGCAGCGTAGGGAGTTTTCTCAGAAATGGTGGCAGAGCAGCTTATTGAAAGGATTCTCCAAATGTCTTTTTCAGCCTGAGGCCGGACACTGTATCGCAAGGGTGCAAAGGGCATTATTGTAAGATTATACCACTCTCAAAAGCTGCAATTCGATTTAAAGTGGTATTCCCATCTGAGACATATTGATATAGATGTCTGATAGGCGGGGCTTCCACTTTTGGAAGGTGGGGGTACCCCATTCGGCACTGTAGGGAGAGAGTCAAGGTTGGCATGCACAAGCACGGTCATCTGCACTGTAGTTTATGGGACTTGTTAATAGTTACATAATTACATAGTTCGTACGGTTGAAAAACGACATGTCTATTAAGTTCAACCAAGGGATGGGAAAGGGAAGGGAAACATTTCTACAAATAGGAGCTTATATTTTTCGTTCTAGGAAATGAAGCCTTTTTTAAAGCCATCTACTGTCCCTGCTGTGACGGCTCCTGCGGTGACTATTCCATAGATTCACAGGTCTCACAGTAAAGAAGGCTTGTCGTCTCTGCAGATTCAACCTTTTTCTCTCCAGACGGAGGGAGTGCCCCCTGTTTTTTTGAGGGGGTTTTCCATGGAACCGGATTGCACCATATTTTTTGTATGTGCCATTAATATATTTCCATAAGTTAATCATGTCCCCCCTTAGTCGTATCTTTTCAAGGCTAAATAGGTAGCCACCTCTCCATCATCTCTTCTTCTCTGATATGAGTCCCCAAATATGGAGGGTGCCAGAGATGGCAGGTACCGAAACTTTACTTGTTGGAGCTGTATAGTAGGAGCCCTAAGCACCTACTTGTTTAACCCTTTATGGAATTCTTATAGCTTCACTTGTTTTAGGTCACAGATGCTTTAAAGAGGCTCTGTCACCAGATTAGAAAATCCCTATCTCCTATTGCATATGATCGGCGCTGCAATGTACATAACAGTAAAGTTTTTTTTAAAAACGATCATTTTTGCCCAAGTTATTAGCTATTTTAGATTTTTACAAATTAGCTTTTCAATAGACAACTGGGCGTGTTTTCTCGTTTTACCAACTGGGCGTGTATTGTGTTTTTACCAACTTGGCGTGTTTACTCGTTTTACCAACTGGGCGTTGTGAGTAGAAGTGTATGACGCTGACAAATCAGCATCATACACTTCTCATCGTTTCCACCCAGCTTCTTTCACTGCACAGACACACAGCGTGTTCTCGCGAGATCACGCTGTGATGTCACTTCCTCCTACAGGTCCTTCACCCCGTCGGACGAATGAAGACACATCGGATCCAGGCGTTCGAGAGGGTACAGTTGAATCTGCAGCAGCATCACCGTGTGCAGGTAAGCATAGTGAACTCCCTAGAGACGAGCATATTACACTCTCGGACGCCTGGAGCCGATGTATCTTCTCTCATCCGACGCCAAGGTTGAAGAACCTGTGGGTGATGTCACGCTGTGTGTCTGTGCAGTGAAAGAAGCTGGGTGGGAACGATGAGAAGTGTATGATGCTGATTTGTCAGCGTCATACACTTCTATTCACAACGCCCAGTTCGTAAAACGAGTAAACACGCCCAGTTGGTAAAAACACAATACACGCCCAGTTGGTAAAAATACAATACACGCCCAGTTGGTAAAACGAGAAAACACACCCAGTTGTCCATTGAAAAGCTAATTTGCATAAATCTAAAATTGCTCATAACTTGGGCAAAAATGATCATTTTTCCCCCCAATTTTTTTTTACTGTTATCTACATTGCAGCGCCGATCACATTCAATAGGAGATAGGGATTTTATAATCTGGTGACAGAGCCTCTTTAAGCATACCTGGCACTAATCAAAGCTGTATGTTCTATTGACACTCAGGGTCAGTTCACACGTTGCATAAATACTGCAGATTTTTCGCAACGGAATTCATTGCAGAAAATCCGCAGCATAATACAGTGGCAGCAAAGTGGATGAGATAGAACAAATCTCATCCACAAGCTGCGCAAATACTGAGCGAAAAAAAGGCTCTGAAATTGACCTGCGGTGGGGAATTTTATTCCGCTGCATGTCATTTGTATTTGCGTAAACGCTGCTTCTTTGTTGCGGGTTTGTTGAATTCAATGAAGAGGTAAAACCCGCATCAAATAGCAGTTGTTGCGTTTTATGCGGCAGATTTGCAGCAATTCCACCACAAAAAACGCAACTCAGAAAAATAAAAAAATCTTATACTTACCCTGAAATCTGTGTTTCTTCCTCCAGGCTGGCTTCCTTGGATTACGTTTCATCCCATGTGACTGCTGCAGCCAAACACAGGCTGCAGCGGCGGTCAAATGGAATAAAACGTCATCCCAGGTGGCCGGCCTGCTAGCGGGCCAGTTAATTGATGCAGTTTTCCACAGCAGAAATTCTGGGCGAAAAACTGCACCACAGTTAGGTGCGCTTTTTCGCCCGGAATTCCCGGCGGCGTGCAGGGCGGATACGCTGCGTGCTTTTACGCAGCGTATCCTCCCTGTGAACTTAGGTTTACTCTACACTGACGAGGAGCAATTACTCCAAAAATATTTTTAAAGGGTCCGACATTGACTTACAGGGTAGCCGCAGTTTTCTTCCTTCAAGAGGAGAGCTATTTTGCATACGGTACTTCTTCCCAGAGAGCATTGCCCTAAAGACTTCCTACTAGCTGGATCTCCATAAGGAGAATCAGTACTTGCCAAAAGGCGGAACACACGGCATCTCACACAGCCAGCCAGAACCCTACCCTGTGCCGATGAGGAGCAAGAACTCCGAAACCGTGATGTCTACAGAAGCGGTGTCTCCGGTTTGGCTGATGACCTAAGTCATGTTTCCAGGCTTTTTAAAAGGTTGGACATTGACCTACAGGGTAACTACGGAGAGGTTTTTTTTGGAAGCTTTGCCCTAATGACTTGATCTCGACAAAAAGAATTGGTTCCTTCCGAGAACAAGTTTCTATACTATTGCAACAAATTCTCAATCTATAATGTCCAGTAATAAATTAGGCTTGACGGGTGATTCATTCTGGAATATATTACTATATAAGACATGTGATATAGTTAATAAGGGCAGAGTTAGATAAAAGCAATAATATTAAAAAGGCCAAAAAGACGCGTGTAGGAACATATTAGGAACGTCAACTTCACTTGCTATATACATAATTATATTTACTTTCCTACAACTAATACGCTGTTGTCATCAAATATGACGAGCTACTGAAAATTGGACATAAAAGGCTATCCCTGGGGTTGAGATATTTCAATGAATTTTTCCGATTTGCATTGGATCAAAAGAAGAAACATCTAAAATACATAAAAGAGAACATTTACACAGAGTCAAAATTAATATGTTCTGAAAACGCACCAAGGTCAGGTAGGATGAACACCATTGAAAACGTCTCATGGAGGAATCAACAGACTTAACCATATCAGGAACATTTCTCATTCTACGACGGTCAGAAATTCCCTGTTATAGAAGGGACGCTTCTCATCCTGGTGCTGTTTCACACCATCATACAGGTGGCTGTGCCCGGTACTGCAGCTCAGCCCCATTGGCTCATTCTTTTTTGTGTATTGAGGTCGGTCAGTGTTACCATTGTGTCATAGCATAGCAGCCAATCAGAAACCAGCGTTCATTTTTCTAGCACAGATAAGAAATCAAAAGAACTGATATAATTGGTTGTTATGACCTAAGATTCCTATGATAACACTGAGCTGCCAGAACACAAGTGTTGTCATTGACACATAGCTAGAAAAAGTCTTCTCACAGACCTCTGATCCCAATGCATTAAATACATCAAAAGTCTTTTAAATGGAATTCTCTATACCATAAATGTCGGATCTGAAGGGGTCCGACTGCTGAAAGCCCACCGATACCTAGAACTGGTGTATGGTTGGGCGCATGAGCACAGTCACTCGCTATTAAAGTCTATAGGCGGTACAGTAACATTGAAGTCAACTGTTCGATCCTCCAATTATGAGACATTTATGGCATAACAAACTTACAGTGAAGGAAATAAGTATTTGATCCCTTGCTGATTTTGTAAGTTTGCCCACTGTCAAAGACATGAACAGTCTAGAATTTTTAGGCTAGGTTAATTTTACCAGTGAGAGATAGATTATATTTAAAAAAAAAACAGAAAATCACATAGTCAAAATTATATATATTTATTTGCATTGTGCACAGAGAAATAGGTATTTGATCCCTTTGCCAAACAAGACTTAATACTTGGTGGCAAAACCCTTGTTGGCAAGCACAGCAGTCAGACATTTTTTGTAGTTGATGATGAGGTTTGCACACATGTTAGATGGAATTTTGGCCCACTCCTCTTTGCAGATCATCTGTAAATCATTAAGATTTCGAGGCTGTCGCTTGGCAACTCGGATCTTCAGCTCCCTCCATAAGTTTTCGATGGGATTAAGGTCTGGAGACTGGTTAGGCCACTCCATGACCTTAATGTGCTTCTTTTTGAGCCACTCCTTTGTTGCCTTGGCTGTATGTTTCAGGTCATTGTCGTGCTGGAAGACCCAGCCACGAGCCATTTTTAATGTCCTGGTGGAGGGAAGGAGGTTGTCACTCAGGATTTGACGGTACATGGCTCCATCCATTCTCCCATTGATGCAGTGAAGTAGTCCTGTGCCCTTAGCAGAGAAACACAATGTTTCCACCTCCATGCTTGACAGTGGGGACGGTGTTCTTTGGGTCATACGCAGCATTTCTCTTCCTCCAAACACGGCGAGTTGAGTTAATGCCAAAGAGCTCAATTTTAGTCTCATCTGACCACAGCACCTTCTCCCAATCACTCTCAGAATCATCCAGATGTTCATTTGCAAACTTCAGATGGGCCTGTACATGTGCCTTCTTGAGCAGGGGGACCTTGCGGGCACTGCAGGATTTTAATCCATTACGGCGTAATGTGTTACCAATGGTTTTCTTGGTGACTGTGGTCCCAGCTGCCTTGAGATCATTAACAAGTTCCCCCCGTGTAGTTTTCGGCTGAGCTCTCACCTTCCTCAGGATCAAGGATACCCCACGAGGTGAGATTTTGCATGGAGCCCCAGATCGATGTCGATTGACAGTCATTTTGTATGTCTTCCATTTTCTTACTATTGCACCAACAGTTGTCTCCTTCTCACCCAGCGTCTTACTTATGGTTTTGTAGCCCATTCCAGCCTTGTGCAGGTCTATGATCTTGTCCCTGACATCCTTAGAAAGCTCTTTGGTCTTGCCCATGTTGTAGAGGTTAGAGTCAGACTGATTAATTGAGTCTGTGGACAGGAGTCTTTTATACAGGTGACCATGTAAGAGCTGTCTTTAATGCAGGCACCAAGTTGATTTGGAGCGTGTAACTGGTCTGGAGGAGGCTGAACTCTTAATGGTTGGTAGGGGATCAAATACTTATTTCTCTGTGCTCAATGCAAATAAATATATATAATTTTGACTATGTGATTTTCAGTTTTTTTTTTAAATATAATCTATCTCTCACTGGTAAAATTAACCTATCCTAAAAATTCTAGACTGTTCATGACTTTGACAGTGGGCAAACTTACAAAATCAGCAAGGGATCAAATACTTATTTCCTTCACTGTATATAGCATACATTGTGGGAAAACCTATTTATGTCAGTAGTTAAAAGGTGTTTTACAGTTTTAGACTAGGGGTCCACAGCGACGCAGTATAATTGTGGGTTATCACGACTGTCTGAGATTCCACGCAAGTTGCATGATCAAGAAAATAATGTTTCATTTCCCTGGCGTGCCGATCGCAAGTGCCACAGGGGTGGGACTTGATGTGGAAGTGCCCCTGCACTACATGCTGCAAGCCACGCCCCTCTGCTCTGAGTGACATCTCTGAGCCATCACTCAAATCAGAGTGTGGCACTTGCGACCACTGCGCCGGTCATGCAACTTGTATGCCTGAGAAAAATGGTACGTTTAAAATGCCCTTCCCCTCCCCTATATCACATTGTCAGCAGTTTTGAGACCTCAAACCTGCTGACAGGCTCCCTTTATAGTACATAGGTATATGTGATAATCCAAAACAGCCTATTTATGTTCGGAAGCAATACTATAACTTATTTCAATGCATATATAGGGGGTTTTAGGTAATAAATGCCTATTTACTATGATGCACTATATGAAAGGAGGTATGGGGACCCCAATCTATCAGGCTTTTATGTCAGATCCTTCTCATAACTAAAAATTTCTTTGGATAGAATACCCCTTTAACCATGTCTGTAAACCAAATGAAGGCCCTGTTCACACTAGGAGGCAGAGGAGTTATTTCCCCAGGCGGCTTTCTAGATTCAATGTCCACGGGCGGAAAAAGCTGTGAAAACCACGGCAAAAAAGCGCGGGCAGGTCAAGAATTTCCTCAATATTCCAGAGGGAATTCTGAGGCAGATTTTTTCTGCCTGCAAAAAAACCTCAGTGTGAACGGGGCCTAATATAATCCACTCAGGAATCCTTACAGTAATATGGTGCACATTTTGATCTTCCCAGCATCTATGTGCACCACCGCTTGGCAAATTAGCTTTGATGGCATCAAGAAGGAGTTAGAATCCCCCATGTTCTCTGTTCTGCAGCACCAGGGTAGTGATGGGCATAATGCTGCCAAGCAATTTACAGAATTTTATCAATTTGATAACCACGTCAGCAGAAATTCTTTAAAGTTCCCTGCATGACTGATATCATGACACATAATGTACCGGTAACTACTCACGTAGCTAAGCGCCGCGGAACGGCTATTATAACAATATTGAGGAGCATAATATTTTTCCAGGAACTAGGACACAGTCCTAAACCAAATGTGGTTCTAGCTTCAAAAGCAGGGATAGTGACTGGTACTGGACATGGTTTGCCCATCAGGGACATTTATGGCATAATGCAGTGAGCTCCCCCTAGTGGTGACTGCAGGCAGCCATAATTTGATCATTTAAAGGCGTTATTCCACCACAAGTGTTTGATTGCTGGGGTTCCTACCACAAGGACCTACACTGATCAAAAGAAGAATTGTCCTGAGTCCCCTAAATTAACCAAGTGGCGGTTGCATAAGTGCGCTGCCGCTTTATTTATTCTCTATGGGATTGCCGGAGATAACGGAGTACAGCACTCGGCTATCTCCGGCAGTTCCATAGAGAATGTTTATTTACTCCGTTCATTCAGGGGACCCGAGACCCCCATTCTTGATCGTGGTGGTCCCAGCGTAAGTCTCTTTGTAAATGTGTCACATTTTTCTGTGCTCCGCAATTGTGCACCATCCATTCCCCCCTTCCCATCGGACATACAATAGAAGCATACTCACCTCACCACTCCTCTTCACGTCTCCCCTCCGGGTCCCCTCGGGCTCTCTAAGCATGATGCAGCTCATACCAAGTCCTGACGCCGAGAAGCATCAGGACCTTATATGCAACGCAACACTCAACGTCATCAGCCACGAGCCGCCTGAGGGGAGAAGAGGACCAGTAAGGTTAGCATTCTTTTTTTTAATATATATTTAATTGTCCGATGGGGGTAGTCCAATCTGGCCCACAGAGTGAAATATACACCACCTTTTGGCCAGTTTTCTAGCATAAATGATAAAAAATTATAATAAATTTGTTGGGCTGCTGTGACTTCGCTCCTTTTTTGAAAGCCTTGCCTTTTTCACCAAAATGCCATGGCCGACGTAAAATTGCCAAAAGTTTTTGGCCAGAAAACTGGCGTAGGAAGATTGATAGATTCCCCCCTATGACTGTGTAAGGGGAATCAGATCCGAAGCTTTGTGTAAGAAAAACAGAGTTCTGACCACAATTTTGGACCTTAAAGAGAACCTTTCACCTGCACATACATGTGCAGCTGAGTGCACCATGTAATAGGCGCCACTGCAGCCACTATCCACTATCCGCCGTTATTTAGATATCGGTGCCATTATATTTGGCGCCGATATGTAAATAACCCCCTGAACTGCCAATGTGGCGTGTAAATGGCATAAGGGCGTGTTACTTATCGCTGTGACACTGTCCAATCAGCTACGGACCTCATCACAGCGGATTGTGCTGTGTGATCACTCTTGCGAGATCACACAGTCCTTTCGTCCTTGTCTGCCGAGAGCTGAAGAGTGAGAGCATGCGCCTTCGCACGCATGTGCGCAAAGCTCCAACGCCGCTGCCAACGATATTCCCACCGTCACGGTACAGAAGAAGAAGAATTTACATTCTTCTAATCTTCTGTTCCGTGGCAGCGGCGGAGCTGTGCGTGCGTGTGCGAACGCACGCTCTCACTCTTCAGCTCTTGTCAGACAGTGAAGGCAAGACTGTGTGATCGCGCAAGAGATATCACACAGCACAAGCCGCTGTGACACTGTCTGTAGCTGATTGGACAGTGTCACAGTAATAAGTAACACGCCCCCATGCCATTTACACGCCCCATTGACAGTTCAGGGGGTTATTTACATATCGGGCGCCAAATATAACGGCACCAATATCTAAAGATATCTAAGGAGGATAGTTTTTTTTTTTGTTTTTTTTAATGAGACAGGGTTTGTGCAGCAGCGCCTATTACATGTTGCACATGTATGGTCAGGTGAAAGGTTCTCTTTAACCACTTGCCTCCCGCTGAATGACTTTATACGTTTCAGATAACGGAGTGTTTTTAGACGGTGGCCACATTACTTGTCTGCCGGCTCCGATTGGTGCTACAGATTCCTGTGTCCGTGCTTGAACTATACAGCAGCAGTCACAGGGAAGACCCTGGAGTACTGCTACTCCATTAACCCCCTAGATGCCGCGGTTAATAGCGTCCACGGCATCAAAGTGGTTGTGGTACTAGACACTGCCTAATGAGGCATAAAAAGTGTCTAAAACACGTAATAAATTTGGCGCACGACATGTACAACACTTTACTGGTGCAATTCGACCCAGAATCTAGTGGCATTTTGCTTTGTAAATCTCCCCCATTATGTCCAACTAAAACCTTGACGTCGCGATTAAACTGAATTTTATCAATATCCACAGGCAGAAGAAATAATTAGGATTTTATAAAGTGGAAGGTCACGGAGACATTAATCTGACATGATCCGAGATGAAAGGAAACATTAATCCGCGTAATTAAATCCACAGATGATAGATGACACAATCCTCAGACGGTCAGTGTTCCCTACGAGATCAGACGCAAGACCTTCTCAAGATTATATCTCAGAGTACAAATCTGTAAAAGATCTGTGACCACAGCAGCGTCTCCTATTATCAGCCTGAAATTCAATGCAATGCAGATGTGAAGGCAAATTAATAATCAGATACTAGAACTGGGTGTTCCACATTAAAGCGAGGCTCCAAAATTTTGTGTAGGTTCACCTACTATTAACCATTAAGAATACCGTATATTACTTTGTAGTGCTTTATATTTCAAATATCATCAATAGCATCAAAGCGTTACATTGTGTAAAAAAATATATACTTTTGTGGCTAAAAGCCTGTAACCAAGCGGAGCTTAGATGCACAACACCTCCTAAAAAAAAAAGATGTGCAGACTTCATACATGTCACTTAGGGAATGTTCACACGGCCCGAAAAACTGCTGAAAAATCGGAAGCAGAACGCCTCCAAACATCTGTCCATTGATTTCAATGCGAAAAACGGCGTTCTCTTCCGACTGGCCGTTTTTTTTACGCAGCCGTTTTGAAAAACGGTTGTGTAAAAAAACGGCCGCGAAAAAGAAGTGCATGTCACTTCTTGGTACGTTTTTGGAGCCGTTTTTCATTGACTCTATGGAAAACAGCTCCAAAAACGGCCGCGAAAACTTGAAAACAGCTCCGTATTTTCAGACGTTTTTGACTCAGCGTGTGAACATACCCTTAGGGGGGATTCACACGAACGTGTATTCGGTCCGTGCGGGCCGCGTGGTTTTCACGCGCCACGCACAGACCAATACAAGTCTATGGGGCAGTACAGACAGTCCGTGCTTTTTGCGCAGCGTTTGTCAGCTGCGCAAAAAGCGCGACATGCTCAATATCTCCGCGTATTTCGCGCATCACGCACCCATTGAAGTCAATGGGTGCGTGAAAACCACGCAGGTCGCACGGAAGCACTTCCGTGCGAACCGACTGAAACAGCGCACCAGCTGTCAAAAGGATGAATGTAAACAGAAAAGCACCACGTGCTTTTCTGTTTCCAAACATCCAAACGGAGTGTCTTTGAGATGAGCGAACCCGGACAACCGAACCGAACTTCACCGGGTTCGGCCGAACTCGTTTTGGCCGAACCCGGCAAAAAAATTTCCGGTACGCGACGTCAGGAGATAGTCACTGTCCAGGGTGCTGAAAGAGTTAAACTGTTTCAGCACCATGGACAGTGACTTCCGATCCCAATATACATGAACCTGTAGAAAAAAAACGAAGTTCTGACTTACCGATAACTCCCGGCTTCTTCCTCCAGTCTGACCTCCCGGGATGACAATTCAGTCCAAGTGACAGCTCCAGCCAATCACAGGCCAAGCACAGGCTGCAGCGGTCACATGGACTGCCGCGTCCTCCAGGGAGGTGGGGCCCGATGTCAAGAGAGGCGCGTCACCAAGGACGCGTCACCAAGGCAACGGCCGGGAGGGAAGTTCTCGGTAAGTACGAACTTTTTCTTTTTTTTTTAACAGGTTTCTCGATATTGTGTTCGGCATTCACTGTCGAGGGTGCTGAAAGAGTTACTGCCGATCAGTTAGCTCTTTCAGCACCTTGGACAGTGACAGGCGTCGACTAGCCTCATCTCTATGATGGCGGCTGCGCGAAAATCACGCAGCCGCACATTATACACGGATGACACACGCAGCTGTCAAGTGGTTTTTGCGCGCGCAAAACGCAGCGTTTTTTGCGTGCGCAAAAACGCAACGTTCGTCTGAATCTGCCCTTATGCCGATGTTTACATCCACACAACTTCACATATTCACCAGAACTGAATAGAACACAAATATCAGCAATCCAGATGGCAGTAAATATCAGAGTCACAGAGTCAACAAATGGTCTTTATAGGCGCAGGGTGTGATTAGACGCATAAGGACTAGTTCACACTGAGTTTTTTTGACAGATTTGAAAAATTTTTAATTGCCAGTGTTTTTTGGATGATTTTTTTAACCTTTTTTTTGCGGTGCTTCTTGCCCATGGCCGTTGAACAAAATGCAAAAAAAGTGGGCAAAACCTTCCGCAAAAAAACGCTGAAAATGAGCGCCGCAGATTTTTCCTGCCTCCCATTGATTTCAATGGCAGGTCAGCCGCGGAAACTGCTCAAAGAAAGGGCCTGATGCCAACAGCCGCCTGGGAAAAAAAAGCCTCCGCCTCCCATTGAAATTAATGGGGAGCGGTTTTGGCAGTTTTTTGCCACTTTCTGCGTCAAACTCAGCGGCAAAAAAACTCTGTGTGAACTGACCCTAACTGTTTACCCTCTATATCCTTCCGTGGAAAAAAACTAAGAAAACCTAAACGTGACAATCAGGGAGCACATATTTATTGGTAAGAGGGGTGATAACATGATCAAAAGTTCTGGTATCACCCCACTAGGGTCACTGGAGGCTGTATAGGTGGAACAATGAAAGTAACAGGCTGTGGTCTTTCTACCTGCTCTTGTCGTCTCCCTCTCCCCTACAGAGACACAGAACCAGGAATTAAAACTTTTCATTCTGCTCCCCGATTTCAAATGAAAGCTGCACCCCAAATATTACATAGAAAAAAGAGGGGGAGACGAAACCTCCAGCTCACCTTTTGTATGTGGATTTTGCACTCTGTCACCGCACGGATCCTCGCGTCGGCACGCGATATATGGACAAAAGAGAACCAAACGGGGTGGATCCAGCGTTGCTGTGAATAAAAAGGAACTGGTTCCAAGTTTAATGGAGATATTTAAAATAGGATCAATCTAGATGATGTCCTGGAGTGTTTAGGAGAGATGTGAAAAAATTAGCGAAGCTTCGCTAATTTTTTCACATCTCTCCTAAACACTCCAGGACATCATCTAGATTGATCCTATTTTAAATATCTCCATTAAACTTGGAACCAGTTCCTTTTTATTCACAGCAACGCTGGATCCACCCCGTTTGGTTCTCTTTTGCCCAAATATTACACCTAGAGCTCTGATTCCAGGCTTTTATGTGATGCCAAGGGTATCACAGTCCTTCAATTCTAGTCGCTCAAGAGTTTAAATTCATGACCTATTACATGCATCCTTGACAGTGATAGGGTTAAAGTAGTTTTCCAGTTTTAGGTTCATAAAGTGTAATAGTTGTATAAATAAAAAAATTCTACAACTTTTTAATATACTTTAAGTTTCAGTTTTTCACCATTTTCAACATATCTGTTTGCAGTCAATGAAAGAGAACACACTTGTTTGCATTCACATGCTATAAACCCGTACATACTAGTCCTGCTCTAAACTGAGAAGTGGATACAATTGTATCTAGTATAGGCAATGCTCTGTGAGCTAAAAACATCAGCAGCAGCTGCACATATCTGACTGGTAGGTTGCTACAATGGAGTCCAGGCTGTTTAGCTCAGAAAGCATTGTCTGGATTGGATAAAATTGTATCTGACGACAGCCTGTATTCCGTGGCCCTTTCACAGACTATAGACTATAGGCTGCCTATAGAATGCTGACATTTGCAGGATTGTGGTGGGGAATTTAAACTACACAGTACTGTCCGACCACCGGGAACGTTTGTTGCTAGAATGGGGGACCAAGAAATCCCCCACCCCTGTACTAATGGAGTCCCCTTTTCCGGTGGTCGTTTGTTTCCCTCTGACCAGACTCCCATCTAAATCTTATCCCCTCGATGACCCTTCAAGCTCCCATCTATAATATGATTTTATGAAGCTGGAAAAAAAAGAACTTGTTCGGTGTTGGCAGTCATACAGAACAGCTTGGCTTCAGTCTGGAACATTATATTCCTGTTAAAATAACCACCTACACACTATCAATATAATGGACTACAGAACAAATAGTTCAAAAAAAGTCCTAGAGAACTAAACAAATTGCCCCCAAAAAAATCAATGTCATTATATATGGCAGCCATTGATCTCCTTAGTAAGAGACGGAAATAGTAAAGTGCAGGTTATTGAGTTTATAATTGATATACCTTTTATTCAACTTTAAAGACCCTGGTGTGAAGCCGGAGGGGTCTTTACTTTCTACACTCAATATAATGATTTCTCAATATAAAGCAACTGGATAGACAACGAGATGATTCTGACGATCATTCTACACACCGTACAGGAGAATGTCACAGCACTTACCAGAAAGCGAGGTGTTCATGAGAGAAACTAGGGCTACACGTTCCTCAATAAGAGACTTAAAGGGGAAATCCCACCACAACCACTTATCACCTATCCACAAGGGTTTGATCGCTAGGGGTCCCATCGCCAGGACCCCCACCAATCAAAAGAATGGGTGTCCCGAGTCCCCTAAATGAACAGAGCGGCAGTCGCGCATTTGTGCTACTGCTCCATTCATTCTTTATAGGACTGCCGGAGATGGAGGACGCAGCAAGGAGGAACAGCGGGTTCTGGTCCCCTGTTCTCTTGATCGATGGGGGCCCTAGCGGTGGGACCCCCAGTGATCAAACACTAATCACCTATCCTTTGGATAGAACTAAGCTCTTATGTCACATGTCTGACAGCAGGGAATAGCTAAACTGCTGTATGCGAATGTAGAAAACACCATCAAAGGCTATATGCATTTTTACAGCCAGTTAATTATGGCTCCACTGCATCTAAAATAAAAAATATGGCAACTTTGCAAATAGTTTTGATTAAAAATTTGCTACTGTTTTGTGTCTATATCTCTGCAGACTATGTGTCTCTATGGTGACAGACTACAAAAAAGCACTGTGTAGTCTGATCCTGCATTCATGCTCACTTTCATCATTTTATACACCTTTCTAACCTTCCGATTAGATATTAGCAATAGGTTGGGGGCAACTAACAGAATTGTGTATGGAGCTCTGGATGTGACTAGAGTAGAAGACAAGAATTATATAAATTTACCTGCAAAATCCTGTAAAAATGTTATTTAAAAACAGATTATTCGTTTATATCAAAACGATATGAGGTATATATGTCAGAATAAACAACAAATTGAAAACCTGCAGGGGAAATGTAGTATTACATGCTGGCCATCTAAATCAATGTAATACATGGATGGGCCCGGTCAGCCTATTAGGGCATATGGACACGGGTTGTTGTGATAAGAGAACCCCTTTAATCCAAGAAACGGAAAGATATTTGCCAATTTTCTAATTCATTACAGGAAGCTACAGACATGCAAAGGCTTTTTCCTTGTGACCTTTCGATTTCCATTTTTACTGTGGGCCGATTTTCCAAAACCTGCGCTGTGCGAGAATAATTTCAGGAACGGCAATTGGAATTTCTATGTAAAATGTCATTTCGTGCAGGGTCTGGTCATTTTTTTGTTGGTAAATATTTTTGACCTATTCATATTTCCTGCTGTGAGAAAGCATCATTTATAACAATACTTTACATACAGGCCAACTATTGTAAGTATTACTAGAAATGTCATCACGTCTGGAAATATCCCCATAAATATGTTCCTGATACTTTGATGTGCCTCTATGAGATCAGTGTAATGTTAGTGGAATAACTCAAGTAACACACTGGACCCATAGACCCTAAAAACTGTCAAACCAGGTTATTGGAAGACCCTAAATATCAGAGTGCCCACCCCAAAAAAAATATGGATCATCCTTGAAATGTTTTTTAATCCCAGGTTATTCGGTGTTCAGTCATTTGATGAGTACTCCGAGCTCTTTCCGGGGTCTCTTGTGTTGTGGATGAACTGTATTAAAGAGGTTCTCCACCTTCAAGTGAGTAGATACAATAAAAGGGGGTACCAATAAAATGTACAATTATACTCCTCCAACCTTTAGGTTATGCACCTGCTTTGGACTAAAGGCATGGAAAAAGTGCAACAAAACATCAAGGTGTGAACTTAAGAGTCAGACATTGTTGGGTTATCCCAAGGTTAGGCTAATAATGCTCGATTCTGTAGGACCCCTGCCGATGAGAAGCATGAAGGGGATGCGATGCTCCATGACTCAGATCTTAAAGAGGTTTTCCAGGAGTCGAACATTGATGGCCTATCCTTAGTGGGGGCCTGACACGTCCAGGACCCCAGGCAGACAGCAGAAAAAAAGGGGCCCTTTCTTTGTTCACACAGGCACAGTGCCGCACATACGATTGTGGCTGTGACTGGAACTGCAGCTCAGTCTTATTCACTTGAATGGGACTGAGCTGCAGTAAAACACACAGACACCTGTACGACAAGACGCTGTATCTGTATAAACAATATAGGAGTGAATCCCAGTCAGACCCCTACCGGAAAAATATTCTCGGAAAATCAATGTACATTCTGATAACTGGGGTCCTAAGGACTAGTATAGTGATAACTATGATCCCAGATTACCACATCTAAGGTAAAAAGTCATCAGAGGGCTCAGCGGCTGATTGGCTACAGAGGCCGCATGCTACGTGCATGTAAACAATCACTGAGGGTACCGTTGGACCGTCAGCGCTTGATCGCCAGGAGGAAGAATAGGTAAGTATCGCTTCTTTTGCTTATTTATCTCATTTACAGTCATTACTCCAACATTTTCACCACCCGGATAACCCCTTTAACTTTAGTAAACCGCCCCCCATTGAATTTATTATCTGTCACATCAATTTACAGTATTACATGGCAGTAGGAAAAAAGATCTGAACCTTGTTACCTTTGAGACGATGGCTTAGGATTTGTTCCAGAATAGAGGCAAAGTTTAAAAATTCAGGAGCAGAATCATCAATGGTCTCAAAGCAGGAGCGGTCTATCAGCGTCTTCACGGAGAACCTGCAGGCAAGAGAAACCAGTCAAAAGTTGTTCCTACAAGACTGGAATATTATTATTTATATAGCACTTTGTATGGCATAATATTGGGGTAACCCATTGCAACAGTGACAAAAGTGTTCATGAGATACATTAGGAATATCCGGATACAGTATGGTAACATCATCTCCAATGTTTCTTTTGAAATCCAACTTGATCTCCGTGCAGCTATACTGAAAGTTAGGCCTCATACGGAGGTACGTTATGGTACCCTAAGCAGTCTATTCCTGCCCTATTACAGCTCGGTGAAAATCGGACTGAGTCATATTATAGCCATGTACATGAAGCCTTACTGAAATTTTTGCACAACCCTTTTCCCCCAAATAAATTACATGAGAGACTTATGTACATGCAAAAAATTATAATTTGACAAATTGACATTATGACGGATCTTGAAAAGAAAATGATTGCAAAAGAACAGTCAAAAGATCTGAAACAAATCCATACTGCAAAAAATGTAAAAAATTCAAGTATGAACCCATCAACGACTCACAAGCACATGGCATTGCATAGAGAACAGACCTCGTATAGTGGCACTCATAGTCCTAATGGCTCTGTATTATGGACTCCTGTACTTACCAGCATTTTAATTCCAAATCACAGGACATTTTTAAACCCTCTGGAAACATCCCCGAAATACCACTGAATTGCTCCGTTTAAAAAAAACAAAAAACATTAAAATAATATCTGCCCCTTTTGTGATCCAGTTCATGGGACAGTCCCACAAAAATCTGGACTGTTGTCAATTATGGACTCCATTATGGTATCCTGCCTACGTGAAGTTCGGATTCTCACAAAATCAGAGTAAAGCTTCTGTGTGTCTCCATATAAAATGAAAGACACGAGGAGTTACAGCATTCAGACTATCGGTACCGTATTACAGACCCATACACCATGGATCTGTAACATGGCCGTGCGCATGAGGCCGAAGAAGATCCAAAAAGTTGAAGAAATGGAAGTTAGACGTGGGGTTAGGTCTAAGGTCACACTCGCATTCACCATGCCAGAATGGCTCCTGGATAGGGAGATCATGTCAAATACATTTGCTTGACTTTTATGAAGTAGTGATGAGGAAACTGGATAGAGTTCTGGATGTAGATTATACGGAGTCTTTTCTAAATAATTTGATACTGTTCTTCCTAAGGTCCAGTCGTCTTATTAGTTCAGTTTGTATATGAATACAAAGTTGGCCCCAAAAACTGCAACCAGAAGGTAGTTATAAACGTCTCATATTCCGAATGCATAAATGTTATTAGCTGTATACCCCAGGGTTCAATACAGAGACCATTTGATTCTTCCATCAGGACAACTTCTATCCATATGCTCTGTATATGGATGTCATTGACGGAGGACCCCTCTTGAGACCCTAATGAAATAGCTAGAAATGGCATAGTGCGGCTTGGTACAAACAATACATTACAATGAGGGCCGTGTAATTTTACATGTGTAGGTTGGGGGCCTCCACCATGATAATAGCTGATTTTTGGAGGTCCCCGCAATCAGGTCCTAGCCAGGTAAGCTGCTTTAGGTGCTTTAACCTGTAATAGCTGAACTTAGTATTACTTTCTCTGTATATGTAGATTACACCAGTGACATTCAGTGTAATGGGTACTGTACAGGATCTCTTGGTATAAACTGGTTAAATGGGCAGCAATATGGCAGATGAGGTTCAATATTCAGATTATACATTTTGGGAGAAAGAATAGGCATGTCATTTACAGTGTATAGTAATGGACAACGATTTGGTGAGTCTACAGTTTAGGGCCTGTACACATCAGCGTTGGCTTTCCGTTCCGGGGTTCCGTCTGAGGTTTCCGTCGGGTGAACCCCGCAACGGAAAGTCAACCTGAAACCACAACTCCATTCCGCCACCATTGATATCAATGGTGTTGGAAACATTGCTAATGGTTTCCGTTCGTCACCATTCCGGAAGATTTCCATTTTAACGACGGAATCAATAACGCAGTCGACTGCGCTATTGATTCTGTCGAACAAAGGGAAACCTGCCGGAATGGTGACGAACGGAAACCATTAGCAATGTTTCCATCACCATTGATATCAATGGTGACGGAAACGGAAGCTGTGGTTTCAGTTTGACTTTCCGTTGCGGGGTTCACCCGACGGAAACCTCAGACGGAACCCCGGAACGGAAAGCCAACGTTTATGTGAACAGGCCCTTATAGAAAAATGTATTTACCCTAGAGAAGAAAAGGCAAATAGAGATATAGCTTTATATAAATATGTAAATAGACCCAATCAAAACTTTTGAGATAACTTATTGGGCACCCAACAGAGAACACACAGTAACAGCTTGTAGCTAAGATTTAATCTGAAATTAGATTTGCATGCTCAATAAACAGTAAAACATGTTATATAAGAGAAACAGACCAATAACAGCCACGGGACCCCCAATAAAAATGACTGTCATACGACCCCCATAATAGTGACCACTACAGGATCCCCAAACACGATGACAGACATAGTAAAAGTAAAAACACACAGACCCCCTATATGAGATTCTCAGGCTTACCGAACTGTAACATTATGGATACTGTTGTAACAGTGCGAGACACAGACCCTTAATAACAGCCACAGGACCCCCATAACAGTGATCTCTACAGGACCTCCAAATCCCAATAACAGTGACAGATGCAGCAACAGTGACAACTGCAGACCCCAAATGACAGTGCAGCCACACACATCCCCAGTGACAGTGCAGACACACACATCCCCAGTGACAGTACAGACACACACATCCCCAGTGACAGTGCAGACACACACATCCCCAGTGACAGTGAAGACACACATCCCCCAGTGACAGTGCAGACACACACCCCCAGTGACAGTGCAGACACACACCCCCAGTGAGAGTGCAGACACACCCCCAGTGAGAGTGCAGACACACATCCCCCAGTGAGAGTGCAGACACACATCCCCCAGTGAGAGTGCAGACACACCCCCAGTGAGAGTGCAGACACACCCCCAGTGAGAGTGCAGACACACCCCCAGTGACAGTACAGACACACACCCCCAGTGACAGTGCAGACACACATCCCCCAGTTACAGTGCAGACACACATCCCCCAGTGACAGTGCAGACACACATCCCCCAGTGACAGTGCAGACACACATCCCCCAGTGACAGTGCAGACACACCCTCAGTGACAGTGCAGACACACCCCCAGTGATAGTGCAGACACACCCCCAGTGATAGTGCAGACACACCCCCAGTGACAGTGCAGACACACCCCCAGTGAGAGTGCAGACACACCCCCAGTGAGAGTGCAGACACACCCCCAGTGAGAGTGCAGACACACATCCCCAGTGAGAGTGCAGACACACACCCCCAGTGAGAGTGCCGACACACACCCCAGTGACAGTGCAGACACACACCCCCAGTGAGAGTGCCGACACACACCCCAGTGACAGTGCAGACACACATCCCCCAGTGACAGTGCAGACACACACCCCCAGTGACAGTACAGACACACACCCCCAGTGACAGTACAGACACACACCCCCAGTGGCAGTGCAGACACCCCCCCCCCCCAGTGGCAGTGCAGCGATGCACCCCAAGTAAGTGTGAATTCACACATGGCGAATTTGCACTTGTTAAATCTGCAGCCAATTACAGTATAAGGGAAATGGATAACAGTTACAAATCTGATCCACATGCTGCAAACATTTTCTGCGCGGAAAAGCGAGTATGCTTTGGATAATCAAATCGCATTTACTGTATTAAAATGGTAACATCAGGCTTTTCATTATTTTATGTAAATAAGTAGGTTACTTAGCTAGAACAGAAAATACATTTATTGGAATACAATTTTTAAACAAAAACTTTTCTAAATTCCTGTAATTAAATATGCAACACACTTTGCATTGAATAAATCAATACAATATTAATATATATTTAATACGTTTCTACCGACTCCACGACTCCGGATCCACAGCGCTGTTGGTAAGTATAATAGGATGAACTAAATTGACTTATGTCTTATTTTAACCCACTATGCACAGTGGTGTGATCCCAGCTGTGACGCATGTCATGTAAATGGTCATTACTTCATACAAAGTTGACTAAATGGGTTAAAAGAAAATGTACTATTTTTCTCCAAAACCCATAAGGATTTTCAGTCTGGACAGCAGGTGCTCTGCAATCCTCATCAACATATCGCTGTCAGAGTATGTCTGATTGGATCTCTTTGGAGAAGTCTCGTATTCCTTTGTGTTCAGAAACCTCTCGAGAAAATAGTCTGCCAAACAGAAATGGAAACAAACAATGATTTCCATATATATGGAGCTCTCAGATAAAGATTAAGAGACGCTTTTCTCCCCATAGTAGTTGTACTGTCTATGTGACCTGAGTTAATTACTTATAAAATGTACCTCTTTGTGGCCAGTGATCCATCACCACGAGATCATTTCTAAACACAGATTACATTTTTACCCGTTTGTACTCACTCTGGGTTTCTTCAGTTCTGTTTTGACTTACTCGCTATAAGAACAGTTCCCCTGTGAGTATTTCACACTCTAAGACAGTCAATTACCTCGAAGGAAGTGTTTCTGGAGCACATAGTATTAGGTTTCTTAACAAAATAGGAAACTAGTGGATGTTATTGCGCCCCCACTGAACGACCTTAATAATAGCAAGAGTAGTTAAGTAACAGTCCAGGTTCGGTACACAGATAAGAGTCAACAGTTTGTAGCGTAGGGCAGAGATGAGGTCAGGAAACAATCAAAGTTCAGCACACATACAAGGGGCATCAGATTGTAGAGCAAGGCAGAGATGGGGTCAGGAAACAATCCGCGTTCGGTACACAAATAAGTAACAATGAGTTCTGTACTTACATGGGATCTGTTAGGGCTCGATCCTGTGTCAGAGACATGCAGGACCTGCTAACACTGAGCCCGTCAGTCCCAGTGACCTGATGGATACAGGTTTCAGCAGTAGATACAGCTGCTCTGTACACAGGATACAAAGCGGCTGTATCTCAAAAAGTCAAAATATTTTTTTAATAAAAAGTATTTACAAAGTTGCACCGAACGCACTGAAACACATTTAAAAAAAACAAACAAAACTATTTAAAAAAGGTGTACATAGTCTTTCAGGTTTCTTCTAATGTTATCCACTTCCCTTAATCTACAAACCATACTATAGATAAAGATTTTCCAGACAACGCAGCATTTTTTATCCTCTGAAGAAGACAAAGTGAACAAGTTCCCACATATATATGAATGGCTGTAAATCCCAAATGCCTCTTCACCCTAACACTGTTCAGGTCTTTCTGCAAGAACATCACTACTGTAAAGCTTACAAAATATTCCATAGTGCTGGATGTGGGAGAAACTTATTTTATAACCTTTTGAAATAGGGCACCACTCAGAAATAGAAACATCACCATCAGTAGAAAGATTTAATCGCCCAACAAACTCACACTATCTATCTATCTATCTATCTATCTATCTATCTATCTATCTATCTATCTATCTATCTATCTATCTATCTATCTATCTATCTATCTATCTATCTATCTATCTATCAAGGGCAAAATCTCTACGGAGGAAGAAAGATTATTTTATTATAAGGAGGTTTTTACAAACAAAGGTTTTGTGGGTAATCCCAGAAAACCGATTTTATAAATGCAGGGGCTTCCTACATAACTTCTCAGAGTTAAAGCGGCTTTGTCACCAGATTTTGCAACCCCTATCTCCTATTGCAACAGATCGGCGCTGCAATGTAGATTACAGTAACGTTTTGTTTTTTTTCAAAAACGAGCATTTTTGGCCAAGTTATGAGCATTTTTATATTTATGCAAATGAGCCTTTCTTAAGTACAACTGGGCGTGTTTAAAGTTATGTCCAAGTGGGCGTGTATTGTGTGTGTACATCTGGGCGTTTTTACTTGTTTTACTAGCTGGGCGTTGTGAATAGAAGTGTATGATGCTGACGAATCAGCATCATCCACTTCTCTTCGTTACCACCCAGCTTCTGGCAGTTCACAGACACACAGCGTGTCCTCGCTCATCCGACGCGATGAAGTTCCTGGGGCAGGAAGTGAGTGACGTCACAGCGTGATCTCGCGAGGACACACTGTGTGTCTGTGCACTGCCAGAAGCTGGGTGGTAATGAAGAGAAGTGGATGATGCTGATTCGTCAGCATCATACACTTCCATTCACAACACCCAGCTAGTTAAAGCAAGTAAAAACGCCCAGATGTACACACACAATACACGCCCAGTTGGACTTAACTTTAAACACGCCCAGTTGTACTTAAGAAAGGCTAATTTGCATAAATATAAAAATGCTCATAACTTGGCCAAAAATGCTAGTTTTTGAAAAAAAAACAAAAACGTTACTGTAATCTACATTGCAGAGCCGATCTGCTGCAATAGGAGATAGGGGTTTGAAAATCTGGTGACAGAGCCTCTTTAAGCTTTGTTCACACTTGTTTCGGAGGCTTTATTTTGAGCCTTTGTTGCCAGTTTCATCAGATTTGACGGGAGGACTGGCATTAGAACGACGGACACTCTGACGAACCCCGTTGCAAGTCAATGGGGGATGTCGGCACTGATGCTATCCATCGTACAAGGGGTCTGGCAGCATGTTGTGTCTGTACCTGCCTACTCTATACTGGAATTTCAGTTCACAGCCTGAATATGAGATTTTTACAGAATCCCTAGTCCTATGCCACATACCCGCATTATGTTTCATATGATCCATTTTTGGCATACCACTTTATGCAATGACCAGGCACCATCTTGCTACGATCTGCCCTATATCTACAAAGTCTCAGTGTTGCTACACAGAATAACACAATATAAGAATCTTCATTGTTATTAGATTATAGAAAAGCGTTTTTGTGAGTGGAAATAGTCTACGAAACTACGAAAATTAGTTTTCAATTGAATAGAGTGAAAGCTACAAGATCCCCCCCCCCTCGTTCTCGTCTCGCCACATACGTATTTTACCAGTGTGGTCCATTCCGGCCTCAAGGAAGCCTCATGAGATATGCTCTCATTCTTATATAATTATAAAGTACTAAGACAGTCAGTATGGGAAAGTATTACCATTTCTAATTTAAATTGAAAAAGGTCCGCGGGTGTAAATGTTAGGTAAATTAATTGGAATTGTCTGTGCCTATTAATTGTAACCTCCTTGTCTCCTCTTCTGGCTAAACTGTCGCAACCAATTACCCTAGGAGCTTATAAAAGAAAGAAATGATGAAAAATATGGCAAAAGCTAATAAAAGGACTTCTATGTTAAAAAAAAACGCCATTAAAAACGGTTTTAAATAAAGATGGGCATAAATGTCATGATAGTTATATGAGTATTTCTTCTTCTTAAAGGGGTATTACCATTAAAATAAATACTTTGGTGAATTGAGAAAAAATGGTACAAATAATATGTTGGAGTAGACGTGGAGTAGAAAATGGCACAGTACCTGTAATTAAATGCCAGCTGACGAGAACACGTACCATACAGGTACCTACTGTTGTAATATGCTATGTGATAAGTTCCCATACATGTAATAACAGTTAAAAGTTGTATGAGATTAAAGGAGTCTCATGAAAGCAACCCCTTATTAAATAGAATCGACCCAACGATCAGCTGATCGCCGCAGTGCCGTCTTCTCTAACCCCTGGCGATCAGGTATTACCACTGAAAGAACCCATGTCTGGCCGTACATTTCCCTTGCAGTGGTTGCAGCAAAACACGTCTATGTAATGCATGGAGATCCCGGTTCTGCTAGACTGGGTGCCGCTCTTACAGAACAGCTCTTGGTTCTGGCTCATAGAGGGGACCCCGCTCTTTGACACCCATATGCCCTAAAAGGGTATACGCACAGGGGTTGTATTCATGAGACCTTCTTCCAGAAACTGCGCCACTATTTTTCTAATATCCTACAACCCCTTTAACTTTCTGACCAGAAAAAAGTAATATGTAATAATTATTAATATGTGTATATTGCTAAACAGATTGGTTCGGTTGGAATACTAAACATTGTCATAGGGGGTCGATCTTCCCTCGGGACACCCCCTCTATTAGTATAAGAGACTCCTCCTCTGGCTTTCTTGGCATGGCCACATCGTCATCCATTGCATGTATACAGTTCTAGATGGCTGGACGTAGATGTGTAGATAAGTGGCTTGACGAAATTCCCTCTCATTGCCGTGGATTCCTGATTTTTGAGACGTCTTTATTTTTAATTTTTTCTAGGGTTGGTCTTGGTGCAACAACCTCTTTAATAACATTCAATGAGAAACCTAGCACATGGACCCCTGGTCAATGTTGGCTTCTGAAAAGTATTAATGACATGCCTGAATTTTTTTTTATGGAGTTCCCCTTTAAACTAAACGGAAGACAAAAAAATTTGCTATATTTCCTACTTTACGTCTACTTTTAAAGTACATGAAGTGTTAATTTTTTGAGTGGGGAGAACGGATTATGCTTTTATTCCGTATTACGGAGACAAGTAAACACAATGCTTCTTCCATGGACAAGGTGGTAGATTATAACTAACTATAAAGCTAAATGGAGCGGAAAATCATTGTGTGTTTCTCTCCAGAACACCTAATGGCTGCAAGAACTTTATCCATCTCTTTACTCCTTCCATGCCTGAAATAGATCTTTCCAAAGCAGGATCGATATGGTTCATTCAGGAGGATATAAGTGGTTTTCAGGATCCAGCAGGTTGAATATCAGGTTGAGAGACATAAGACAATGTATAGGATTGCAAATGCAGGTTTGCCATGAATAGTCCATTAAGTGGCAGTGGAGACCTTGGCACCTGTACCCAGCCCACCTTCAACTTTGGGTCTCCCGCAGCTAAGCCACTGGTGAACAGGTTGAGCTTCGTAAATGACCAGCATAAAGGATGTGGTAAATGATGTCATCCATGGGAGGGCGCTGCTATAATACAAGAGTAAGGATAGACTTATCTGGGCTTGAAACTTGAAGTCTAGAAGGTCAATGATACCCTCAAAGTGTCCTGGGTAAGCTAGAATGATGAAGTCCTTCATGTCTATCTGACCAGTATTTAAGTACCAGACAGCAAAGGACACCTGTATGGGGCCCCATGCACACTGCCTTTCCCTGTCATCACGGCCCGGATTGCGGGCATGGCTGGCTGCTGACGGCCGCCTGCATTTTCGGCCCGTGCTCCCATACAAAGCATGGGAGCACGGCCCGTAAAACACGAAAAAAAACGGTCATGCTCGATAATTCCTGGCACAGTTCTACGGCACGGACACCCATCCGTAGCAATACAGAAAGGTCTCCGCGGCCAATAGAACTGAATGGGTCCGTAATTACGGACCGTATTAGAGTCCGCAATTATGGAGAATTTTTACGGTCGTGTGCATGGGGCCTGACACCTCAACTGATTCCAACTGTGATTATTATAGTGATGTGATTTACATAAACTTTTCACAATCTAAGGGGAGATTCACACGAGCGTTGCGTTTTTGCGCGCGCAAACAACGCGGCGTTTTGCGAGCGCAAAAACCATTTGACAGCTGCGTGTGTCATGCGTGTCTGATGCGCGGCTGCGTGATTTTCGCGCAGCCGGCATCATAGAGATGAGGCTTGTCGACGCCCGTCACTGTCCAAGGTGCTGAAAGAGCTAACTCTTTCAGCACCCTCGACAGTGAATGCCGAACACAACAGCGAAAAACCTGTAAAAAAAAAGAGAAAGTTCCTACTTACCGAGAACTTCCCGGCCGTTGCCTTGGTGACGCGTCCTTGGTGACGCGCCTCTCTTGACATCGGGCCCCACCTCCCTGGATGACGCGGCAGTCCATGTGACTGCTGCAGCCTGTTATTAGCCTGTGATTGGCTGCAGCCTGTGCTTGGCCTGTGATTGGCTGGAGCTGTCACTTGAACTGAAGTGTCATCCCGGGAGGTCGGACTGCAGGAAGGAGACAGGAGTAATCGGTAAGTTAGAACTTCGGTTTTTTTTACAGGTTCATGTATTTTGGGATCGCAAGTCACTGTCCATGGTGCTGAAACAGTTTAACTCTTTCAGCACCATGCACAGTGAATCTCTCCCGACGTCGCGTACCGATAATTTTTTTGCCGGGATCGGCCAAAACGAGTTTGGCCGAACCCGGTGAAGTTCGGTACGCTTGTCCGGCTTCGCTCATCGCAAAGACACTCCGTTTGGATGTTCGGAAACAGAAAAGCACGTGGTGCTTTTCGGTTTTCATTCATCCTTTTCACTGCTGTTGCGCGAATCACGCTCGTCCCACGGAAGTGCTTCCGTGTGGTGCGCGTGATTTTCACGCACCCATTGACTTCAATGGGTGCGTGATGCGCGAAATACGCAGAGTTATTGAACCTGTCGCGCTTTTTGCGCAGCAGACAAACGCTGCGCAAAAAGCACGGACTGTCTGTACTGCCCCATAGACTTGTATTGGTCCATGCGTGCCGCGTGAAAACCACGCGGCCCGCACGGACCGAATACACGCTCGTGTGAATCCCCCCTAAAAAGAACTGGTCAGCTCTCCGGACACGTCTCTTTTAGTAAATGCTTTAATTCCCCATAAAACATAAGTTTTGGAGCATCGTTTCTTGGAACTTTTAGCTGTGCTGTTCCTCCGTTACTCCTCCTGGAAATGTATTAATAAATTTAGAACTGAGTGTAAGGGTATGTTCACACAGCCTATTTTCGGCCATTTTTCGGGCTGCAAACGCACGAAAAATCGGAAGCAGAACGCCTCCAAACATCTGCCCATTGATTTCAATGGGAAAAATGACGTTCTGTTCTGACGGGCCGTTTTTTGGCGCGGCCGTTTTTCAAAACGGCTGCGAAAAAGAAGTGCAGGTTACTTCTTGGGCCATTTTTCATTGACTCTATAGAAAACAGCTCCAAAAACGGTCCGTAAAAAACGCTGCGAAAAACGTCTGAAAATCAGCTCCGTATTTTCAGACGTTTTTTAGTAAGCGTGTGAACATACCCTTACCATTCCCCTTGTCAGTAGGGTGTATGTATCCTGAGACAGTCTGAAACCATTAACACAGATTGTACACTGCAAGAGCTTGGGGACATACTCAGGAGAGGTGACACATCCTTAACACCCAAATATAATGTTTTGAGCAATAATTTCAGGTTGTATGGGTCAGTTTACTTAGGAGGGTTTATAATATATATAAAAATCCCATTTGATGTCCTCTTCTCCATTAGAGATGCAAGATTTTGACTTCTTATTGACCCTGGCCACATCCAGTTGACTTCCTTATACTTAGATATGACTCACTATCCATTATCTAGGCATATGAGCCAACATAGAAATAAAAGAGGAAACTGTGTGTGTGTGTGTATGTTTGTATGTGTGTATGTGTGTGTGTGTGTGTGTGTATGTATGTGTGTGTGTGTGTATGTATGTATGTGTGTGTATGTGTGTATACGAAGAGAATTGTCAAAATATGTTTTATAAAATGAACACATCAAAGGGGTTGTATACGAAGAGCATCAAGAGACAACAGTAGCATTGGTGGCAAACAATCCCCCATCGAGCACAACGCCCCAAAATCACAGTGTAAGGAGTAATCCCCTATACCTAGGTTTGATGTCAACTCTACATGATTTATGGGTGATTTAGAAATCCTCCTGAGGACTCGCCTCGGGAAGGGCCTAATAGTTGTACAAAGATGGCAGACATGGGGGACATTGTTAGACCCCCCCAGATGCCATAGCAACTCATCGGCACCCCATGATTGCGTTGCGGGGCTGCCGATTGGTTGACAGAGGAAGCCCCTTCCCTCTGTCTAACCACTTAGTAGTCAGCATTCACAACGGCATCTAAGGGGTTAAATGGCCGGGATCCGGCCGTTAGAGCAGGGTCTTGGCGATTGATGCCACGGCACAGCTTCTGTACACTATAATGTTACTTCGCGAGCACTACCCACTTACCATGATGTAATAGTATATTAGATATCGGGAAGGGGTTAAAGGTGTTGCACAAGATGTTAAAAAAAAAGGTCTGCTTTTTTTTCCAGAAAAAGCAGCACTCTGGTCTACGGGTTGTGTCTGGTACTGTAGCTCAGCCCTATTCACTTGAATGGGGCTGAGCTGCAATACCAAAAACAACCTACAGAAGAAGAGTGGCGCTGTTGTTATGGAAAAAAAAGACGCTTTATCAAATCTTGTGAAGACCATGTAAATTAGAACGCTATACATGCTGGATTATTTTAGCATTATTTACTAGGCGACATAGAATATCTTTAATATCAAATGGATAAGACCACAGTAGAAGGAAGACGGTTCGAAGCAGAATGTAATCCACAGTCTGTAACATTGCATGGTGGAATAACTTGTCATTGAGGGCTGATGGAGGAGCTGCTGGACCATTTACTACGGAGTCGCTTCCACTCCCTGAACTCGGTTTCCTATGCTGGAATGAGCTGATCACTGCTGCACGGAGCAAGGAACACAAGGAGAACACAATAATATTCGAAATTGGAAAACATAGAAGTTTATAAAGCCCCTATACTCAAAGTACAAAAAAAGCAGCAAATACTGGTCCTTGAGTTATCCCGACAACCAACATTCCCATCATTACCGCTCACACAAGGGTTGTCCACCAGGTTTCCCAATTCCAGGGTTTAATAAATTCTGTTACCGCT
The DNA here is from genome assembly GCF_050947455.1 of Rhinoderma darwinii. NCBI lineage: Eukaryota > Metazoa > Chordata > Amphibia > Anura > Rhinodermatidae > Rhinoderma > Rhinoderma darwinii. Next base: position 324,770,832 of record NC_134691.1, read on the forward strand.
GCAGGAGAAATGTAGTATTACATGGCGGATATTTAGATTAAGGGTATGTTCACACAGGCTATTTTCGGCCGTTTTTCGGGAACAGAACGCCTCCAAACATCTGCCCATTGATTTCAATAGCAAATACAGCATTCTGTTCCGACGGGGCGTTTTTTACGCAGCCGTTTTTCAAAACGTAAAAAAACGGCCATGAAAAATAAGTGCATGTCACTTCTTGAAACGTTTTTTGAGCCATTTTTCATTGACTCTATAGAAAAACATGGAAACAGCGCCTTATTTTCAGACGTTTATGATTTTGCGTGTGAACATACCCTAACGGCTCGTTCATGTGACATGGGCCTCTCAAGTCAGCCTGAACGGAGTCACGTCTCTCTGTTCTGGCTCATAGCGGAGGTCTCGAGCAGAAGAACCCTCCTTTATGATGTCCATTTTCCCTAAATGAGACGACCCAAGAGACATCCCTGATAGAACTGCTCATAGACTGTTAGATGTGCAAAGTAGAACCCCAAATCACTGCTAATGACCTCTTAAGGAACAAAAGATTAAACACTGAATATTTTCGCAAATCTGTAGACCTAAAACACGCTGCACATGCAAGATGATCAAAGAACATTCCTAAACTAGAAGAATTCTGCAAGAAAGTGTAGGAAAAATTACTACAGGAAGAAGACAAAGGCCCAGTTCACACAGAGTTTTTTACACTGATTTTGAGGCAGAATCTGAGTCGGAATCAGCGGCAAAAACAGCTCCAAGCGCCACCCAATGATTTCAAAGGGAGGCGGGGGCGTTTTTTCCACGCCTGTTTTTAGCTGTTCGCGGTAAATAATAAGTGCCGTGCTTTTTCTTGCCGCGGTTCCACCTCTGACCTATTGAAATCAATGGGAGACAGAGAAGGCGTCTTTCAGTGCGTTTTTTGACGCGGCACATAGTGGCCACGGCCGAACAACGCAGTGGGAATCGCCGCAAAAACTGTGGCAAGAAAATGCAGCCAGGTCAAAATCTGCCTCTAAATTTCTGAAAGAATTTTGAGGCATATTTTTCTCCCTGCAAAAAAACTGTGAACAGGGCCATTGGCTGTCAAAAGCTGTAAGTTCTGCCAGACGTGGGTGTAAGGGCCTGTTCACATCAGCGTTGGCTTTCCGTTGAGGGGTTCCGTCTGAGGTTTCCGTCGGGTGAACCCCTCAACAGAAAGGCAAACGGAAACCTTAGCTTCCGTTTGCATCATCATTGAGATCAATGGTGACGGAAACATTGCTAATGGTTTCCGTTTGTCACCATTGCGGCAGGTTTCCCTTTTTTTGACGAAATCAATAGCGCAGTCAGGATACCCAAACTTTTGCACATGTCAAGATTTTTGATCACCTCTTTGCACAGAACATGCAATTTGACAAGGGGTGCCCAAACTTTTGCATAGGACTGCATATAAACTCAAAACGATTTCCATCATAAATAGCCAATGTGAAGCCCCATCATAACCAATGTCGCCATTTTTATGAAGGACACCATGACGGAAACCCGACAAAACCTATTCAAGTCAATGGGTTCCGTAAAGAGCCGTGGGTTTCCGTTATGCAACAGATCCGGTGGCTCCGGTTTTTCGTTGTTTTGCTCCTATGACGCATCAAAATAATGGAAACTCTGAACGCAGATGTGAACAGAGCCTCAGCCTCCCCTACACTCCTGACAATTTACATGGTCCAATCTACCAATTCAACCCACCGAGACCAGATCCTAACAAATTTATGGGGACATTTCCAACTTATATACTGGGTCATGTACATCGGGACATATCTATTGACAAGCTGAATCCAATAGGGGGGGGGGTCAATAGACTTTCAGGCCATTATAACAATCTTCCTGGTGCAAAAACGCGGGAAATTTTATCATAAAAGGGACTACGTCAATTACACCCAAAAGGCCAACCCGTGGGTAAGTATTCAAGGGACGCTAAAATGAGAATTACGGAATTGGAAAACCTCGGACCAGAAGAACAGAATTTTGTAAGGGCATGACCACACATGGCGGAATTCCTCCGCAACTGTCCGCATCAATGCCGCACCTAATCCGGGTTGCGGATTACGGCTGCGGATCTGCACAAAATGTGCAGAAAATTGATGCGGACTAGCTGCTGCGGACTGCGGGAAAAGTGCTTCCCTTCTCCCTATCAGTGCAGGATAGAGAGAAGGGACAGCACTTTCCCTAGTGATAGTAAAAGAAATTCATACTTACCGCCCGTTGTCTTTATGACGCGTCCCTCCTTCGGCATCCAGCCCGACCTCCCTGGATGACGCGCCAGTCCATGTGACCGCTGCAGCCTGTGCTTGGCCTGTGATTGGCTGCAGCCGTCACTTACACTGAAACGTCATCCTGGGAGGCCGGACTGGAGACAGAAACAGGGAGTTCTCGGTAAGTACGAACTTCATTTTTTTTTACAGATACATGTATATTGGGATCGGTAGTCACTGTCCCGGGTGCAGAAACAGTTACTGCCGATCGCTTAACTCTTTCAGCACCCTGGACAGTGACTATTTACTGACGTCTCCTAGCAACGCTCCCGTCATTACGGGAGCCCCATTGACTTCCTCAGTCTGGCTGTAGACCTAGAAATACATAGGTCCAGCCAGAATGAAGAAATGTCAAGTTAAAAAAGCAAGACGCATCCGCAGCACACATGACATGTGCATGACAGCTGCGGACTTCATTGCGGAACTTTGAATCTCCATTGAAGTCAATGGAGAAATTCCGCCATGAGTCCGCCACTGCTCCGCAACAGACAGAGCATGCTGCGGACACCAAATTCCGCTCCGCAGCCTATGCTCCGCAGCGGAATTGTACGCATCGTGTAAACGAACACTGCTAAATTAAAGTGAAAGTCAATGTAGAAACGGCTCCGCTGCGGATTAACGCTGCGGAGTGTCCGCAGCGGAATTTAAGTGCAATTCCGCCATGTGTGAACCCGCCCTGACAGAACGTAATAAAGTGTAGAAATGTTCGATGTCGCCGTTTCTGATCAATTCTTCTATATGCTCTATTCACACTGCGTTTGAGCCTACCATCGGAGGAATACGTTTGGAAAATTGCCCAATGTATAGGTCTACGTCACTCATAGGATCCCACTGCAAAAAGAACACTGTATACTGTACCATGCAGTATATATTATTTTCCTGGATGCCTCTGTATTGAAAAGCAACATTGACTATGCTTTTACATACAGTAAAAAAAAATGGTTATCCGCCGCATACGCCGAACGTACACAATTGTGATAATATCCGCTCTCTATCCCTTCCACTATTTTGTATCTACATAATTGTCTATAAACAGCTCCTGCGAAAAAGAAAAACGTTTCCTCCAAAATTGACAACATGCATTTTTTCTTAGCACTTCGCTACTTGCAGAAAACACAAAGAAAAATAATGGAGGTCATTTTAATAATCTTCTAATACTAAAGTACAAAAAACTCCTGCAATTCATCCATCTCAGGGTATATAGACGATGCTACGGCACAAAGCAATTGCAGATGACACTGATATCAGAACAATGGCGCTCTCCGCATGCGACAATACCGCTGATTAGTTATTCCAGGAGACGCGCTGGAAACCTTCTCCTGCTCCAGCACAAAATCAACTTCTTGTTGTTCTGTGCGATTATTAAGATTACCGTGAAGCAATGTTCTTTCCTTTACACGGCGCTCAAAAAAATACGACGTGTAAACGTGTCAAATACGTTAGCGTTTTTGAGGCGTTTTCGGTGTGTTTTTTTTTTTATAGGTTTGGTGCGCGTTTTTTGGTGCGTGATTAAGACTCCCATTGACTACGGGAAAATTTGACATGTATTACACGCCAAAGAATTGACCTGGCGCTTTTTGGTTACGCGATGCATTTTCTAAATCTGCTTGCGTAAAAAACGCGTTGTATGTACTAATGTGGCGCTTTCGCATTGATTTGAATATGAAGCTTAAGCAAGTGTTTGACGCGTATTTCAGTGCGTAAAATGTGCCGAAATATGCATCACATACACGCCGTATGAACAAGGCCTTTGTTCTAGACACAAACTAAAAGACATTATATGATAAAGGAAGAGTTGGCCCAGATCTGACAAGGGTTTAGCAATGACGCGATGTCCAAACCGGTGAGGGTCCAAATCGTGTGACGGGCAGATGACTCGAGGATAATAGTTAATATCACTGGCTCAGGATCATAAACAGACACTTGGTCCTGTAGCCCGCACTGTCCAAATGGATTTTGCGCACTACAATATCAGTGCCGCATTTTATAGCATATTACAAGAAGACCCAAGTCCTACAGTAATAAGATCGACAACATCATAGCAATCACGAACATGCCAATGAGAAGCCTCAAGACCCCCCCAAAAAAAGACAGGGCATTATGGTGAATCTCTATTCATATGGCTACCAGAAGTCAATATGATACACCAACAGATCTGGTTCTTCTTGGGTGGTCCGCAGAGGATGAGCCCTGTTTTTATTGGTTGTTTGCAGACCACACACACTTGTCAATATAGTGCTGTCAATTCTGGAGTATGTTTTTGTAGAACTCTACATTGTGTGTTCCTCTGTTATACCTCCTAGAAATGTAGGAATAAATTGACAACTGGATATTACCATTGGCCTTGTCAAAGGGGGTGTGTCCATACAATTTGACATGGCCAGCACTGATTGGACAGTGTCAGTCTATGCAGGGACACACCTCTAACTGGTAACACCCTGCTGTTAATTTATTCATAAATTTTTAGGAGGAATAACAGAGGAACGATACAATGCAGAGTTCTATAAAAAAAAAAAGATGCTCCAGAATTGTTATTTAATGGAGAATACAATTATTACTTACAATTATTATTTACTAAAACAGATAAGTCAGGAGAGGTGACAGGTCCTCTTTAGAGTTGCTAAAAATTACATTTACCCGTTATGGCAATACTAGGTGCCACGGTGACAATGGCACTTGTATTAGTTGCCTATTTAGAGATAAATAGGCACATTTTTGATGTAGGAGCTGTATGATATTTGACAAAGCCTCAAAATCTGCTCCAAAATAAAATGATTCACATTTCGCTGGCTTACCATTCACAATGAGTGTTATGTGGAGATAGGCAGAACGCCAAGGACTCCTCTACAACACATTACTGGGACTCTATAACATAAGCACCATCTGTACCCACTTGTCTATTCAATCTGACAACAATCCCGGGGCCTCAGGGGCATGGCATACTGGCAGATACAGGTGTCAATTTTAAAGGAACATTACAACTAGAAATCTGATAAACACCAGTAAAACAGGAGGCCATGAATGACACAAACCTGGAACGTTTCTTTACTGATTCTTATCCGGTTGGAATATAAATATATACGGTGACGCCATTCTCCGACACTTCTTCATCTTACATGCAACAGATTGCGATCACACAGGACACCATTAACCCCGAAGGAAATGGTTTAGTTTGGACATAAGGAGACTGATTTTTTTTTTTTTCCATTTTTCATCACCGCATTCCGAGAACCATATTTTTGTTATTTACCCGTCAACGTATGAAGGTTTGTTTTTTTGTGGAACAAGTTGTCTTTTTCAATGTACCGATTTGTGGTGCATATAATGTATCGGTTAAATTGTATATAAAAAAAAAACGGCAAAAAAATAGCAATTCTGACACCGGTTTTTTGGGGATTGTTTTTACGCCATTAGCCATGTGGTATAAATAATATGCAAACTTTATTCAATGGGTTATGTCGATTGCATCAAAATAAAAAATAAAATGTTTTACTGTTTTTACAGAATAAAAGCACTTTTTCATTTGAAAAAAAGGGGTTTATTTATTAGAATTGTTTAACTTTAAACTATTTTTTGTTAGTAAACGAGGGGTGATTATGGTGAATGTGTCGGGCTGCGGGTGGCCCTGCCCCCTTCTGCTAAGCCCCACCTAACTTCTTAAAAAAAAAGTGGTGAAAGTGGCGGAGAACAGTAAAAAAATTCCCCCCATTAGGTGGACGTTTTGAGAGGGATCTAAAAGACCACAAGGGGGCGCCATAGCAAGTATGTATATTTTTTTTAATGACTCCAATTGCAAATTGTGTGTTTTGCCTGACCTTTTATGGAGGGACAACCCTTTTTGAAAGTCATTGGGGTCTGCAGGGAAGATAGAACAGCACTGATCACAGTGTTATCCTTATAAATAAGGAAAGAGAGGGATCGAGAGACAACATTTACATTAAACTCTATTTGGTAATTCAGCTCTCACCCATCAGCCTTCAGAGAAGACAAAGATGAACTGATATCATTGAATAAGAAAACAGGAAGGAGACGAGCTCTGTAGGAAAATGTCTGCCTATTGGAATCACGATTACATCAGAAATAGAAAATATGGTAATCAGAAAAACAACTGGTGATTAGGACATTCAGAGAGAAGACGTTCTGGGAAAATATTCTAATATATGTGTGTTTTATTCTCAGCCCGTCATGAAAAATTCAGCACATACAGATGATATTTTGATTTAAAAAAACCCACAAAAGGCCATGTAAAGTCTACTGCAAGGAAACGTGAATGGACAATAAAGCAGTCCTCTATTATAAGCAGGGGGCAGCTCGGAAATCAGACCCGTCATACCAATTAATAAAGCCGGAACATATGCCTACATACTACAGGCTGAGAATACAATAACCTGCAGAGTTGTACCGCATTTCCATGATGGCCTCGTTCACACAGGGCAGCTGTTTCCTTAAAGGGGTTGTCCAGGATAAACATTGACCAAATATTTTAAAGAGGACCTATCCCCTTAATAATTGTATTCCTCATGAATTAACAATTCTGGAGCATCTATTCTCACAACTACGTTACATAGTTACATAGTTACATAGTTACATAGTTACATAGTTAGTACGGCTGAAAAAAGACACATGTCCAGCAAGTTCAACCAAGGGAAGGGAAAAGGGAAGGAAACATTTCTACACATAGGAGCTAATATTTTTTTGTTCTAGGAAATTATCTAACCCTTTTTTAAAGCCATCTCCTGTCCCTGCTGTGACGGCTCCTGCGGTGACTATTCCATAGATTCACCGTTCTCACAGTAAAGAAGCATTGTCGCCTCTGCAGCTTGAACCTTTTTTTCTCCAGACGGAGGGAGTGCCCCCTTGTTTTTTGAGGGGGTTTTACAAGGAACAGGATTTCACCATATTTTTTGTATGTGCCATTAATATATTTATATAAGTTAATCATGTCCCCCCTTAGTCGTCTTTTTTCAAGGCTAAATAGGTTTAATTCTTTCAATCTTTCCTCATAACTTAAATTCTCCATGCCCCTTATTAGCTTCGTTGCTCTTCTTTGTATTTTTTCCAACTCCAGGGCATCCTTTCTATGAACTGGAGCCCAGAACTGAACTGCATATTCTAGATGAGGCCTCACTAATGCTTTGTAAAGTGGCATTATTACATCCCTGTCCCGCGAGTCAATGCCTCTTTTAATACACGACAATATCCTGCTAGCCTTTGAAGCAGCTGATTGACACTGCATGCTGTTATTGAGTTTATGATTTACAAGTACACCCAGATCCTTCTCAACAAGTGAATCCGCCAGTGTAGCGCCCCCTAGGACATATGATGCATGCAGGTTGTTGGTACCAAGATGCATAACTATACATTTATCTACATTAAACTTCATTTGCCAAGTGGACGCCCAAACACTTAGTTTGTTTAAATCTGCCTGTAATTCATGAACATCTTCCATAGTCTGAACTATATTACATAGCTTGGTGTCATCTGCAAAAATATCATTCCTCTGTTATTCCTCCCATAAATGTATGAATAATTTGACAACTGGGTGTTACCAGTTGGGGGTGTGTCCCTACACAGTCTGACAATGTCCAATCAGTGTTGACAAAGTGAGACTGTGTAGGGACACGCCCCTTTGACAAAAAGAATGGTAACGCCCAGTTGTCAATTTATTCATAAATTTGTTGGAGGAATAACAGAGGAACGGCACAACGCAGAGTTCTAAGAAAACATGGTCCAGAATTGGTATTTCATGGGGAATACAAGTATTTACTAAAATAGACATGTCAGGAGAGGTGACGGGTCCTATTTAAGGATAGCCTGCCACTCCCGGAACTCACACCGATCGGCAAAACTAATGGGAGCTTTATTACTATCCCAATCAAAAAATTTCACATACTCCTATATGTTCCTGACTATTCTGAACAAGAAGTCACCACCATTTTGGAGACTACAGAGAACTCTTTGGTCACTCAGCCATCTGGCTTGCATAGAAGTTTATACAAACACTAACACGTAATTACAATTCTAATTTTCACTATGGTTTAACCCCTTAATGACTGGGCCAATTTTAGTATTTTCATTTTAGTTTCTTTCTCCCCACTTTCCAAAAGCCATAACTATTTTATTTTTTCGTCGATAGAACCGTATGAGGACATATTTTTTGTGTGACAAATTGTAGTTTTTCATGACATTTAATTTACCATATAATGTACTGGGAAACTGCAAAGAAATTCTTTGTGGGGTGAAATGGGCATTTTTTGTGTTTTACCACTTTTACAAAGAAAAACCTATTTGTTGAAAAAAATTAGCTTTGTGTCACCACATTCTGAGAGCTGTAAGGGTATGTTCACACGCACTGTTTTACGCCTCGAATTACGCCTGAAAAAACGGCTCCATTACGCCTACAAACACCTGCCCATTGCTTTCAATGGGTTTTACGATGTTCTGTTCACACAAGGTGTCATTTTACGCGTCGCTGTCAAAAGACGGCGTGTAAAAAGACGCCCGCGAAAAAGAAGGTGCATGTCACTTCTTGGGACGTTTTTTGAGCCGTTTTTCATTGACTCTATAGAAAAACAGCTCCAAGAACGGTCATAAAAAAACGCCACGAAAAACGCGATTTTGATGAAAAAACGGTTGAAAATCTGGAGCTGTTTTCCCTTGAAAACAGCGCCATATTTTCAGACGTTTTTGATTTTGCGTGTGAACATACCCTAAAGCGAAAAACGCGAGTAGTTACAAAAACGTCTGAAAATCAGGAGCTGTTTTCAGGCGAAAACAGGTCCGTAATTTCAGACGTATTTTGCTACTGCGTGTGAACATACCCTAACTTTTTTTTATTGCACTTGTGAATTCTAATCAATTTTTTTTAAATTCTAGCTTTTTAAATAAAAATTTTTTACAGCGTTCACCGTGCGGGTTAAATAACAATGTCACAATAAATATATCCAGAAGGGAGAAAAGAAAACCTGGACCGCACATCCACTTGCTATACTTGATCAGAAAAATAAAAATTTACGAAAATGAGGTTCCTAGTAAAAATTATAATCCACTTGCCACTTCACAGCGCCCTCTTTCAAGTGGGTCCCAACTCTACCAAGTGTAGTATCCCATGGCAATCAGTGCCACTGCAACACAGCACCTGCAGAGGGAGCAACCCAGGAGACCAGCAGCACCCATGCTGCCAGTATAAGCCACCTTGGCTCTGGACCACGTCCCACCACAGATACAGCACCACAACAACTACAAAATCACCACAAAAAAAATCAACAGATGGAAAAAGCTCACCTTTCCTTGTAGTCTCAGTTTCCCTGCAGCACCACCACAGGGGAAATTAAGAATTACACAGCGTCCATTCACATCAATGGGTTGTCTATGTAATACAGGACAGGACAGGTCCTCCAGAGTCATAGATGCTCTATGTAACCGCTGTCCACTCTTGCCAAGAGATGAGGATCCTGAACAGAAGACCCCCCTCTATATACTCAGAATTCCCTAATAGGGTGTAATAGGGTTTTCTAAACTGGACAAGCCCTTTAACTAGGGCAACATATTATAAGTGACAGATCCACTTTTAATACATTTAACGTTCCAAACCCTTTATCAATTTTGTTGCCCAATATAATTGACTGGAAAATAGATGTTTTACAATATTAATAGCTTAGTGAAGTGATCTCCCAACACAGGCCTGTGGCATTATAGGACATGATATAACTGTCAATCACACTGGGGCCCTGTCTACAGTGACATGCTCAGCACTGTAAACAATGGGGACACCCAACAGTGGCCAATACAGAATAATAATAATTATTATGATTATTTTTTACTTCACGTACACAGCAGTCATCTTTCTTTCATCTTAGTGTGATATAACATAAGATATAATTAGTGAAAATGCTATTATTTTTAATCAAATTCCTTTCCAGGAAAAAAACATAAGCACCAGAAAATATTCTTAATCCACATAATAAGCTGAGAACCCGTCTGTACCGAACATCAGTATACCGGCGCTCGAAAGATTATTAAGCTGCAAAAATGTAATCTGGGATATTAGCATAATTTCCCAGCATTCATCTGCTCAGCAACCATGAAGGTGTATTCATGTTAAACATACATTTTCTACCAACAAGTCTCATTCAAAGTGGATGTGTCAGGTCTCCTAGGCTCCCCTATCAGAGGACAACATACGATAGAGAGGGAGACATTAAGCTCAGGGATATATAGTTTTCTATGATTTGATTCAGTAATTTTATGTATTCAGCTGTTTATATGCTGCCAGGGCTCATAGAGAAAGCCTCTGAATCTGACCCCATCCTCTCATAGAAAAAGCCTGTGAGTCCTGCTCCTCAAGCTCTCATAGAGAAAACCTGTGAATCTGACTCCACCCACTCACAGAAAAAGCTTGTGAGTCCTGCTCCTCCCTCCCTCTCATAGACAGAGCCTGTGAGTCCTGCTCCTCAAGCTCTCATAGAGAAAACCTGTGAATCTGACTCCACCCACTCACAGAAAAAGCCTGTGAGTCCTGCTCCTCCCTCCCTCTCATAGACAGAGCCTGTGAGTCCTGCTCCTCCCACCCTCTCAGACAGAGCCTGTGAGTCCTGTTCCTCCAACCCTCTCAGACAGAGCCTGTGAGTCCTGCTCCTCCCACCCTCTCATAGACAGAGCTACCTTACGTTTGTCTAGAAAATGGTCTCCTACTGTTTTGAAGTTCCCAGTGTTTCCCGTTCCTGTATCCTGTGCTAACTGGTCAAGTGCCGCGCTGAGCTGTAGTTGTGTTGTGCTGTATACCACGCCTGACCTGCTACTCCACGCCTGACGTCTGCCTGCTGCCTAAGTCCCAGCCGAGCCTGTCATTGCTACTGTCCGAGCTGCCACAGGTACACTATACGAACTATAGACTGTGACCTATGTCCTGTTGGCCAGCTGCCATACCGTCAAGGGAGTACGGTCTAGTAGTGGGTCCACGCACCTAACGTGACAAGTAGTAACAGCAGCCCTCCCTCACTGTAGTAGTAACAGTAGCCCCTTCACAGTAGTACTAACAGCAGCCCCCCTCACAGTAGTACTAACAGCAGCCCCCCTCACAGTAGTAGTAACAGTAACCCCCCCTCACAGTAGTAGTAACAGTAACCCCCCCTCACAGTAGTAGTAACAGTAACCCCCCCTCACAGTAGTAGTAACAGTAACCCCCCCTCACAGTAGTAGTAACAGCAGCCCCCCTCACAGTAGTACTAACAGCAGCCCCCCTCACAGTAGTACTAACAGCAGCCCCCCTCACAGTAGTAGTAACAGTAACCCCCCCTCACAGTAGTAGTAACAGCAGCCCCCTTACAGTAGTAGTAACAGTAACCCCCCCTCACAGTAGTAGTAACAGCAGCCCCCTCACAGTAGTAGTAACAGCAGCCCCCTTCACAGTAGTACTAACAGCAGCCCCCCTCACAGTAGTACTAACAGCAGCCCCCCTCACAGTAGTACTAACAGCAGCCCCCCTCACAGTAGTAGTAACAGTAACCCCCCCTCACAGTAGTAGTAACAGCAGCCCCCTCACAGTAGTAGTAACAGCAGCCCCCTCACAGTAGTAGTAACAGCAGCCCCTCACAGTAGTAGTGGTAGTAACAGTAGCCCCCCTCACAGTAGTAGTAATAGTAGCCCCCTCACAGTAGTAGTAACAGCAGCCCCCCTCACAGTAGCAGTCACAGCAGCCCCCCCTCAAAGTAGTAGTAACAGCAGCCCCTCACAGTAGTAGTAACAGTAGCCCCCTCACAGTAGTAGTCATAGCAACACCCCCACAGTAGTAACAGTAGCCCCCCTCACAGTAGTAGTAACAGTAGCCCCCCTCACAGTAGCAGTCACAGCAGCCCCCCTCACAGTAGTAGTAACAGCAGCCCCTCACAGTAGTAGTGGTAGTAACAGTAGCCCCCCTCACAGTAGTAGTAATAGTAGCCCCCTCACAGTAGTAGTAACAGTAACCCCCCCTCACAGCAGCCCCCCTCACAGTAGTAGTAACAGCAGCCCCCTCACAGTAGTAGTAACAGTAACCCCCCCTCACAGTAGTAGTAACAGTAACCCCCCCTCACAGTAGTAGTAACAGTAACCCCCCCTCACAGTAGTAGTAACAGCAGCCCCCTCACAGTAGTATTAACAGTAGCCCCCCCTCACAGTAGTAGTAACAGTAACCCCCCCTCACAGTAGTAGTAACAGTAACCCCCCCCCCTCACAGTAGTAGTAACAGTAACCCCCCCTCACAGTAGTAGTAACAGCAGCCCCCCTCACAGTAGTAGTAACAGCAGCCCCTCACAGTAGTAGTGGTAGTAACAGTAGCCCCCCTCACAGTAGTAGTAATAGTAGCCCCCTCACAGTAGTAGTAACAGCAGCAGCCCCCCTCACAGTAGCAGTCACAGCAGCCCCCCCTCAAAGTAGTAGTAACAGCAGCCCCTCACAGTAGTAGTAACAGTAGCCCCCCTCACAGTAGTAGTCATAGCAACACCCCCACAGTAGTAACAGTAGCCCCCTCTCACAGTAGTAGTAACAGTAGCCCCCGTCACAGTAGTAGTAACAGTAGCCCCCCCCTCACAGTAGTAGTAACAGCAGCCCCCCTTACAGTAGTAGTCACAGCAGCCCCCTCACAGTAGTAGTAACAGTAGCCCCCTCACAGTAGTAGTCATAGCAACACCCCCACAGTAGTAACAGTAGCCCCCCTCACAGTAGTAGTAACAGTAGCCCCCCTCACAGTAGCAGTCACAGCAGCCCCCCTCACAGTAGTAGTAACAGCAGCCCCTCACAGTAGTAGTGGTAGTAACAGTAGCCCCCCTCACAGTAGTAGTAACAGCAGCCCCTCACAGTAGTAGTGGTAGTAACAGTAGCCCCCCTCACAGTAGTAGTAATAGTAGCCCCCTCACAGTAGTAGTAACAGCAGCCCCCCTCACAGTAGCAGTCACAGCAGCCCCCCCTCAAAGTAGTAGTAACAGCAGCCCCTCACAGTAGTAGTAACAGTAGCCCCCCTCACAGTAGTAGTCATAGCAACACCCCCACAGTAGTAACAGTAGCCCCCTCTCACAGTAGTAGTAACAGTAGCCCCCGTCACAGTAGTAGTAACAGTAGCCCCCCCCTCACAGTAGTAGTAACAGTAGCCCCCACTCGCAGTAGTAGTAATAGTAGCCCCCCTCACAGTAGTAGTAACAGCAGCAGCCCCCCTCACAGTAGTAGTAACAGTAGCCCCCACTCGCAGTAGTAGTAATAGTAGCCCCCCTCACAGTAGTAGTAACAGCAGCCTCCCTCACAGTAGTAGTAACAGTAACCCCCCCTCACAGTAGCAGTCACAGCAGCCCCCCTCACAGTAGCCCCCCTCAGAGTAGTTGTCCCAGCAGCTCCCCTTCCTACAGAGACTGATGCAGGAGGAGGGCATATTGCTGTTATTACATGACAGCTGCTGTGTTTTTACTAAGCCCTGCAGGAGTGGTCTGTGGTCTGCAGGGATAGATGGGCATGGATGCTGTCACAGCTTCATTCAATCGAAATGAAAACGGACCTTAAAATGGGTGGAACTTATGCAAATATGCCCAAAGTGGGCTTTCTGTGAGGTTTTGTGAGGGCGTTCCTGGGCAGACCACGGCATGGCTTACTCGTCCTGTAAATGGGGATTTAAATGTTGGGAGATATATGAATGACTGCAACTGCATGACCCAAACGTGATGTGAACAAGGCCTTCAAGGGGCTTATGGGTGTAAAAAACAAAACAAAACAGGAAATGTAGTATAAGGGTATGTTCACACGCACTAATTTTTGCCCCGAATTACGTCCGAAAATAGCGCCTCATTAGCGCTGACAAACATCTGCCCATTGAAAGCAATGGGCAGACGTTTGTCTGTTCACACGAGGCGTAATTTACGCCCCGCTGTCAAATGACGGCGCGTAAATTGACGCCCGCGGCAAAGAAGTGACCTGTCACTTCTTTGGCCGTAATTGGAGCTGTTATTCATGGACTCCAATGAATAGCAGCGCCAATTACGTCCGTAATGGACGCGGCGTTCAAGCGCCTGCACATGCCGTTACGGCTGAAATTACGGGGATGTTTTCAGGCTGAAACATCCCCGTAATTTCAGCCGTTACGGACGCCCTCATGTGAACATACCCTTACAAGAAATAAAAAGAAGCAGTACTAGAAATACTCGTAGAACAGCTTCCATGACCACCATTTTTACATGCATTTTTCTGGCGCATTTTTCTATATTTCTCATGGAAGTCCATGGAGAAAATGGCTCAAATATGCAACATATAGAGCACACTGAGGTATCAAAAAACACAGCTCACCCAACTGCTTAAATTATTAATGCCATTTACGCCTCTTGCACATGGCAGAAACATCTGCAGGAAGCTGAGCACTGGCACACGGACTCCATGTACCGACATATGGGGAGAAGAGCCCCGCAATACATCCTGCGACGGAGCATGCCACGTATTTATTCTGTGATTTTTGTACTGAATTAAGCAGAAAAAAAAATATCTCTAAATGCCTCCATATGATATCAGAGGCTTACGGTGGTAGAGTAGGGCACCATTCAACTCTATGGGTGCCGTATGAGAGCTTTCTACAACATGGAGTCATAATACGCCCATGTGCATGAGCCTAACATATATACATATTCTATATATATATATATATATATATATATATATATATATATATATATACACATACACACATAATTACACATCCCATTGAATTGTACCAAATGAAAACCTTAGCTCTGCTACATGTGTTTTCTGTATAGCAATACAAAAACAGATTAAAAAATTTAATAAAATAAACAATACAAAAAAACCTTTGGCAATAGTCACCGATGAATTCCTCACACGTCTCCATTGGGTTGAGATATTACACAGTATTGTGGGGTAATTACGCTGGAACCGGCGCTGCTGAAAATTCAATCACTATTCTTGCAGAGAAATGTACAATGTCAGCATCGCCCGTCTCATCGTCGTACGCTGGGCAACCATCCAAACTCCACAAAAAGTATTCTGGTAGCAAAGAAACCAAGAGGGGCCAAGAAAAAACTCTCAAGTGTTTACAAATAAAATACTAAAATATTAACCCCGACACCGCATTTATTTATCTCACGAAGACAACAACTTTTTGAAAGGAAGCCGACCTGGAAACCCGCTGATCGCCACAGGTCCGGCTTCTGAAACCCCCGACTGTTATTATTGGGGTAATTTGCAGCCAGTTAGGACATTTCCCCTGCAGTTGTCGCTACAGAAAAAATGTAGAGTTACATGGCGGCGATTAAAACGAATGGACTTTCATGTAATACATGGACAGGCCAGGTCTGCCAGAGAGAGAGTTGCTTTCCCTTAACGGCTCCAGCTCATTGATGGGGTACCGAATGGGGGACCCCCTCCTATTTGGTTCGTATGCTTTAACAGGACATATGGGCAGGGGTTGTTTTAATGAGACCATGTCTTTAGGGCCAGGATTACACATGCAATTTTGACACCGTTTTTGGCTCAGTTTTTGTGACACACACAGGAGTGGACGCAAAAAACCCACAAAAAAACTAAAAGGAAAGAGCCAAAACCTGCGTCAAAACTGCATGTGTGTGATCCTGACCTTGTGGTCACACAAAACTCAATGGGGCAAATCTATCAAAACTGATTCAAGGGATAAGTGGTACCGTTGCCTGTAGCAACCAATCAGATTCCAGCTCTCATCTTTCTGAAGCCTTTTTTAAGGTGAAAGCAGCTACCCGATTGGTTGCTATGGACAACTACTCCACTTGTCCTTGGCACCAGTTTTGATACATCTCCCCCATTGAGTGCTGTGTGTTTGGGCACTTTATCGCTTTATTACGGTCACTGCTGATTATTGTTAAAGCAGCTGTGTTTTTTTAGCGACTTTTAGGCCAGGATCTCACACATGCAGTTTTGGTGCAGTTTTTAGCTCCTTTTTTTTTTAGACAAACAGAGAAGTGGACACAAAAAAAATGGAGATGCATCAGTCTTTTCTTTATCTGTCCTTCCTTTTGGATTCGCCTCAAATAACCGAGCCCAAAAGTGCACCAAAAATTGCGTGTGTTCCTGACTTCAAACACGCATTTAGGGTCAGTTTTATGGGTGCAGCAAATGACCCCCGCAGTTCTACTGCACTAAAACCTAGATCACCATAGCATACTAGAAACCGGGGGATCCTGGTTTTGGAAACGTACAGAAAAAGCGTGCAAAAACTGCAGGTCTCTATTTTTTTTTATATACATATTTTTCCAAAAACATACTTTGTTGTCATTTATCATGTTCTCATTCAGTACCATGATAGGACATTGCTGGTACGAGTACGTTTCGACAGAAATACGTTTTTTTTTTGTTTTTTTTAATTTATTGGGTTTCTAAAGGCATAGTGGACAAAATTATTGTGATAGGAGCCTTTTTTATGCTGTGACTTGAAAAAGTAAGAATTAAAAAAAAAAAAAGAATAGAAATTGTATACAATGTAATCCAATGTAGGCAATTTACTAGGAGTTAAAGAGTCTGGACACATTTCTCTTCCACCGACACATTGTAGCAAACTATCAAGATAGAGAGATATTTATGCTGCTGTGTTTACCTCACAGAGGATTGTCTACACTGGATGCATTGTAGCAAATTTTCAGCTGTGAGAAGTATAAGGTCTGAATTGGTTTTCAGGATTTGCATGTAAACAAGAATGCTTGCTTCCAGACAGCAAACAGGGTTATTGACAATGGTGAGGAATTAAAGCACAAAGTACATATATTAGAAAGTTGAAGAACTTTTTAAACATTGATATCTGAAAACCCTTTTTCACATCACAATTACCCCATTTTTTTTCATGTCATATATGGACCATAAGGCCCCGTTCACACAGTTTTTTTTGCAGACGGAATTTTGAGGCAATTACCTGCACGCCGTTTGCCACGTTTTTCGCCCGCGGCCACCACGAAAAATGCTTTCTCTGCCTCCCATTGATGTCAATGGGAGGTCAGAGACGTAAACGCCCGAAGATAGGACATGTCACTTCTTTTTCCCGCGAGACGGTTTTTCCGCTCGCCGGGAAAAAAACGCCTCCGCCTCCCATTGAAATCAATGGGAGGCATTTTCGGCTGTTTTTTGGCATGTTTTCTGACACGGTTTCCGCATCAAAAAACCTGTCAAAAAACTCTGTGTGAACAGGGCCTGATATGGCAGAGAAGGTGCATTGTTTTTTAAAACAATTTTTTTTTCAGATGATCGTTTCAATAGGAAATATCACAAAATAGATGCAAATCGGAGAACAAAACATTTGATGCCTTGTGCATGGAAGATATAATGTGCCATTGTGGCAGTAATGATAATGAAGTGAAGCTCTGGTTTGGAGCCACCTTATCCATTATATTAGGGAATTTTATTATGAGCAATTCCTTAATACATTATTATGATCGGAATTTGATTTCCCCACCGCCCTGCAGAGCTATTATTGGAAGAGTTCTCGCTTGTGGAAGGAACAATTTCCGTAATTATATTATATTAGGGAATTGCTAGTCCTGCTGAGAAGTGGATGCATGTAACAGTCCAGGCAAGGCTCTGTGAGCTAAGAAGCCTGGACTCCAGACTGATACATTGCAGCAAACTATCACAGATATTTGTGCAGCTCCTGCTGATGTATTTAGCTCACAGAGCACTGCCCATACTGATACATTGTAGCAAACTATCACAGAGATTAGTGCAGCTGATGTATTTAGCTCAAGGAGCATTGCCTAGGCTGGTTACAATTGTATCCTCTTCTCAGTTTGCAGCCCATGAAAGTAAACAAGACTGTTCTTATTCACTGACAGCAAACAAATATATTTTGAGACTAGTGAAGAATTAAAACACAAACGTATAATAGAAAATGGTAGAACTTTTTAAATAATACACTGATTGAGATTTAATTATATAAAACCGGAAAACTCTTTTCAGGTTTACGAGACGATCCCTATTCATATACCCTATTAGAGCATATGGACGTTATGGAGAGGACACCCTGCTATAAGTCAGAACCTGCTCTGGAGGACTCAGCCTGTGTATTACGTGGTTGCCTACTTATTTCAATGGGTGCCATGTAATACCATATTTCCTCAACTGAGGTCATTGTAGGAGAAATGTGTGGTTGGACAAAACTTCCCCAGCAATGTCAGTTGAATACCGGTATTTCCAGAATTGGACCCATGGCAATCAGCTTAATATTAGAGGTCTTACCCAGGCTTGGCAACTTTGCATTCCGCCACATGTGCTTACATAACGCTGTATAGGATGCCATAAAAAAAAAAAAAATGTAATCCCTTCCAATATTTAGATCCCTATTTGCCAGACATTTTAAGTCCCACTTAAGATCCACCTGGGAATGCCCACAAAACAATACAGAAACGCCCATTTTGGGGGTCATATTTAAGGTCTGTTTAACAAGACATTCCCACAAATAAATTGTATAATTGGGGGGTAAGATAGCGGAAAAAAACACGACAGAACTGCATTGTGTATGTCCTGCAAAAGGACCTGCAGACATATGGTCACATGACCTTATGTTTGCAGCTCTTGTTACTGTTTAGAGACCTTCAGGTCACATGATCGCAGGTCCTAGAACAGCAGCAAGACTAGAGAGAGAAAACTGAGCTTAACGGGATGGATTAGTTTAAGGGGTCTGTATTTAGGGTGGTCTGGTATCTGTATTTAGGGATCTGGTCTGGGGTCTGTATTAGTTTAGGGTGTCTGGGGTCTGTATTAGTTTAGAGAGTCAGGTCTGGGGTCATTATTAGTTTAGGTGTTCAGGTCTAGGGTCTGTATTTAGGGGTCTGGTTTTAGGGGTTTTCCGGGCACGTGGATAGGTCATCAGTATGAAAAATCGGTCCGTACCCGGACAGCTCCTTTAATGTATGTGCCTGGGCCTTGGTGTCTAAATTTTGTTTCCATAGAGGCTGGAAATGGCTGCAGAAGTGAGGGGGCAAAGGTGTCTTATCAGGAAACTCACCATAGCGGTCTGTGTCAGATGGAGAAGAAAATAAAAAAGAACGACTCTCTTCAGAGAAGATATCACTTGTGAGCCACTAGATTTATAGAGGATCTGTCCCCTCTCCTGACGTGTCTGTTGTAGGAAATCATTGTATTCCACATAAAGTCTTTGTGTACCCAGGACTAATAGACAAATGCGTGTTACCATTCCCATTGTCAGGCGCACTGGCGTAGCTATAGGGGTCGCAGCGGTCACAATTGCGACCGGGCCCCGAAGCCAGGGGGGCCCACGGCCCCCCGCACCACATCAATAAAAAGTTACTATAGTAACTCGGGCCGCGGGCCCCTGTTACTATAGTAATATACTTTACTTCCCTTCCTGGTTCCGGATCGCAGCGGAGGTCCTGACGTCAAGCGCTGTGCGCAGCGCATGACGTCACAGCGCTATGCACCGCGCACAGCATCGAGACTACAGAACTCCCGCCGCGGCCGAAGAGAAAGGTAAGGTTAGCCCTGACAGGCGGGGTCCGACTCCCGGGACCCGCCAATCAGCTGTTTTGAAGGGGCCGCAGCACTCGTACGAGAGCTGCCCCCCTTCATTCCTGTCACTTCATTCCGGTCACACTGTGAATCGGTGTCGGCGATTCACAGTGTGGGCGAGTAGTGAAATGAAGGGGAAGCAGCTCTCGTACGAGTGCTGCGGCCCCTTCAAAACAGCTGATTTGCGGGTCCCGGACGACACATCAGCTATTGATGGCCTATCCTGTGGATAGGCCATCAATGTTTAGGGACTGCACAACCCCTAAGCCTACGATGTAGCAGGCTTAGGGGGCCCATGAGACAGGATCACAGATTGTGTGATCCTGTCTGCTGGGCCCTGTATCTAAGCCAATCACATGGTAGGCTTAGATACATGGCCCATGCGTGATCCTGTCTGCTGGGCCCTGTATCTAAGCCTACCACACTGTAGCTTTAGATACAGGGCCCCAGCACACAGTAATCTTATACTGTAAAAGATTACTGTCTGCTGGACCCTGTATCTAAGCCTACCTTGTGGTAGGCTTAGATACAGGGTCCCACAGACAGTATCACACATGGGCCCTGTATCTAAGCCTTAGGGTATGTGCACAGACACTAATTACGTCTGTAATTGACGGACGTATTTCGGCCGCAAGTCCCGGACCGAACACAGTGCAGGGAGCCGGGCTCCTAGCATCATAGTTATGTACGATGCTAGGAGTCCCTGGCTCGCTGCAGGACAACTGTCCCATACTGTAAACATGTTTTCAGTACGGGACAGTTGTCCGGCAGCGAGGCAGGGACTCCTAGCGTCGTACAGAAGTATAATGCTAGGAGCCCGGCTCCCTGCACTGTGTTCGGTCCGGTACTTGCGGCCGAAATACGTCCGTCAATTACGGACGTAATTAGTGTGTGTGCACATACCCTAACACGTGTTACTAATCATTTTTTGTGTGTTTTCTTACAGGTTCGGTCGTTGGACTACGGCGGATTCCAGGACTACTTCGATGACAGCTTTTTTTTTATTAATAAAATGGTTAATGAGGGTTGTGTGGGTTTTTTTTTTCTATGTCTTTGTGGTTTTTTTTTAAACTATATTACTATCGCCTTAGTAATGGCCGCCGGCTGATTGACAGCATCCATTGCTAAGGCGGGGCTTAGTGTTAGCGGATGCAGAGGCTAACACTAACCTCCTTTATTACCCCGGTACCCACCGCCACCAGGGGTGCTGGGAAGAGCCAGGTACTATCCAGTACCTGACCATCTGTAGTGATGGTCGGCCACTGGGGTGGCCGCAGGCTGGTATTATCAGGAGGGGAAAGGCCAAAAACAGTGGCCCTTCCCATCCTGGTAATGCTGCCTGCTGCTGCTTTATTGTATCTGGCTGGTTATGAAAATGGGGGGGACCCCACGTCATTTAAAAAAAAATTAATAAAAAAAAAAAATTGGAAAGAACGATGTCGGGTCCCCCCCAATTTTCATAACCAGCCAGATACAACACAGCAGCAGCAGGCAGCATTACAAGGGTGGGAAGTGCCACTGTTTTTGGCCTTCCCCAGCCTAATACTACCAGCCTGCGGCAACCCCGGTGCCTGCCCGTCACTACAGATGGTTGGGTACTGGTTTGTACCCGGCTCTTCCCAGTACCCCTGGTGGCGGTGGGTACCGGGGTAATAATGGGGGTTAGTGTAGCCTCTGCACCGGCTAACATTAAGCCTCGCCTTAGTAATGGAGGTTGTCAATCAGCCAGCGGCCATTACTAAGGCGGTGATAATAAAGTTTAAAAAGATACAAGCACATAGAAAAAATATTTTATTGAAATAAAAAAACACAACCCTCATTAACCATTTTATTGAGAATAAAAAAAACGCTGTCATTGAAGTCCTCGTATCCAAAGTGCAACAACCGAACCTGTAAAAAAACACAAACACACAAAAATAATCAGTAACACATAAAGAAGTAAAATTATTATTCTTACCTATCCTGGGTCCAGCGCTGGAGCCGCAATGTCAGCGAGCTGGGCCCTGTATCTAATCCGATCATGTGTGATACTGTCTGCTGAGCCACTGTATCTAATCCTATCATGTGTGATACTGTCTGCTGAGCCACTGTATCTAATCCTATCATGTGTGGTACTGTCTGCTGAGCCACTGTATCTAATCCTATCATGTGTGGTACTGTCTGCTGAGCCACTGTATCTAATCCTATCATGTGTGGTACTGTCTGCTGAGCCACTTTATCTAATCCTATCATGTGTGATACTGTCTGCTCGGCCACTGTATCTAATCCTATCATGTGTGATACTGTCTGCTGAGCTGTGTATCTAATCCTATCATGTGTGATACTGCCTTCTGAGCCACTGTATCTAATCCTATCATGTGTGATACTGTCTGCTCAGCCACTGTATCTAATCCTATCCATAGTTTATAGGGTCGTAGTGCTATAGATATGCTATGCTGTCTCATATACACACTTTTTTTTGGGCGGACACATATGTATTGGGGCTTTCCCGGACATTTTAAGCCCTGAGGGTATGTTCACACGGCAGCGTCCGTTACGGCTGAAATTACTGTGCTGTTTTCAGGAGAAAACAGCACCGTAATTTCAGCCGTAATGGCATGTGTAGGCGTCTTTTGCTGCGTCCATTACGGAAGTAATTGAAGTTGGAAAACGGCTCCATTTACGTCTGAAGAAGTGACAGGCACTTTTTTACGCGCCGCCTTTTGACAGCGGCGCGTAAAAAAAATGACCGTCGGCACAGAACATCGTAAGACCCATTCAAATGAATGGGCAGATGTTTGCTGACGCTTTTGAGCCGCATTTTCGGACGTAATTCAATGCTAAAACGCCCGAATTACGTCCGTAAATAGTGTGTGTGAACCCAGCCTTAGTGACGCCCCCGGCTGCTAGTGCTGCATTGTTGGGTCACTTAGGAGACCCAGCGATGCAGCTGAAAGCGGACCGTCAGCCATGAGAAGTTTGCGGGGGGGGGGGGCCCAGTAAGAATTTTTGCATCGGGGCCCATGAGCCTCTAGCTACGCCCCTGGTCAGGAGGATGTGTCCCTACTCAGTGTGAAACTGTCAGCGATGGTGGGAGACTGTCAGTATGTAGGGACACAGACCTTTGACAAGGGGAATCGTAACACCCATTTGTGAATGTTCACACAGAAACGTGGTGTTCACTATGGACACGGCAGAGCGGCAGTGGTGGGGAAAAGCCCAGGGCCTACTATGGTCTGCCTCCACACAACCCACATACAAGGCTGCAACTATCTTACATACTTTCAGGAATAGGGATCCAGTTGTGATGGCCACTTCTTAACCACTGCAGATCCATCACAGTTTAAAGTATATTTGCTGCTTCCATTTAGAATTAGAAAGAAATCTCACAATAAAGTAATTCTACCATCTAGAGGTTTGTCTGTTAACAAGCTTGCTGATTATTTCAAATACCAACTAGCAGAATTATGAATGCAGCTCTGGTCTATAGTACACACTGTAAGTCAGAATCAGTACAAGATAAGTAATTTAATGTTAATATTCAACTTATATATATATACACACACACACACACACACACACACACACACACACACACACACACACACACACACACCATAAAATAGCGTTGAAAGGTGGACATATAACATGTAGGTTTTAACACCAGTCCTATGTAAACCCACTAATAACACTGTGAGGGAGAATTAGCAAAGGAAAAGTAGCGCAACTGTCCTTAGTACCGATTAGTTCCACAGAGGTCCTTTGGAAAATTAAGCAGCAGCAACCTAATTGGTTGCCATGGGCAACTGCTCCACTTTGCAACAATTTTCATGCATCTTCCCCATTGTTTTAACATGGCTTTTCATTCTACATTACAAACTCATCCTTGCTAGATTGATAATCTCAGCACTGCTACATCAGTAAACAGAACGTAACATCATGCTAACTGTCCGCTGGCAGAGTAACAGCTTCCATGCTGAGCGGCTTCGGTGAAGGTTTAGTTGTTACAACTTGTAAGAAAAGACTGGCACTACCTTACATCCACTCATGTTATGACACAGCCCATCTCTAAATAGAACGTTACAGCGCCACCTGGGAATCTGTGCCCGCTGTACATCAGTCATCCAAAATGATGGACTATGGAAACCACTGGATATGTAACATTCACTTTTAAGGGCATGTTCACATGGTTGGAATATCAACAGCAAAATCTGCCTCCGATTTAAAAAAAAAATCTGTCTTGGAAATTTGTGCGTTTACGTGCAGATGTCCAGACCTGCCGAAGATCCGCGCGAGGATTAGCCCCATTTAATGCCGCGATGTGTGAATGGGGCCTACGGTAACCAGTGTTCATGCTGAGAATTACAAGCGATCTGTAGAAAATTTTCAATAGAAAAACAGAGCAATTAAATAGGAAGTGTTCAAAGGAAAATACACATTTTGCAACCCCATATTAGTCACATGAGTGCGGTTTGTGCTCAGAACTACTTACTCTGGGGCTACAAAACCTACCCCGTAACCCTACATACACCCACTGGTATAGTATCTACAGGGGTTTTCCCACCAGAGAGATTTATGGCAGGTCAACAGGATATACAGGTCCCACCATATCCAGGTGTCCATGCGTACCTGCAGCGCTCTCCTTTCTAGTCTAGGGCGGTTACAGAAACAGCAGAGCCAGCTTGTTGTACTGTTTCCGGAACTCCTATAGACTTAAAACGAGAAACCCGCGGATATGCACGTCCATCTCTCCATTCAATCTCAGTCTGGATGTTGTGGCCGCCTCGCCTAGCGGTTCGAGGGACCGGGGACCCCCACCTTTCAGACATATATGGCATAGAATCTGCCTATGCAGGTTCCTATTCAAGGACAAGCAGTATAATAAATAGAAATACCAGATTAATAAATCGCGACATGCCATATTAGGGCAAAGCCCCACGTGGCGGAATTGCTCTGGAATTCCGCTGCGGACACTCCGCAGCGTTAATCCGCAGCGGACCCGTTTCTCCATTGCCTTCCACTGCTTTTTAGTAGTGTTCGTTTAGACGATGCGGAAAATTCCGCTGCGGAGCATAGGCTGCGGTGCGGAATTTGGTGTCCGCAGCATACAATGGATGTTGCGGACGTGTGGCGGACTGGTTGCGGACTCATTGCGGAAGTTCTCCATTGACTTCAATGGAGATTCTAAATTCCGCAATGAAGTCCGCAGATGTCATGTACATGTTATGTGTGCTGCGGAGTGTATTGGTTTTTTAACATGACATTTCTTCATTCTGGCTGGACCTATGTATTTCTAGGTCTACAGCCAGACTGAGGAAGTCAATGGCGCTCCCGTAATTACGGGTGACTATGTGTGTACACCCGTAATTACGGGAGCGTTGCTAGGCAACGTCAGTAAATAATCACTGTCCAGGGTGCTGAAAGAGTTAAGCGATCGGCAGTAACTGTTTCTGCACCCTGGA
The DNA here is from genome assembly GCF_050947455.1 of Rhinoderma darwinii. Taxonomy (NCBI): domain Eukaryota; kingdom Metazoa; phylum Chordata; class Amphibia; order Anura; family Rhinodermatidae; genus Rhinoderma; species Rhinoderma darwinii. The sequence goes on from NC_134691.1 coordinate 324,796,069, forward strand.
CAGTGACTTCCGATCACAATATACATCAACCTGTAAAAAAAATAGAAGTTCATACTTACCGAGAACTCCCTGCTTCTGTCTCCAGTCCGGCCTCCCGGGATGACGTTTCAGTCTAAGTGACGGCTGCAGCCAATCACAGGCTGCAGCGGTCACATGGACTGCCGCGTCATCCAGGGAGGTCGGGCTGGATGCCGAAAGAGGGACGCGTCACCAAGACAACGGCCGGTAAGTAAGAATTTCTTTTTACTTTCACTAGGGAAAGTGCTGTCCCTTCTCTCTATCCTGCACTGATAGAGAGAAGGGAAGCACTTTTACCGCAGTCCGCAGCAGCTAGTCCGCATCAATTTACTGCACATTTTGGGCAGATCCGCAACAGAATCTGCAACGCAGATTCTGTGCGGCATTGATGCGGACAGTTGCGGAAGAAATACGCCACGTGGGGCCATGCCCTTATGGGGATTTTCTCTTAGGAGTCATTGCTTTACAGAGGTACCATACGGCAACCCACGTAGTGCCTACAAGTCCGTAATACACGGGGCAGATTTACAACTGTGTCTGAGTCTAGAATGTATTGAAAAATGTGCCAAATTTTGGCACAATTTGGCCCATATAAGATTTTCGCATCTCACTAGTCACTTTTAAAAATATTTGAAAGAAAAAAAGGAGCATGGTTTAGTTAAAGGTGCATGTCTTGAATTGACCCAAAATGTGCCAAAATTGCCCCCTAAAAACTGCCACTAAGTTCTTGCGCAAAACTGTGGCAAATCAAAGGTGGTATAAGAAAGAGAAAAGTGCCTAACAGGTCAAGAAAGATGCGCCAAAATGATCACAAATCATGCACCTCTGTGATAAATTTAGCGCATTTTGTGCCTGCCTGGTCTAAGTTTACGCGGTCTTACTAATAGACAGCATTAGTAAATGTGGACCAATGTCTAGAGGATCAGAACTGTTATCAAACTATTGTGGACTCTTAGGCTATGTTCACACGGAGTATTTTGGGTGAGGAATATCTGCCTCAAAATTCCGTTTGGAACTTTGGGGCAGATTTTCCTCTCCCTGCACGCCGATTTTCGCGGTGATTTTAGCGCCGTTTTTCACCCGCGGCCATTGAGTGCCGCGGGCATAAAACAGCGCGAAATACGCTTTCTCTGCCTCCCATTGAAGTCAATGGGAGGTCAGAGGCGGAAGCGCCCGAAGATAGGGCATGTCGCTTCTTTTTCCCGCGAGGCAGTTTTACTGCTCGCAAGAAAAAAAGACGCCGACGCCTCCCATTGAAATCAATGGGAGGCGTTCTCGGGCCGTTTTTGCCGAGTTTTGCAACGCGGTTTCCACGTCAAAAAACTCGGCAAAATACCCCGTGTGAACATAGCCTTAGGCCGGGTCCACATATAGCGTAAATATTTTAACAAATCTCATCCACACGCTGCATAAATTATAAGTGGAAAAAACGCTCAGAAATTGACCTGCGGTGCATTTTTTTTATTCCGCAGCATGTCAATTGTATTTGTGTAATCGCTATTTTTTTGTTGCAGGTTTTCCTCATTAAATTCCATGGGGAGGTAAAAGCCGCAACAAATAGCAGATATTGCAATTTTTGCGGCGGAAAAACTGATTCCGCCATAAAAAACGCAACTCAGAAAAAAATAAATCGTATATTTACCAAGAATTATGTGTTTCTTTGTCCACGCCGGCCACCTGGGATGACGTTTCATCCCATGTGACCGCTACATCCAATCACAGGCTGCAGCGGTCACATGGGATAAAACGTCACCCCAGGGGGCCAGGCTGCAGTATGGCCGAGGGACACGTTGCCATGGCTATGGGTAAGTATAAAACTTTTTTTTTACGTGAAGTTTTCCGCAGCGGACATTCCGGATGAAAAACTGCACCACAATTTGGTGCGCTTTTTTCGGCTGGAATTCCCTGCGGCAACCGGGGCGGGTAAGCAGTGTGCTTTTACGCAGCATATCCGTCCTGTGTGAACATACCCTGCCAGCATCATCGAAGAACTACATAACTACCCCCTAAAAATTATCAATGAGACACGTTTTCGATATACTGTACTAAACATTCAGGGGTCAGTATTTGCTTAGAATGAAGAACTGCCCCGTCTCCCCAGAAACGTGCTGCCCTTTGGGGTGAGATATATCTACAGATGGACATGGCTCCTACTGTATGCTGGAGCAAGGGTACGTTCACACATAGCGTGGACATTGTGGAATTTACATCCGAAATTTCTGCTCTGCCATTCTGCAGCGTCTTACAGTAGCAGCAAAGGGCATGAGATTTGAACAAATCCCATCCACACGCTGTGTAAAAAATATGTGGAAATTGACCTGCGGTGCGGATTCTTCATCTTCAGCATGTCAATTTCTCTTGCAAAAACGTTGCAGGAATTTTCACACAGATAATCTGGTCTTGAATTCTGAAGTGTTTGCACTACATGTGAACATACTCTAAGGGCATGTGCACACAGAAAATCAAAAACATCTGAAAATACGGAGCTGTTCTCAAGGGAAAACAGCTCCTGATTTTCAGCCATTTTTTAAGCCACTCGCGTTTTTTACGGCCGTTTTTGGAGCTGTTTTTCTATAGAATCAATGGAAAAACGTCTCCAAAAACGTCTCAAGAAGTGACAAGCACTTATTTTTCGCGGCTGTTTTTTTACGCGCCCATTTTTCAAAACGGCCGCGTAAAAAAACAGCACGTCAGAACAGAACGCCGTTTGTCCCATTGAAATCAATGGGCAGATGTTTGGAGGGGTTCTGCTTCCGATATTTCGGCCGTTTTTCGGAAATCTCAACCAATTCCAAAAACGAGCAACTTCTGACCTTCCATGAGCAGTGACTCTTTACTGAAATGTATGGTAGTTGCGAAAACCTCAGCCAGTAACTCGTACTCAGCGCTCACAATAACGCTCGTTCATTTCGGTAGAGGTATACCTAACATGCGTGGCCACCTCTCCATTTAGGTTCGTCATGAGTACCAGCCTGTCCTTGGGATCATATGGGTCTCAGCTGCTCAGTCCCCAAAGATCTGACAACCAGGAACTGTCGGGCATGTCATAAAAGTACATTTTCTAAAGCCTGATAATTATTTATTCTGGATGATGCTGACACATGGGGAGATTTGGCGGTGTAACTGCAATGAATGACGTTCGACAGCAGCATCAAATTGATGAAGGCCTGATACTTTTGGGAAAACTGTGCCAATTTTATTGGGGGGGAGGGGCGTGGCTCAAAGTTGCACCCACTGCTAAAGATTTACTAAAAGTTTCTGGTATCTCATGAGAAAAGTGGCAGCGTACTGGCGAATACAGTGAACGATCCAATATAATATCACACTGATGTACCATGGAGCGATGCGCCAGTGCTAGTAAATATATGCAACATCACGATTCTTAATGGGTTCAAATCAGCAGCCACAATGTTGTGTTGCTTCGGTAGTCATGTGACGTTTGTCGCCATAATGCCCCAGTCCGTCTAAAGACATTTAGTGTTAGGGTATGTGCACACGATAACTGAATTACGTCTGAAATTACGGAGCTGTTTTTAGGAGAGAACAGCTCCTGCATTTCAGACGTAATTGCTCGTACTCGCGTTTTGCGAGGCGTCAATTACGGTCGTAATTTGGAGCTGTTCTTCATTGGATTCAGTGAAAAACGGCTCCAAATACGTCCCAAGAAGTGTCCTGCACTTCTTTGACGAGGCAGTTATTTTACGTGTCGTCTTTTCACAGCGACGCGTAAAATTACAGGTCGTCGGCACAGAACATCGGCAAACCGATTAAAATGAATGGGCAGATGTTTGCCGACGTACTGGAGCCGTATTTTCAGGCGTAATTCGAGGCGTAAAACGCCTCGTTTACGCCTGAAAATGGGTAGTGTGAACCCAGCCTAACAGTAAGGGTACCCATACACGTAGCAGATTTGTTGCAGATTTCTCCGCAGCAAATACGGCGCTGCAGATTTTACCCCTTCTACATTGCAAAAATTTCTGGGACTGAAAAATCCATTCCATATATCTGAACAGGGTCGTTCTGCAGCAGGTGTGTGTGATTTTTTTAAACCTGAGGGTATGTTCACACGGCGGGGGTCCGTAACGGCTGAAATTACGGGGATGTTTCAGCCTGAAAACATCCCCGTAATTTCAGCCGTACCGGCATGTGCAGGCGCTTGAACGCTGCGTCAATTACGGCCGTAATTAGCGCTGCTATTCATTGGAGTCAATGAATAACGGCTCTAATTACGGCCAAAGAAGTGACAGGTCACTTCTTCTACGCGGGCGTCAATTTACGCGCCGTCATTTGACAGCGGCGCGTAAATATACGCCTCGTGTGAACAGACAAACGTCTGCCCATTGCTTTCAATGGGCAGATGTTTGTCAGCGCTATTGAGGCGCTATTTTCGGGCGTAATTCGGGGCAAAAACGCCCGATTTACGTCCGTAAATAGGCCGTGTGAACATACCCTCATTCAGATATATGGGAGAGATATTTTCAGTCGCAGAAATTTCTGCAACAAATCTGCTGTGTGTGAATTCAGCCTTTGAATGGATTTTTGCAAATCTCATACAGATAATTGGGACAGACGCAGAAATTTCTGCAACAAATCCCTAAAATGAATGACATGGGACTAAAATAGTTGTACCCTCGATTCACACTTAGGGTGCAGTAACATATGGCATATTTGTCCTGTATTTCTGCTGCGTCAAAATACGCTGCGCAAAACTTTACAATGTAATCCTGTGGAATATTTTTGCTCTGCGGAAATAGTAGGCGAATACGCCATGCGTGATTGCGTCCTTAAGTCACATGACTGCGACCGACTCTACCTACCGGAACAACAATAGAACTAAATATCCTATAATCAGAATCCTACAACCATATCGATGCCAACAACTTTCTGCTCCCGGCTCATCATTCACATGACACGATTCCGATCAATCCATATAAATCATACCTAATAAATATTCCTCATGAAGGATTCCTATTGATCACATGCAGTCATGTTAACACCGCAGATGCCACGATTATCAGTAAAAAACTCCGTACGGGTGAGCATGGTTACATCTATGCCCAGCGTACTATGCCCTGTTGCTAATAACTTTAGCATTGTGCCATATATATATAGAATTCCTCTACCTCACCTGCACAGATTCAGATGTAGCAGACGTGACCAAGTTTCTGAGAGCTGAGTTTGTCGCTTGGCACAACTCCTATCAGGAAGATTGCGGAATCTTAGTTATAACAATGTATACAACGAGTAACAAATTCCCCTCTGCTACATGTGTATACCAGTGCATATGATACAATGTAAACATTCAGGGCACCTGTCCCTGAGCATGCACAATCCTCCCAGAGCCCCATAGACTCCCTCACACTTGTGCCCCCTTGCATCACCCCCAGTGGTACAGTGTTACCTGCAGACTGTGATGAGGTTCTTCCTCTCCACCGCTGCGTTCCTGGTGGCATTCTTCTTCCTGGACAGGCTCAGGGAAGCCATCTCCACACTGGACTGCCAGCCTTTTGTCTCCTCTATAGGAATAGTATGGAGCTGCTCTATTCCTCCCCCTCTTGTCTCTGGCTGATGTCACTCTGGTCACAGGCTGGGGTGCAGCAGAGGACTGAGGAGGGGGTCAGTGCTTGTCTATCATCAGGGCACTCCAGCTGGGCATAGGGCTGCAGCCTGGCACTCTCCCTATGATAACACTTGTAGGGCAGCAGGTGCTCTGTAGTAATGGCTTAGCCCCCAGTGACTCCTCTCTTCCTTGGACAGAGCAGCTGCTCCTTAGTCATACAGCTGGATCCAGCTCCTTCTTCTTCTCCTCATGTGACTGAAGCGGAAGTGCAGAGCAGCCAGCCTCCTGTCAGGAGTCTCCAGAGCTCAGTCACAGGACAAGACACAATGGAGACTCCTAGGAGAGAGGGAAGCAGCAGTGTCAGGGGGGAGCTGTAGACATGACATTGTATGTTACCCAAAATGCAGCAAGCACAAGTAGAAGGACATATGTCATCGGTGCAGGAACCAGCTCTGCTACATCAGAAGGAAAGCAGAAGTCTGTCAGCAGCTGCAGGCTCTTAAAGGGGTTCTCCACCAAGTTATAGCATGTTGCTAGGATATGCAATCACTATCTGCTAGGTAGAGCTCTGGCCTCTGGGACCCCCACAATTAGACCATGTCCACATGGGTCGAGTTAGTCACAGGTTTATCTCGGATTTCTGCCACGGATGTGCATTTTGAAGCTCATGCGGATTGGCCCCATTCAATTTTGCTAATCCGCATATGCGCTTTTTCAAGCGGAATCCACGGGAATAAGTAGCATGCTACTTTTTCTTGCTGATTTTGTTTTCCAGCGTCGCTGACAAAAGTCTGCAAGGAATTTTTCCGTATCATGGGATGCGGATTGTTGTCGAATATGATATGGATTTCGGCGTTGCTGAAAAACGGGTAAAATCCAATGCGTTTACCACTTCCGATTTGGGACAGCAACTCCCATCAATGGGGCTGTGTTGCGGTTCTCTTCACAGCTCCTGGTTGGGAGCTGCACTGTGCAGAGAAAAAGTCTAAAGGCCCCTTTACGCGGCCAATGATCGGGCAAACGAGCGTTCATATGAGCGCGTGTCCCCGATCATTGTCCTGTGTAAATAGGCAACGATCAAGCGATGAACGAGCAAACTCTCATTCATCAGGTGATTGTATAGTTGATGCAGCAGAAAATATCATTGTCGGCAGCACATGTTCCAGTGTAAACAGGGAGATGTACTGCCGACATGGTGGAAATGTATAGGGATGAGCGATCATAGTGACGATCTCTCCTCCCCAAACATAACCAATCATTGCTCCTTGTGAAAGTGCCGATCAATAAGCTGTCTCGTTAATCGGCGCTCATTTTCATGTCCATATTGGCCAGTCTGTAAACCTTTAGTGGCCTCGGCCCCTTAATTATAAGGCTTGCAGAGGTTGCACCCCAAAATCAGTAACATAACTAACTATGGTGGACTGAGCTGCAGTACCAGGCACAGACACAACTGTTTGTATGGCGCTATACTTGTGTAAAGTATGACGAGGACGCAACGGTCCAGTCCTTTTCATTCTGCTGATTGAGTTGGACCCCCACGGATCAAATATTGATGACCTATGCTAACTATAATGATGACTCTATTTCTACAATTAAAAACCTCACCTATATATCTTTATAAAAAAATTCTAACTCATTCCTTCAATATGATCCCTGCCCATATAGGTAATATTGTCGTCTATATTACGTTTAGAGCTCTACAGCTATTGGATAATGACGTCACATGACTGCAGTACATGACATCTATGGACTAAGGCCTCATGCACACGACCGTAGCCATGTGCACGGCCGTGATTTCCGGGTCGGCCGGCCACGGAGTGGCAGCTGCGAGCCGCCTGCAAATCGCGGGCTGTGCACATGGCCGCAGCTATTATTTTGAATGAGCCCGGACCGCAGAACACGGCCGTAATAAAGCTTGCCCGTTCTTTCTGCAGGCTCCGGGGCCATGCACGGACCGTGAAAACCACTGTCGTGTGCATGGCCCCATAGGAATGAATGGGGCCACAATTCTTCCGTGGATTTTTGGGGGAATTGCGGCCGCAAAAAAGCACGTTCGTGTGCATGGGGCCTAACTCCACGTCAAGTCACACAACAGTACAGTGCGGTTCTGTGTAATTTCGCATGTAAGTTCACTCCCAAGTATACAAATATTGTCTTCTATATCTTGTTTCTGTTTCCCCTTCAAAATATAAGTGTTAAATGCAATTTGTGAATTTTAGATTAATTGCCCATCTAAGAAATATTATTATACCAACTGACTGTCTCCGTCTGAACTGTCTTTAGCCTATACAGGACCAGACGCCATTTTTGCACATGTTAGTTAAACGGCTATAATTTTTTTTTTGTTGGGCTAGTGACGTGATTTGCGTGACACTTTGTCCCACAATGCAGGTTTTTAGACACATCCTTTTTGCTATTTTAGAATTTTTACGCTTATGGTTTGAAAATATTAGTTAGGAAAAAAAAATGCTTCTTTACTTTCTAGCTAATTTTTTCTGGTAATAATATAGTGTTACACTAAAATAGGCTTTTTATTTGTGATCCGCATTGTCTACCATAAATTTTGATATATTACATGTCTATTTTAGGGTAATTGGGTCAGGGCTAGCGTTACCACAATGATTGGTGTGGAAAACTGTTTGGGTTTTTTTGGGTGGGTATTTTAATTTATTTTTTCTTTTTTTTAACTTATTTATTTATTATTATGATCTGTCCCTCAAAGGTCAGAAAAGAAAAGAGCTTTGGGGGACTTTCTTTTTTTCTTTTACACCATGTTTTTCTACTGCATCTGGCGCTGCACAGCAGGGAAATCATCCCTGTTATAATGATTGTTGTCACTGAGGTCTTCTTAGACCCAGCAGCAGCCTCCTACTACCGGCATCCTGGCGATTTCGTGACCAGTCACACGGCCACCGGGACCTATAGAGGCAGCAGCGCTGCCGCTATTTAATGCACATCACTCATTGAGAGGTGTGTATGTGAAACCAGAGAAGACAGAAGTGGTGAAAAACTTGGCAGTCCAGGTTTCAAGGATCTGGTTGCCCACCATACGGTACATATATCGATGTAGCCATCTTTATCTTGACTTTTAACGCATTAAATACACAGTCTCAAAAAACTTTAACTTGAGCTTTTTTTAATAGCTTTTCAATTACTTTTGTTGTATGATATCACGCTGTAGCAAGTTATCAGAATCAATATGAACTTGACTACATCTGTACAGTGGGCAGTACTGAACCAGTTAAAGGACAGGCTTATCTTAAACAAGTAGGGCTTAGCTTGTCCAGTCTCCAGACACAGCAGTGGGGTTTCTCCTGCAGAAAGCTGCCTCCCAGCCAGCTACAAAGCCCCTCCCCTTTTCACAAATGCATTGTTCCCCATCTTCTAGCAGAAGGAGGGGAAGAGAAATTGGATGCCTCCTGAAACAAATATATATATATATATATATATATATATATATATATATATATATATATATATATATATATATATGTATATATATATATATATATATATATATATATATTTATATGTACGGATCAAGATCAAACGAGAGGAGGGTATAGTAGTAAATGTTTTTTCCATTTAAACAGCAAAAATAGAGTGAATCAGATGAAACATAGAGAACAATAATTATTGATCTAGACGCTATTGCTGGAGGGGTTGACAACAGCAGGTTATGTTTCCCTGAACAGAGAACTTTTCCAAGGAGCTGTCCAGCAGATTCTGGGCTGAACTACAAGGTTTATTTTTCATCATCTCACAAGAACATGTAACGCGGCTTCCAGCTTTCTTATTCCTTGTAGCTGGTTGATGTTTTACGCTCAGGATACAGCAGGCTCCATCTTCTCCTGCTATTTGATACATAAAGTGTGATGTTCTGTAGCAAAATTCATGAGATTAAGTTAACGACAGCCTTCTTGTGATGTGAAGTGATATTGATATTGAAACAGACACAGAAAAGAAATCTATGCAAGAAAAATGATTACTCCAGTCAAAAATGAAAAATGTTCTCTCCAATAGTGTTCACAAATTGTACATTGTCAAGGCATTGTGCTGCAGTATTCACTGTTACAGTATGGTTTCTACATTGCAGCAGTTTGTGGCTGTTATCTTTTTGACACATTTTATTCACATCTCTTTTCCTACACAAGGAGAAGTGTCAGTTGTATGTAAGTCAACTTTCCATACAGAGGTGTCAGTCATGTGACAGCTAAGCTTCTCCCAGGATAGGAAAGATTAAAAAAACATGGCAGATGGAATGATGGATAAGAAAACCAAGTCAAGCAACAGTAATGGTATATAAATCAGAAAACGATATTGAATTCAATGGGAGAGTGATGTGAGTATATGATAGGTGCAGAGGCCACTGTGCAGGGAGGGGAGGAGGGAGAAGGAGCTGGAGCAGAGGTCACTGTGCAGGGAGGGGAGGAAGGAGGAAGAGCTGGGGCAGAGGCCACTCTGCAGGGAGGAATGAAGAGCTGGGGCAGAGGCCACTGTGCAGGGAGGGGAGGAGGGAGGAAGACCTGGGGCAGAGGCCACTGTGCAGGGAGGGGAGGAGGGAGGAAGACCTGGGGCAAAGGCCACTGTGCAGGGAGGGGAGGAGGGAGAAAGAGCTGGGGCAGAGGCCACTGTGCAGGGAGGGGAGGAAGGAAGAAGAGCTAGGGCAGAGGTCACTGTGCAGGGAGGGATGAAGAGCTGAGGCAGAGGCCACTGTGCAGGGAGGGGAGGAGGGAGGAAGACCTGGGGCAGAGGCCACTGTGCAGGGAGGGGAGGAGGGAGGAAGACCTGGGGCAGAGGCCACTGTGCAGGGAGGGGAGGAGGGAGGAAGAGCTGGGGCAGAGGCAACTGTGCAGGGAGGGGAGGAAGGAAGAAGAGCTAGGGCAGAGGTCACTGTGCAGGGAGGGGAGGAAGGAGGAAGAGCTGGGGCAGAGGCCACTCTGCAGGGAGGGATGAAGAGCTGGGGCAGAGGCCACTCTGCAGGGAGGGATGAAGAGCTGGGGCAGAGGCCACTGTGCAGGGAGGGGAGGAGGAGCTGGGGCAGAGGCTACGGTGCAGGGAGGAAAAGCGGGAGGAGGATTTGGTGCAGAGGCCACTGTGCAGGGAGGGATGAAGAGCTGGGGCAGAGGCTACGGTGCAGGGAGGGAAGGAGGGAGGAGGAGCTGGTGCAGAGGCCACTGTGCAGGGAGGGGAGGAGGGAGGACGAGCTAGGGCAGAGGTCACTGTGCAGGGAGGGGAGGAAGGAAGAAGAGCTAGGGCAGAGGTCACTGTGCAGGGAGGGGAGGAAGGAGGAAGAGCTGGGGCAGAGGCCACTCTGCAGGGAGGGATGAAGAGCTGGGGCAGAGGCCACTCTGCAGGGAGGGATGAATAGCTGGGGCAGAGGCCACTGTGCAGGGAGGGGAGGAGGAGTTGTTGCAGAGGCCACTGTGCAGGGAGGGATGAAGAGCTGGGGCAGAGGCCACTGTGCAGGGAGGGGAGGAGGGAGGAAGACCTGGGGCAGAGGCCACTGTGCAGGGAGGGGAGGAGGGAGGAAGACCTGGGGCAGAGGCCACTGTGCAGGGAGGGGAGGAGAGAGGAAGAGCTGGGGCAGAGGCCACTGTGCAGGGAGGGGAGGAAGGAAGAAGAGCTGGGGCAGAGGTCACTGTGCAGGGAGGGGAGGAGGAGCTGGGGCAGAGGCTACGGTGCAGGGAGGAAAAGCGGGAGGAGGATTTGGTGCAGAGGCCACTGTGCAGGGAGGGATGAAGAGCTGGGGCAGAGGCTACGGTGCAGGGAGGGAAGGAGGGAGGAGGAGCTGGTGCAGAGGCCACTGTGCAGGGAGGGGAGGAGGGAGGACGAGCTAGGGCAGAGGTCACTGTGCAGGGAGGGGAGGAAGGAAGAAGAGCTAGGGCAGAGGTCACTGTGCAGGGAGGGGAGGAAGGAGGAAGAGCTGGGGCAGAGGCCACTCTGCAGGGAGGGATGAAGAGCTGGGGCAGAGGCCACTCTGCAGGGAGGGATGAAGAGCTGGGGCAGAGGCCACTGTGCAGGGAGGGGAGGAGGAGCTGTTGCAGAGGCCACTGTGCAGGGAGGGATGAAGAGCTGGGGCAGAGGCCACTGTGCAGGGAGGAGGGAGGAAGACCTGGGGCAGAGGCCACTGTGCAGGGAGGGGAGGAGGGAGGAAGACCTGGGGCAGAGGCCACTGTGCAGGGAGGGGAGGAGGGAGGAAGAGCTGGGGCAGAGGCCACTGTGCAGGGAGGGGAGGAAGGAAGAAGAGCTGGGGCAGAGGCCACTGTGCAGGGAGGGGAGGAAGGAAGAAGAGCTGGGGCAGAGGTCACTGTGCAGGGAGGGGAGGAGGAGCTGGGGCAGAGGCTACGGTGCAGGGAGGAAAAGCGGGAGGAGGATTTGGTGCAGAGGCCACTGTGCAGGGAGGGATGAAGAGCTGGGGCAGAGGCTACGGTGCAGGGAGGGAAGGAGGGAGGAGGAGCTGGTGCAGAGGCCACTGTGCAGGGAGGGGAGGAGGGAGGAGGAGCTGGGGTAGAGGCCACTGTGCAGGTAGGGGAGGTGGGAGGAGAGGCTGATCTGTTTCCATCACCTGCTATCAATGGTGTGATCCTGTTTTATCTTTCTCCAGATTTATCATTGTAATCCAATTTACTATTGTAAATCTGTAATCTGATGATGATAAAAATGACCTTGATCCTGATCCCAGTGTACACAAATGACACTGTTAGCCTAACACCACCAAAAAGTTTAAAACATGTTAAACATAAAAACTTGATTCAAACAATAGGTTAAAGAGGCTCTGTCACCAGATTCTCAAACCCCTATCTCCTATTGCATGTGATCGGCGCTGCAATGCAGATAACAGTAAAGTTTTTGTTTTTTAAAAAACGTTCATTTTTGGCCAAGTTATGAGCTATTTTATATATATATATATATATATATATATATATATATATATATATATATATATATATATATATATATATATATGCAAATGAGGTTTGAAATGAACAACTGGGTTTTTTTATTTCGTTATGTCCAACTGGGCGTGTATTGTGTTTTTAACTGGGCGTGTTTATGTGTATGATGCTGACCAATCAGTGACCAGTCAGCATCATACACTCATCTCCATTCATTTACAAGCAGCGATGTGCAGCCAGATACACAAGTGTCCTGATAATGAATACACATGAAATCCAGCCTGGACGTCATGTGTATTAAGAATCCTGACACTTCTGACTCGCAAGAGAAACAAAATCTCATTTAGCTCCGTAATCTCGCGAGATTACGAGTGGCTTGCTGCAATCTCAGAGAAAAGATTCAGAAGTGTCAGGATTCTGAGTACACATGACGTCCAGGCTGGATTTCATGTGTTTTCATTATCAGGACACTTGTGTATCTGGCTGCACATCGCTGCTTGTAAATGAATGGAGATGAGTGTATGATGCTGACTGGTCACTGATTGGTCAGCATCATACACATAAACACGACCAGTTGGACATAACGAAATAAAAACGCCCAGTTGTCCATTTCAAAGCTCATTTGCATATATATAAAATAGCTCATAACTTGGCCAAAAATGATCGTTTAAAAAAAAACAAAAAAAAAAACTTTACTGTTATCTGCATTGCAGCGCCGATCACATGCAATAGGCAATAGGGATTTGAGAATCTGGTGACAGAGCCTCTTGAAATCTGAATATATTTTCTTTTTAAAAAGGTTCTGTCACTTCTTCTGACATGTCTGTTGTAGTAAATACTTGTGTTCCCCATGGAATACCAATTCTGGAGTATTTTTCCTTAGGCTATGTTCACACAATGGAAAAAAATCCAAAGTGGATTTGAAAGGAAATCTGCGCATTACCAGTGGATTTCCAGTTTATATGCCATGAATCTGCACGAGGATAAACCCCTTTCAATGGGGCTTATCCTCCTGCAGAAATCCACCGTCATTTTGACATGTCGCTTATTGATGCAGATTTAAAATCCACGCAGAATATTTCTGCAATGTCTATATAGACACTCAGATTTCTCATTGAAATAAATTCGGATTTCACAGCGAAATACGTACCTAGATCTGCGTAAAAAAAAAAGTTGCATAAACATACCTTTAGAGCTCTGCATTGTGCCATTCCTCTGTTATTCTTCCCGGAAATGTGAAAATAAATTGACAACTGGGTGTTTCCATTCCCCTTGCTAATAGGATGTTTCCCTGCATAGTCTGACACTGTCAGCACTGATTGAACAGTGTCAGAATGTGTAGGAACACTCCCATTTGACAAGGGGAATGGTAAAACCCTTTTGTGAATTTACATACATTAACATGATGAATAACAGAATAACATAGAAAAGGCACAACACAGATCTCTTAACAAAGATTCTCCAGAATTGTTATTTCATGGGGGATGCAAGTATTTATTAAAGCAGACATGTCGAGAGTGGGCAATAAAGTTGATCAATAGATGGCACTAGTGAGTCACGTGGCTAGATGAAGCTGCAATAAGGAAGGACTATGGGCCGGAGACTAGTGAAATGAAATAACTAGGTGAAATAGTCATTTTTTGGTGGGGGGATTGAGAATGGCCTTATATCTGTTGTCTGGTTTACCATATCTATTAATGTCCTAATCTATAGAGAACTATACAGGCATTCTTAATATGTCATTGTGATGTACATGTATTTTAGAGATGCTTTGCACATTAAATAATACAATGAGAACAAAAGCAAAAATCCACAAACAGAGCAAGCATCAAACTAGGCCATCTGGCTGAGTAATGACCGTCCATCTGTGTTGAATGGCTTTTCTATTTAATTCACTTCTGACCTTGTTACATATACATCAGTCCGCAGATTAATGAGAAATAGCTGGGAGTTATGTGACCTGTGCAGATCTGTCTTTCCATCAGGGAACAGTCTAATATTCTGAATGCTTCTACTTATGTGATATAGTCTTATAACAGAGGGTGCTAGAACAATTTCATGGCATTCCCAAATTGGAATTATGGTAACCCAACGTTCCCTTATGACATATGCCATATAGAAACATTTCCATTGACCTATATTGAAAATCAAGAAAGTCATGTGATTGAGATTAGGGCCAGATTATAGGGGGTGCTAATGGGTCAATTGCCCTGTGGCCTCAACCCCCAGTGGCCTAAAAGAATATCCACCATCCACTATTTAAAAATTATTCCAACAGCTAAACGTTCCCAATGCAAACTGTTTATTAATTTACAATATAATGCTGCCTGCAGACCGCACCACCGTGGTCCAGATTTGTCATGAATTCGCTGCGGATCTGCAGCGAAATCCACGGCAGGAAAATATCTGCCACATCTCGAATTTAAGGGAGAGAGTCTCCTGTTGTACAGGTATAATGTTTAGTACAGGGACCCTCACCTTGTCGTGGCAGGTGAACCCGAACAATTTGATCAAGAACCTCATATTTATAAGTATAGTACATTTAGCAGTAATGTAATTTTAAATAATCAAAATATTAAATGTTTACACATATCTTGGCGCCCTCCCATGTGCAGCCATCTTAGAATGCAGGATTTAGAAGCTGATTGGTCGATCATGTCAGCTGACATACTATTTTGAATCTGATTGGTCAGAGCACACACTGCAGCCTCAGCCTTTAGACTCATTCAGACACAAGCCAACTCATCAGACTCATTCGCTTCAAAGTAAAAATGACTGAATAATTACATAAAGAGATACAATACATCTGTAACTGAATGTCTACAAGGAAATATATTAGAAACTAATACTGATTACACACAAAAAATTGGTGACAGAGACACATTTAACGTGGTAAATTACTTTCCCCCCAATGCTTAATTGGACAGCATCGTGACTCTGTGATTAGCACTGTTACCTTGAGGCACTGGGGTCCTGGAAAACCGACCAAGGGCAACATCTGCATGGAGTTTGTATGTTCCTCCCGAATTCTCTGCTTTCCTTCCACACTTCAAAAACAAATATTCCTATGGAATTGGCCTTAGGGTTCTTTTACATGTGAAGAAAAATTGTTGCAACTGAGCGCTGATCGAGTGCATAGCGAGTTGTTAAAGGAGTTGGCCGCTTTATGTACAAAGTGTACAAATGTATTGGAAAAAGGAATAAAGCCAATTTACTCAAAGTCATTTGAAGATCTGTGCTGTTATTTACTCTGGCACGTCACGTCCCCTTGTTAGCAAAGCCTTCTCTGCCCCCCCCCCACCCCCGCTTTAGGAGCTGCTGAACAACTCTGTCTTTAGCATCACCGATCCCGCCCTGAAAATAACGGGAGATGGTGAGTCATGTGACGCAACCCGTCCACCTGCAACTTCCTACGTAACATTCAACTATTGAAACATACTGCGCCTGTGCTAGTTTTCTAGACGTCCAGGGCCTGTGCAAGCGCAGAGAAAAGTATAACCCAATATTTTCATGAAATTAATTAAAAAAATTCAAGCGTTAAAGATTTGATCAACAACAAGCAAACAATTTCTCGCTGGTCGTGCAATCGCTGAACATGTTTACGCCACACGATAGCGAACTTTCAACTGGTTTTACAGTAGTTCACATGATTATCGCCCCACGTAAAAGTCTTTTTAGTGTGTATGTATTTGCAATAGGGAAATTAGATTGTGAGCCACATTGGGATAGGAATCTAATGTGTAGGAGGATGATCTCTGGGCCGGGCTGCAGAATATGTTGGTGCTATATAAGCAAGAAGAAATAAATAACTTATCAATACACTACTAACGTCTCCTCCTGTTCATCTTATATTGGTCTATAACTCTTACCAACTCCTCTGCCGTATATAAACTCCAGTAAAGAGATGCAGGATTTATCTCACTCTGACGAATGCCGCAACAAGCCAAAAATATTCTGAGGCTGACATCTTTGTGGGTAAATTACTGGGGGACAACCACAGCTTTCTATTACTATATGGAGAACCTTGTCTGGAAAATATTTAATACATTTTATTGTAAATTCTTGAACACATCACCTCTCATGCCAACTCAATGCAGTTGCAGTGGACATGTCTTAGTTGGTATGTCAGGTGACTTGTACTAATCCTAGCCCTTAACCGGAGCAGAACAGGGTCCTTTCACATCGTAATACCACCAACCACTACAACAAGATTAACGTGACAGACAATACACAAATGAGGAAGGTCAGTGGTGATTCAATTCCTTGTCTGAGGAGCAATGAAAGATTAAGAGCCCCCATTCAGCTCAGTTTTACAAGGGGGTGAGACCACCCCTGCATGTGACCTCCGCAACCAATGAACATAAAACCATCAAAAGAGCTGACTATTGGGCAATTCCCTTAAAGAGGATCTTAACTGACCTCAATAACGCTGTCTCCCTGATTCCAGGGCTGTTTTCCTGGACCTCCCCATTCCAGAGCTATGGCCCACTGTTGTGTTGGCTCCCTATATGCTAATTTGCTGGAGCTAGCTTCCCTGCCTCTGATGCTGACCAATCAGCCTGAGAGAAGCTTGAAGGTAGTTCACGCCCTGTTGGCTAACTACAGCAAATTAGCATAGAGGAAGCCAACACAACGGTGGGCCATATCTCTGGAATGGGGGGGTCCAGTAAAAAAATAAGTAAATACAGCGCTGGAATCAGGGAGACAGCGCTATTCAGTTCAGTAAACAAGTTCAACTTATATGACCTAGTGACAGGTCCTCTTTAAGAGGACAATGCCTGACTGTCAGTAGCACCGGGGCTAACGCAGCTTGGAAGCCATGATTATCACACTATTGGAAGACGCAGCATAAAATGTGAATTTTTTTCGTAATTGACATTTAGATTTTTCATGAATATTAAGCTGAGACTGGAACGCACAATGCAGCTGAACAATCTACATAATAACGATGCAGGTTTAACACCTCACGCACACGGCCGTCAGTGATCCGAGGAAAGATAGAACATGTCCTATATTTCCTCGGATCGGAGACTCGGATAATTTTTCACGGACCCGATTCACCCGCTAAAGTGAATGGGTCCGTGAAGACTATCGGCTGCTACTCGGATGCCATCAAAAACGGCCCGAGTGGCACAACGGTCGTATGCATGAGGCGTAAGTGTTATCAGGTATAGAAAGGTGTCCTTCAGTCTAGTAAACAATTCCACAGACGGCCGATACATTTGTATTTTTTCCTTTATACTTATGTGGAGCACAAGTGGGTTTGTCAATAAAGGAGATCTTATGCGAGGAACCTGAGTGGGTGTTTAAGCTGCTGTACAGATGATAACATGGCACACACAGTACTGCAGCATACAGTACCGGCTGTGTCCAGAGGGAGAATGGATTTATTTCTCACTACATTGTTTAATTGTAATGAAATGCCTTTATTGTCTTTTTTTATATCATTGTGCTTTATCTTCTGCTACCACAGTTTACACCAGAGACAGACGATATTGAGTATTTTAAAGGATTGGTATACTTGTGTAACCATTTTTTATTGCCCCAGTGCATCTCAAATAAAAACAAGAATGAAGCAACTTTGCAAATAGTCTTGATGATAAAGATTCTAATGTTTTTTTTGTATACAGCTCCAACACAGACCAATGTATCTACAGGGTTACGGACTACAAACTAACTTTTGCAGCCTTTTAGACGAGCCAAGAAATTGTAACGATTAGCGTTTTGTTAGCGAGTTATCGTTATTTAATTGCATCTCTTATCGTTGAAAAAGCCGTTATTGCGATCGGTGTTTAGGTCGCTTGCATTTGGTGGGATGTACACACCGCTCTGAAAAATCAACCGCCTACTGCTTTGTCGTTGAAAGACGAACGATACTTGTTTAACCCGTTAGTGGCGGCCCATTAGTGTTTTTACGGCGGCCACTAATGGGCTTTATTCCGATGCAATGGCCTTTTTATGGCGTTGCACCTGAATAAATAAATAGAGCAGGTGGCCGTTAAATCTCCCTGTTCTCAGCTACCAGATAGTAGTGGGGGACTTGAAATGTTGCAGGTTTTGTGTTGGTGAATAAAATAATATTTTTCTTTTGGAGCGCTGCGTTTTTCTCCTCCTTATTTGTATTGCCTATTTCCGCCGGACCGGGGTTATCTACTGCGGGCACCCCCCTGATATTGGGAGTCTTGTATGATCCGTATGATTTGGTTGCTGGCTGTGCTGCTGATATCTTTTTTTCTCTCTCAGCCCATCGGCACCCTGTGTAAGATCACAGAGTGCCAGTGTCTATTATGGCAGGGGGGGAGGGGGAGAGGCCTAATAAAGGTCCCTATGTCTGCCACTAGTTATGCCTGCTAGGCCATGCCAGAAAAATGAAAAATCCACTTATTCCCCTTACAAAATGCTTTATTATTAATATTAAAAAAAAAGTTAAAAAGTTACACATATTTGGTATCGCCGTGTCCGTAACTACTCCAACTATTACATTATTGAAACCCACACAGTGAACGTCATAAAAAAAATAAAATTCTGTGAATCCTGCCTTAAAAAAAATGTGATAAAAACTGATCAAAAAAATGCATCTACTCCAAAATGGTACCAATAAAAATTACATGTCGCACCGTGAAAAATAAGCGCTCATACAGCTGCATCAGCGGAAAAATAAAAAAGTTATGGCTCTTGAAATATGGAGACACAAAATCAAATAATTTTGAAAAAAAAGCGTTTTTACTGTGTAAAAGTAGTAAAACATACAAAATCTATATAAATCTATATAAATTTGGTATTGTTGCAATCATAACAACCCGCTGAATAAAGTTATTGTGTTATTTATACCACATGGTAAACGGCGTAAATTTAGGACGCAAAAAAGTGTGGCGAAATTGCTATGTTTTTTCTATTCCCCCCACAAAAAAGTTGATAAAAGTTAATCAATAAATTCTATGTACCCTAAAATAGTGCTATTAAAAAATACAACTTGTCCCGCAAAAAACAAGACCATATACAGCTATGTTGACGCAAAAATAAAAAAGTTATGGCACTTTGCAAGAGACGATGGAAAAACTTAACATATAGCTTGGTCATTAAGGTTTAAAATAGGCTGGTCATTAAGGGGTTAAACTTGCACATTTAGTGACGATGAACATTAATATTTCTCTCTTTCAAAACGATGCGATCATCGATATACGAAGGATATATAGTTAATCGTTCGATCACTTGCAGTGTTTACACCTAGGCTGATTGATCACTTTTGCTCATTCAGGCCCCATGCACACCAACGTAAAAACGCCAGTAATCACGGGCCGCAATTACGGCCTGTAATTACAGGACCATAGACTTCTATTGGCCACGGGTACCTCCCTGTATGCTTACGGGAAGGTGCCCGTGCCATTGAAAAATATAGAACATGTCCTATTTCAGGCCATAATTACGGGTGACTACGTGTGTGCACCCGTAATTACGGGAGCGTTGCTAGGCGACGTCAGTAAATAGTCACTGTCCAGAGTGCTGAAAGAGTTAAGCGATCGTCAGTAACTCCTTCAGCACCCTGGACAGTGACTTCCGATCACAATATAGAGCAACCTGTAAAAAAAAAAATAGAAGTTCATACTTACCAAGAACTCCCTGCTTCTTCCTTCAGTCCGGCCTCCCGTGATGACGTTTCAGCCCATGTGACCGCTGCAGCCAATCACAGGCCAATCACTGGCTGCAGCGGTCACATGGACTGCCGCGTCATCCAGGGAGGTCGGGCTGGATGTGAAGAGAGGGACGCGTCACCAAGACAACGGCCGAGTAAGTATGAATTTCTTTTACTTTTACTACGGAAAGGGCTGTCCCTTCTCTCTATCCTGCACTGATAGAGGGAAGGGCTGCCGATTACTGCAGTGCAATTTTGCAGCGAAAACGTGCCCGTAAATACGGGTGCGAATATTGGTGACACCGGACCCGTATTTACGGGCACGGATCCGTAAATACTGGTGCAATACGGGTCGAATACGTGTGACCGAGGACCCGTATTTATGCCAGTTTTTACGGGAGGAAAAAAATATGTTCGTGTGCATGAGGCCTCAGACGATTATTCGAACGAGAATTGACTCGTCTAGAAGGCAGAGGGAAGTGAGCAACACATGACTGCCGGATTGTTTGAAGTATGTTACCATGGTGATACATAACTCTGCATAGGAGTTGAAAACACAAAACAGTAGGAGAACACTATGGGGCAGATTTATATTTCAAAATGTGCAAGAATTCTTGCATAGATGCTGTGTGCTACATTTATTAACCGTTTTAGACACTTTTTTGTGCCACTCTTGACAAGGGGCATGGCTTAGCGGGAAAGGTGGCGTAAAAAACGACACAAAATTTATCATAGAGAGTGCACCACTATATTTGACGCATCTTGGGACCACCTGGTGTAAGTTTACACTGTCTAAAAGTTGCGCTTGTCTGATGTGTGTGTTTGATGTATGTGCTGTTGTATGACGTGTGACTTAAGGACGGGGGAAGCATACACAATTCCTGCACAGGGACCCTTTGCTCGCAGTGTCCACCACTGGGATAGTCATAGACTTATTCTCTGGTGAGGGCCATTCTGTGACAGAATAATGACACCACCACGCTCTGTTCTAGGTACCAGGCAGTCATATTCAAGACTTAGATTAAAGTGTAACTAAACGTTTGACAAACTTCGGACATCTCATAGAGACATGTCAGAAGTTTGGATTGGTACGGGTCCGAGCACGGAGACCCCCACCAATCGCTAGAACGAAGCAGCAGAAGTGCTCGTGCGAGCGCTCAGCCGCTTCGTGTCTGTTTGGCTTTTTCCGGAAAGCCGATGTATCGGAGTACAGGCTCATAGACTTTCTATTGTGTCCGTACACCGATACATTTGTTTATGTGAGACAGGGAATGAGGCCTCATGCACACGACCGTATTTTTACGGCTGCAATTTATCCACATTTTTGTGGATGAATTGCGGACCCATTCTTTTCTATGGCCTCATGCACACGACCATGATTTACACGGATCTGTGCGGTGGCCGCAAATCCGCACTGCAAAAACTCACCGATTTGCAAACTCACCAATACTGGTGAATTGTTGTGGATTTGTGTGTCCGGATGGCACACGGGTGCAGAGCAAGGTTTTTTTGCGGTCCGACAGACCACAACCGACCCATGGTTTCGCGGACCGCAAAACCAATACGGTCGTGTGCACGAGGCCTTAAATCATACATTTTAATGTACGTGAACTCTTCCACCTGACGCTGAATATGTAAGTACAATCCACTATCATTACAAGGATGAAGATGAAACAGAACTTGGCAGTTCCCATTCAGCTGGCAAAACATATTCTTTCTTTTGAATATTTTTGTGGAATATGTGTCCAAATAATAGTAACATACACTGACAATATTAGTGTCATACAGTCACCCAATATGGGTGTTCCATATGGGTCACCAGTGATGGGTGTGCAGTGAGTGTGTATATGTACATATGCATGTAGACAAGGATATGTATGTATATATAACAATATAACAATACTATATAACAATATAATAATGTTCATTTGTCATTCTAAAGATACTCATTCAGAATTCTTTGTTGGAGGGTGGACCATACTTTCTCGACAGTTCAGGGCCCATTGTACCCCTTATCCGCTCCAGTTCAACCCATGTATACTTGTTACTTATATGTATTGAACTGTGCACAGAATGGCAAGAGTGACATCTTGTGGCTTATTTCTAAATGCAGCCAGTTGCTGATAAAGCAGCCCTACTCTTCGTATTTAACACTCCTAAAAAATAAAAGTTAAAGAAGCTCTCCGATGTATTTTTTTCCCCACTCCCCTCTTTTAATATGTGGTGACATGTGGTGTAATGTTGTGTACCAACTTACCTGGTGCTGTATTTCATGGGTAGCCGCTCTGTTAGACTTCGTAGGATTCAGAGAGTCAGTGAAGAAAAGTGAATGGAGTTTAGGGAAAGGTGTGGGGCCCCTAGAAAGTGGGGTAAATTATTTTGCATATCTAGTCCAATGCGTAGCTGGAGTAAATTTGACATTTGGGCGCACGGACGGCCAGAGGTACCTAATTTATTAAGAGGCGTGTAGCTCTTAATAAATTAGGCGCAATTCACTCTACCTATCTTTATATTAAAACTGGCGTATAAAACGCCAGTCTTAGTAAATCCAGAGGCGTAGCTAGGTTCTTCAGCACCCGGGACAAAGATTCAGTTTGGCGCCATTTCCTTCCCCCTCGTCATGTTTGTTTTCTCTACCAATGAATGAGGTGTCATTTTTTTTGGTGTAACTCGAGCATAAAACCATATGTACATTTTACAAGCAATATAGTTCTAAATACAATACCAGAACCAAGCTCATTACATATACACAGCACCAGAACAAGCTAGGTACATATATACCACACCAGAACAAAGCTCATACATATATACAGCACCGGGACCAAGCGCCATACATAAATGCAGCACAAGAACCAAGCTCAATATATATATATATATATATATATATACATATACACAGTACCAGAACCAAGCTCAGTACATATATGCTATATACAACACCAGGACCAAGCTCAGTACATATATATACCGGAACCAAGCTCAGTACAAAAATGCAACACTAGCACAAATACAGCTCAATTTAGTGCAACCCCTGCCGTATAGGTTTGCACTAAATTGTATACAGCTCCCAGCATGGCCCGAACAATGGTAAGGATATGCTGGGAGTTGCTGTTTCACAAAAAAAAATCATACCACCCATCATCTCGCTGCAGATCATACAGTGACTACAGTACAGATAAGAGGCAAAATAAACATTAACATTAAGTGACTCACAGGTGACGTCAGATTCTAGTTTTTCTTTTTCTCTTTTCTTCTACATCCGGTCCAGACCTCTATGACGACTTCTCCCGGCCACAGCCTATTTCTGCAGTTTGCCGCTCAGGCGTCTTTAGCTTCTCACTTTTCAAACCTTTCTGCATCTATAAATGAAGATAAAGTTCTCATGGGGCCAGACACTACACCCCTAAATATAATAGACTGTGTCCCATATTCAGGAAAACAGCAGCACAGCCACAAAAAATTCTTCAGTGTGAAAGGACAACTCCCCAAACATGGGTGGTGCACGCAGCAAAGAATCCCAGGTCCAAGGGAGACAACCAATATGCAATCAAAGAAAGGAACTGCAGCACTCAAGATAATCCAAAGAAGTGTATTTGATTTATTCACCAAGCATAAAAACACTTGCAATGTTTCATGAATGGGTCTTTATCAAGCATGACCCATTAGATTATATGAGTGCTGCAGTTCCTTTCTTCGATTATACACTGTGTCCCACACGCACACTGTGCCCCCTGTAGATAGTGCCCTACATAGATCCTCCTGTAGATAGTGACCCCCATAGAGCCCCTGTATATAGTGCCCCACATATATCTCCCTCTGAAAATAGTGCCCCACATATAGCTCCCCTGTATATAGTGCCGCACATATAACTCCCCCTGTATATAGTCCTTCACATATAGCCCACCCCTGCAGATAGTGCTCAACATATAGCCCACCCCTGTATATAATGCCCAACATATAGCCCACCCCTGTAGATAGTGCCTCACATTTAGCTCCCCCTATAGATAGTGCTCCACATATAGCCCACTCCTGCATATAGTTCCTCACATATAGCTCCCCCTATAGTGCTCCACATGTAGCACACCCCCTGTATATAGCCTCCCCCTGTAGATTTAGCCCACCCCTGTATAAAGTGTCCAACATATGGCCCACCCCTGTAGATAGTGCCCTACATATATCTCCCCCTATAAATAGTGCTCCACATATAGCCCACCCTGTGTAATGCCCATGGCCGCAGGCCACAAGGTTTACTTACCTACTGACGGCCACAGCCATGGATCAGTGAGCGCTGGCCCGCATCTCCTCCTCAAGAGACACCAGCGCTCACTTCCGCTTCACTCTGCTGTGTCCTGTAGGGTGCGCCTGAATTAAAGAACTAAATTAGCCCATGACCACCATGGGCTATAAGAGGGGCCCTGCCCCTTCCTGCATTGCCTGAGGGTTGTTCTCGTTACCTATGTTCGTCTCTGCAAATGGTTCTCTAAGTGTCTTCCAGTTCCCAGTGTTCCTGTTCCTGCTACCCGTAACCTATATCCCGAGTTATCCTGGTCCAAGTGCCGTATTGAGTTGGAGTCATGCTGCGTTGAGTACCACGCCTGTCCTGCTACACCACGACTGGTGCCTGTCTGCTGCCTAAGTCCCATCCGAGTCTGTCTTGCTACTGTCTGAAGCTACCACAGGTACACCTATACAAACGATAGACTTTGACCAGTGTCCTGTTTGCCCGCTGCCATACTGTTAAGGTAGTACGGCCCTGTGGGTCTACGCACACAACGTGACACCCTGTATATAGTGCCTCACATATACCTCCCCCTATAGTCCTTCACATATAGCCCACCCCTGTATATAGCCCCCCCTGTTGTAGATAGAGCCCCCTCTGTAGATAATGGCACTCACATTTTTATTAAATTATTATTATTATTTTTTTTAACATTCTCACCTTAATCCCATTCCCGCGCCAACCGGTGGCAATGCAGACCTGCTCTCTTCTGAGCTGGTCTGCGGGGTTGAACGACGTAAGCGGCACGATAACATCATCACGCCGCTTGCGTCTGAGAATGGTGCTGATTGCCAGGTCAGAATGACTTGCCCTGTCAATCAGCGTCTTTCAACGACGCAAGCGGTGCAAAGAAGTAATCGCGCTGCTTGAGTTGTTGAAAGACGCAGCTACAATTAAAGTGCAAGAGGGGATGGCGGTGGCTGGTTTCAGTGGCCCCCCCCACCTTCCCTCTTAGTTGCGCCCGGGGCACATGCCCTGCCTGCCCCCCCTAGCTACGCCCTTAGTAAATATCCCCCTGTATTTTAAGGACTATTATAGTCAGTTGGCACAGTAGGTTTTTGTCTTAGCATAGAATGAGGATTCAAACACATCTGCACGGCAAAATCTGCACAGATGAGTCACTGCCGGGAGAAGTTGTCATGATGGTCTGATCTGAATGAAGAATAGGAGAAAAACTTCAGTCAGAGAAGACTTCACCGGGGAGTCACTGAATGTCATTGTTTATTCTTCCTTTGACAGATGCATCAGTAGGCCCCATGCACACAACCGTATTTTCATCTATAAATAATGTCCGTAAATACGGATCCATAGTCATCCGTAACTTATCTGTATATACAGTCCGGTATCAGCAAAAACGGTCCGTATTGCGTCCGTATTTACGAATCCGTTAAAAAAAAGAGGGAGACTGCAAATAATGTCACCAACTTGTTGCATAGCAACGTTTCCAGAAATACGGACGGTTTACGGTTGCACATCCATAGCCGTCTGTATTTAAGGAAGCACCCATAGGCTTCTATGGGAGGGTCCGTGAAGTAATTATGGTCAAGAATAGGACAGGTTCTATAATTTTTTCAGAACGGACACCCATCAGTAAAAATACGCAAAGGTGTCCGTGGCCAATAGAAATGAATGGGTCCGTAATTACAGATTAAATATACGGTCGTGTGCATTGGGCATACTGGATTCACTTGTATGGTCTACAGAGTTGATGTGTGGTTCCAGTCTTGATTGTGAAACAACAATTCCCAGCATACCCTTACCATTATTCAGGTCATGCTGGGAGCTGTAGTTTCACATGGTACAAAATTATATGGCAGGGGTTAACCTAACTTAGCAACTGGCCTTTATTCTAGTACTGTTTATGTATGTATGTATATATACACAGGATATAAATATATATATATATATATATTTATATATATATGTGTGTGTGTGTATATACTGATCTCTGTTCTGGTGCTGTAGCTATGCACTGGGCTTTGTTCTGGTGCTGTATTTATGTAGTGAGCTTTGTTCTGGTGCCGCATATTTGTAACGAGCTTGGTTCTGGGGCTGTATATATGTACTGAGCTTTGTTCTGGTGCTGTTTTTATGTACTGAGCTTGGTTCTGGTGTTCTATTTATATACTGAGCTTGGTTCTGGTCTTGTATTTATGTGCTGAGCTTGGTCCTGGTGCTGTATGTATGTACTGAGCTGTGTTCTGGTGCTGTTTTTATGTACTGAGTTGGTTCTGGTGTTGTATTTATATACTGAGCTTGTTTCTGGTGTTGTAATTACTATAGGCACTATAGGAGCATGACACTGTGTGTTTGGGGGAACTATGGGGCAGTATACTGTGGGGAGGCACTGGGGGTATGATACTGTGTGGGGAGGCACTATGGGGGCATGATACTGTGTGATGGGCAATATAGGGGCATAACACTATATCTGGGGTAATATATGGGCATGATATTGTTTGGGGACACTATAAAGGCAGGTTATTGTATGGGGACACCAAGGGGCATGATACTGTGTAAGGGGCTCTACTGGGGCAAGATACTGTTTGGGGGCACTCTGGGAGCATGATACTGTGTGGGGGGCACAGAGTGAATTGGGTGTATATGGACAGGGATTGGGCGTGGATTAGGAGGGGTTAGAAGGGTGGCATAACATAAAAAAATTATGCACTTCATGCACCACATGAGGTGTCCCTCTTTACAGTACTTGTAGTTGGGAGGAATGATTGTATTGTTGATTAGAGTAGGAATTATTAATTACCGTACAGCAGAGCCCATGGACAAGAGCGGAATGAATAACTTTTCTAATCCTGGACAACTGGTTGACTTTTGTAGTTACCTTTAGAGGGCAACATAAATCTTTTAGAAAAGAGAGATAGTTATAGTCATTGTTTTTGTAATTTGTATTATTTTTACATTTCCATTAAAGCAACTATAAAAAAAATATTTGACATTAAAAAAAGGTTAACAATTCATACCATTTGGCCCAAAAATGAAAGCTGGGGATACAAAAACATCCTGTCTATTATATGTATAGTCAGAGTAAGCACCAACCATTAACCTCAATAATCCTGGCGCGCTGCCTCATTATTGGATTTTGTTGCTGTTATTAAGGACACTGGTCGAGGGTATGGTGAGGACTTGCTCCCTATACTGAATTGGGTGGTGCTGCTTTTCTATCTTTTATATATATATATATATATACTGTATATCCTATATGTAATTGACCTGCACAGTCAATTATCTCAGGTATTATATGTGAATGGAGATCAAATATATAAGGAACTATTTCCATTTATAAGCATCTAAAGGGGTTATCTAATTCAGACATCCCCTGTCCATATGCTGTATTAGGGCAAATCATAAAGGGGGAAGGGCTGGTTTTAGGGGTGGGCACATTTTGCGGTTGCACAGGGTGAATCAGCTGCTTCTGCAAAAGGGGGGCACAGATTGCCTGGCACCGAGACTTGCGATTACCAGGGATCTTAAGATTACTGCATTACTGTATTGTCAAGTGATTATTAGGTTACTTTTTGTATGGAACTGTTATTTGGTCACTGTACAGTATGTTGGTATTATGGTATGGTATGTGTGCACCATATGGGTGGGGCAACAAAAGGTACCAGACATGGCACCAACCAACATAAGGCTGGCCCGGGAGGGGATGGCTCCTGTTCTGGTGAACTTGAAACATAATTTAAATGCCTAGCTGGCCACGGTTTCTCCCAACAAAATCAGCTGTTTGCCAGGGGTACCGGGAGTCAGACATGTTCTCTTTTCTTAGAGGGTTGTCTCTGCTGGGTGCTGTTCTTTCTGACTGCAGGAGCCAAGGCAGGAGAGGGGTACTACGTATTCAGCAAATACAGTTTATTCTTTGTATAATGAATAGTTCTAACATTTTCTCAGAGAGAGGGAATGTGTTGTCGTTTATTTACTTGGTCATACATACAGATGTGTTCACTCTCAACTTTTCTTGAAATGCGTCAAGTTATAAAATTTGTCATGATTCCAATACAATCTCGTGCCATCCAGTAAAAAACGTATACATTAAACATACATATATATATATATATATATATATATATATATATATATATATATTTTTTACTATGGGAGCCTATGTGCGACTAATGGCTGACGGATGGCATCTCCCGGAGGCATAATTTTTTTTATATATTTTTTTTTAACATCTTGCTTCATACATCTTGAGATATGTCAGGTTTAGGGGCTGTTCACATCACATATTTTTTGTTTACGTTAGACATAGACCGCAGCAGATGCCTACCTTTGTAAAAAAAATATATACTTTCAAGACATAAGATTTTTTACTGGATGCCATGGGATAGAACAGCGTATACTAAATTTTGCCGTATACTGAACGGCCAGACGGAGGACAAAAGGACACTCATTGGGATTTCGTCTGACAATGGAGCTCTATGGACGTGTTTCGCGTATGATGGGAGCCTACAGGTAGGACACAACTGTAGATAGACACAATATTTCTTTATACTGTTTTTTACAATAAGACAATTTTATGTTTGAAACAACGGATCAAACATTGCTAATGAAGATCGGAGTGATATCTTATCTCTCTACGATTCAAAGTTGACAGGTGATAGCCATGTTTGCTGGTTAACTATATTTAAAACGTAAAGCTTCAGTAGCTGGGTGAAGTGAGTTTTCTCCAAGGAGTGCCGTATATCTCCTGAGATGGTGAATGACAAGGATAATTCTACAGACAAAGGAGATACAGGTGTCAATTTCAGCAATAACGTAACTATTTTTACACCATTGACCCTGACCTGTAGATTTAGATTAGTTGAAGGTCTTTTGGTTGCTGTAGGTGGCAATAAATTGCATTAGTAATTCACATTTGGCCTATCAATGTCCCGATTCTGGGTATGATGCTGTATATAGATACAACTTGGATGCCCAAGGTGGTCTCAGTCTGCTTCTGAAATGCCAATCATATCTATTTTTAATACTATCAAGGTGACTTGCGAATAAAAAAAAAGTTGATGAAATGTCCGAGCTTGTACAGTGGTTAATGCCAATTCTGGACCACGTCTCTCAATGTTAATGGCAATTACGACGCCAATACAGAAAATCATAGGAAACAATACATCTTGGGACTTCTTGTTTCCTATGCTTTATGGTTAAAAAATGAAGTTTAACAAATGTCTGTCACGGACATAGAAAAAATGATGGCGGTTTTCCAGCACACTAAATGGTACCTTACCGAAGGGGACCTTGGGGAAACTGAAGGTTACAATGCTAAGAAATTAGACAGAAACACATAGGATAGAGGCATGAACAGGGACAGGAGAGGAAGAGAGAGACAAGATACTAATTAGAATACCACAGTTGTTGGGTTAACTGTTTACAAGTTTTATTGTATAATCTGCAATTGGAATCATACTGCGTTTTCAATGTAATTGGTTGTGATTTTTCAACAAATGTAATGATATGTATAAATATGTATCTTCAGCAGTGTATGGGCAATGTCATACCTTGTTTCTTGTAATTGTACAGAAATATTTCTAAGAAAAACTCAATAAAAAAGTTTGTAAAAAAAAAAAAAAAATTACGTTTATCCATTCTTGACTACTCTCCTGGATTGTCCGTTTCTACCAAGTTAGGAAATATCTCCCAGGAAATTTGGCCAGAAGACCAGACAGTCCTGTTGACTAGACAAAGGTATGACACTAAATGCATCTTCTGTAAAGCTCCAATGCAAGAGAGGCTTTCGGGATCTTTAGGCCGGTTTCCCACATAGCGTAATTCTGTGCGGAAATTATGCCGAATTTACTGTAGCAACAAAGTAAATAAGATTTAGCACACGATGCTGGAAAAAAATGCAGAAAAGTCGTGCGTAAAGTGTTCTGCGGTGCGACTTTGAATTGCAGATTTTCTGTTGCAGATATTCCGCAGCGTATCCTGTGTGTGGAAACATATCCTAAGGTTTATTAAACAACTGGAGCACCTGCTCTCCCGGACATATCTCCTGCCGTCACTTTAAACTTCTGGCCGGAGATGTGGTTGGTGACATTGATGGAACTACCTTTTAAGTCAAGCATACTAGAAAGAATAAGGGCCAGAAGTGGAGCTTGGAAAATATGCATATATATATATATTGACAGAGAATTAGATCCTCATTCATGTTCCACTGTATGACAAAATACTTCACAGATGAATGACGGTGTGTGAAATGTGAGACCGTAATATTATTCTAATAACTTTATGACCTTCATGACTGAAGCTGTTTGCACTTTATGCAACTGATAACAAGTATTTCCAGGTGAAGTCAGTTCGAACAGTTCTATATAAGGCAGAGACTGGAAATTACCTAGAATTAAAAATTCAAAGTGCAAATGATCAGCTATAAAGTATTGGGACACCTGCACATTACACCTACAGGAGCTTTTATGACATCTCATTCTAAATCCACAGGCATTAATAATTTCTACAAGATTGTGGGGTGTCTGTGGGATTTTTTTGCCCATTCATCCAGAAGAGCATTTGTGAGATCAGACACTGATGTTGGAGGAGAGGGCCGGGCTCACAATTTCTGTTCTAGTTCATCCCACAGTGTCACGGACACAGGGTATGTGGACCCACTAGGCCTCTCCGCCGTAGCGGGGAGGCAGCTGACCAGGTCACAGTCTATGCGAAAGTCAATGGCAGACAGTAACGCTTGGGTACCTGAAATAGTCCGGACGGTGGCTGTGGCTTCAGCACGGATGGAGGCTGGTGCAGCAGGTGGCACCAGACGTGGCGGGCAGTATCCGATGAAGCAGAAGACACTGGACGTGGCAAAAGACACTGGATGTGGCAGAAGACACTGGACGTGGCAGAAGGCACTGGACGTGGCAAACGACACTGGACGTGGCAAACGACACTGGACGTGGCAAACGACACTGGACGTGGAAGAAGACACTACTCCAACGCTGGTAGGCACAGGAACTAGAACAATATGGAATACAGGAACGGGTAACCGGGCACGGGTAACAGCTGGAACGGGAAAGACTAAGGGACCATTTGCAAGACAGACTGGGATAGACTAACAACGCTCAGGCAAGGATCAGAAGGCCTGGGGCCTTCTTATAGACAAGGAAATCAGGGCAGTTGATGATGATGACAAATAATTTGTTCGCGCGCTGGCCCTTTAAGGCCGTGCGCGAGCGCGTGCACCCTACGGGACACAGCAGGACAGAGCGGAAGTGAGCGCTGGCGTCTCCTAGGAAGGAGACAGGGACCAGCGCTCACGGATCCATGGCTGCGGGCGTCGAGGGGTGAGTAAACCCGACGGCCCGCGGCCATGGACGTTACAGTATCCCCCCTCTTACGCCCCCTCTTCTTGGGACCAGAGCGGGAGAGGAGCTTTTTAATGAGAGCAGGAGCACTGAGGTTCTCTTCTGGCTCCCAGGACCTCTACTCCGGACCAAACCCTTTCCAGTCCACCAAATAGAAAGTCCTTCCTCCTACCCTCTTGCAGTCCAGGATCTCCATTACCTCGAATACATCAGAAGGGCCGCTGGGAGCAACTGTGGAACTAGAAGTCTTGCTGTAGCGGTTCAGGACCACTGGTTTCAAGAGGGACACATGGAAGGAGTTAGGGATTCTGAGGGTAGGAGACAGCCGCAGTTTATAGGAGACAGGGTTGATTTGTAGCAGAATCTCGAAAGGACCAAGGAACCTGGGAGCGAACTTGTATGAGGGTACCTTCAAGCGAATGTTCCGAGAGGACAGCCAGACTTTAGTCCCCGGAAGAAACTGAGGCGGGTCTCTTCTCTTAGTATCCGCCTTTCGCTTCATGCGATCTACTGCCAGCAAAATAGAAGACCAGGTCTGTTGCCAGATTTGCAGGAAGTCCCCATATGCAGAGTCAGCAGCGGGAACCTGAGATGAAGTTGACACAGGAAGAGGGACTCTGGGATGTTGACTGTACACAATGTGAAACGGAGTGGAAGTGGTGGACTCACTTGTGTGGTTGTTATATGAAAACTCGGCCCATGGAAGAAGCTGTACCCAGTTATCGTGCTGTGAAGAGATGAAGTGGCGGAGATAATTTTCCATGATCTGGTTGATCCTCTCAACTTGCCCATTGGATTGGGGGTGATAGGCAGAGGAAAAGTCCAAACTCACATCCAGGAATTTACAGAGGGCTCTCCAGAACTTAGAGGTAAACTGAACCCCCCGGTCGGACACAATGTGAAGAGGCAAGCCATGCAAGCGAAAGATGTGCTGAATGAAGAGACTCGCCAGTCGGGGAGCAGAAGGTAGGCCGGTCAGCGGGATAAAATGTGCCATCATAGAGAACCGGTCCACCACCACCCAGATGGTGTTGCATCCTGCTGAGAGAGGAAGGTCTGTGACGAAGTCCATTGCGATGCGCTGCCAGGGGGCACGGGGAACAGGCAGAGGTTGAAGCAGGCCGGCAGGCTTGGAGTGAGTCACTTTGTTAGAGGCACACACCGTGCAAGCAGAGACAAAGTCCAGAACATCTTTAGGTAGCGTGGGCCACCAAAAGTGACGAGCAATCAGGTCTTTTACGGACACCAGCGTGCCCAACTAGTTTAGAACTGTATCCCCAGTGGAGAATTCTTTTTCTGTCTGCCAATCAAACAAAAGTTCTCCCCGGAGGGATATTTCTAAGCTGCAGAGGATTGGCGGTGACAACGCAGGATGGGTCTATGATAGTCTGAAGGGACTCCACCGTGTCTTCCATCTCAAATGATCTGGACAGGGCATCGGCCCTCACATTCTTGTCAGCGGGACGGTAGTGGAGCAGAAATTGGAAACGGGTGAAGAACAGCGACCACCTGGCTTGACGAGGATTCAGTCTTTGAGCGGACTGAAGCTAGGTGAGGTTCTTGTGGTTGGTGAAGATCAGGATGGGGTGAGCTGCGCCTTCTAGAAGATGTCTCCACTCCTCCAGGGCCAATTTGATAGCCAGTAGCTCCCGATCTCCAATGGAGTAATTGCGCTCAGCAGAAGAACACAGTCTTGAGTAGTAGCCACATACTACTGCCTTTCCTTTGGAGCTCCTCTGGAACAGAAGTGCACCTGCACCAACAGAGGAAGCGTCCACTTCTAGTGAGAACTGCCGAGATACGTCAGGGTGATGGAGGATTGAAGCTGAAGTGAAGGCTTTATTGAGGCTAATGAATGCGGACTCTGCCTCTGGAGTCCACACCTTGGCGTACACACCCTTCTTGGTAAGGGTAGAGATGGGAGCCGTCAGAGAAGAAAAGTTCGGAATAAACTGCCGGTAGAAATTGGCGAATCCCAGGAACCGTTGTATGGCCCTTAGGCCTTGAGGACGTGGCCATTCCAGGACGGACTTTAGTTTCTCAGGGTCCATCTTAAGGCCTTGATCCGAGATGACGTAGCCCAGGAAGGGCAAAGACCTCTTTTCAAAGGTGCACTTTTCCAACTTGGCATACAAGCAATTCTCTCTTAGAAGAACTTGTCGAACATGCCTCCGATGGGTCATCAGATCTGGGGAGAAAATTAAAATATCATCGAGATAAACTACAACACACATATAGAGGAGATCTCGGAAGATATCATTAACGAACTCCTGAAATACTGTGGGAGCGTTACACAGTTCGAAGGGCATCACTAGGTATTCGGAGTGCCCATCCCGGGTGTTAAATGCCGTTTTCCATTCGTCACCCCGGCGAATCCGGATTAGATTATAGGCCCCCCGCAGATCTAGCTTAGAAAAAATTTTGGCTCCTCGTATGCGATCGAAGAGCTCGGAAATAAGTGGCAACGGGTATTTGTTCTTGACCGTGATCTGATTGAGACCACGGTAGTCAATGCAGGGTCGAAGAGATCCATCTCTCTTTTTAACGAAGAAGAAGCCTGCCCCGGCCGGGGAGGAAGATTTTCGAATAAAACCCCTTTCCAACTTCTCCTTGATATAGGCTGACATCGATAAAGTCTCTGGCAAGGAGAGAGGATATACTCGTCCACGGGGAAGAGAAGCATTGGGAACCAGTTCAATGGGACAGTCATAATTCCGATGTGGAGGCAACGTCTCAGCCTCTCGTTTGCAAAAGACATCCGCAAAACTGGCATACTGAGATGGTAGGCCGGAAAGTGACTGAGGCAGAGGGGGCACAACAGGACGGACTTGTGACAGGCAATGGCTATGGCATCTGGAACCCAATTGAAGAACCTCTCCAGAATTCCAGTCAAGTGTCGGGGCGTGTAGACGGAGCCATGGCAGACCCAGCAGGATAGGATTGATAGCCTTGGGTAGTACCAGGAAGGTGATCTGTTCTGAGTGAAGAGCTCCGACCCGTAGTGTCAACGGCTCTGTGATGAGCATGATCGGATCAGGCAATGGTAGACCATTCACAGAGGCAACTGCCAGGGGTCTCTCCAGACGGACTGTGGGTAGTCGAAACCGATCCACTAGATCCTGCTGGATAAAATTAGCAGCCGCTCCAGAGTCAAGATAGGCGGAGGAAGGATGTGATGTCTCTCTGGTGACGATGGCCACAGGAATCAATAATCTGGAAGAGGTTTTAACGTTTGGAGACGTTCCACCTAGAGTTGCCTCTCCAATCAACCCTAGGTACTGGAGTTTGCCGGTTTCTGTGGGCATTGGCGCACAAAATGACCCTTGAGGCCACAATACATACAAAGTCCAGAGGAGCGTCTGCGCTGCTTCTCCTGTTCAGATAACCGGACTCTGTCTACCTGCATGGGTTCTTCAGGTAGCGCACTAGGAGTGGACAATAGTGGTCTCTGGACAGAGGGTGTGTAAAGGATCTGCCAGACACAGCTTCTGTGTCGACGCCCATGGTTAGTCAGTCTGCACCTGCTCCTAAGTCTAAACGAGTAACCCCTTCTTCTACCAATCAGGCTGGGAGGCTGAGGAGTGGGAGAGCCTATCACGGCCTGGCCAGACGGAGCTAGCTTCCGCCCTCTGTCTATTTATACCTTCGCTTCCTGCTCCTCCTTTGCCTGTGATTCTTTTCGTCTGTTTCCTGGCCCTGCTGCTGCTCCTTACGACTTGTCTTCTGCTTCATATTGACCCTGGCTTGACTGACTACTCTCCTGCTCTGCGTTTGGTACCTCGTACAGTCCTGGTTTGACTCGGCTCGTTCACTACTCTCCTGCTCAGCGTTTGGTACCTCATACACTCCTAGTTTGACTCGGCTCGTTCACTACTCTTGTTGCTCACGGTGTTGCCATGGGCAACTGCCCCGTTCCCCGAGCTTCTGTGTACCCTTGTCTGTTTGTCTGTCATGCACATAGTGAGCGTAGGGACCGTCGCCCAGTTGTACGCCGTCGCCTAGGACGGGTCACGGTGTTGCCATGGGCAACTGCCCCGTTCCCCGAGCTTCTGTGTACCCTTGTCTGTTTGTCTGTCGTGCACATAGTGAGCGTAGGGACCGTCGCCCAGTTGTACGCCGTCGCCTAGGACGGGCCGTTGCAAGTAGGCAGGGACTGAGTGGCGGGTAGATTAGGGCTCACCTGTCTGTCTCCCTACCCCGGCATTACATAATCACAGGCCCATATACCTTTTCTACCCTGGTCCCTGACACAACTATGGACCCCCTTGAGACCCTGGCTCAGCAAATGCAGGGCCTCTCCCTACAGGTCCAAGCCCTGGCTCAGAGGGGCAACCAGCATGATGCTACCCTGGTAGTGCCCCCCACCTCACCTCTTGAACCCCACCTCAAGTTGCCTGACCGGTTCTCAGGGGACCGGAAGACTTTTTTCTCCTTTCGGGAGAGTTGTAAGCTCTATTTTCGTCTAAAGCCCCACTCCTCAGGTTCTGAGAGCCAGCGAGTGGGTATTATTATATCCCGGCTCCAGGACGGGCCCCAAGAATGGGCCTTCTCCTTGGCTCCCGACGCCCCTGAACTTTCCTCTGTTGACCTTTTTTTTTCTGCTCTCGGGCTCATATATGACGAGACTGACAGGACTGCCTTTTTTCCGAGACTCAGCTGGTGACCTTACGTCAGGGTAAGAGACCCATTGAGGTGTACTGTTCGGACTTTAGGAAGTGGTGTGTAGCTTCTCGGTGGAATGACCCTGCCTTGAGGTGCCAGTTTAAATTGGGTCTGTCGAACGCCCTGAAGGACCTGTTAGTTAGCTATCCCTCTTCTGACTCTCTAGATTAGGTTATGGCTTTAGCGGTACGTCTTGACTGATGTCTCAGGGAACGACGACTTGAATGTTTTTGTGCCTTCTCCTCTGGCTCCCCCATGATGGCTCCCGAGGTTCCGTTGCTTCGTTCTTCCACAGAAAACTCAGATGAACCTATGCAACTTGGGGCCTCCGTGTCTCCCCAACAACGTAGAGAGTTCCGCAGGAGGAAATGGTCTCTGCTTCTACTGTGGGGATGACAAGCATCAAGTGAACAACTGTCCTAGGCGTAAGAATAAGCAGCCGGAAAACTTCCGAGCCTAAGTGACCATCGTGGAGGTCACTTGGGCGCACAGGTATTTCCAGTGAATATGAAACCTAATAAGATCTTGCTTCCCTTTCAGGTCTCTTTTGGTGGTAGGTCTGCTACCGGCAGTGCCTTCATGGATTCAGGGTCTTCTGCTAATATTATGTCTGTGGAATTTGCTATGTCTCTAGCTATGCCATTGATTGATTTGCCTAAACCTGTCCCGGTAGTGGGTATCGACTCCACTCCTCATGCTAATGGTTATTTTACGCAGCATACCCCTGTTTTTGAACTCCTTGTTGGCTCCATGCATTTGGAGCAGTGCTCTGTACTGGTGATGCAGGGATTATCGTCCGATTTGGTTTTAGGCCTTCCCTGGTTGCAGATGCATAATCCCACGTTTAACTGGGATACTGGGGATCTTACAAAATGGGGTAATGAATGCATGACGTCATATTTTTCTGTTAATTTTATTTCTCTCCCTGAGGAGGTGAGCACTCTACCTGAGTTTATTCAGGACTTCGCTGATGTTTTTTCTAAAAAGGCCTCCGAAGTGTTACCTCTTCATAGAGAATACGATTGCGCAATCGATTTGGTACCAGGAGTTAAGCTCCCTAAGGGTAGGATATTTAATCTCTCTTGTCCCGAACAGGAAGCCATGAGAGAGTATATCCAGGAATGCCTGGCCAAGGGTTACATTCGCCCACTTCTCCGGTAGGTGCTGGCTTCTTCTTCGTAGGGAAGAAGGATGGTGGTCTTAGGTCGTGCATCGATTACCGAAACTTGAATAAGGTCACTGTAAGTAACCAGTATCCCCTTCCTTTGATTCCTGATCTCTTCAATCAGGTTCAGGGGGCCCAATGGTTCTCTAAGTTTGATCTACGGGGGGCTTATAACCTTATCCGCATCAAAGAGGGGGATGAGTGGAAGACTGCATTTAACACGCCCGAAGGCCATTTTGAATACCTCGTCATGCCCTTTGGGTTGTGTAATGCTCCCGCGGTCTTCCAGAATTTCATAAATGAGATCTTAAGAGACTACCTGGGGGTATTTCTTGTAGTGTTCCTTGATAACATACTTGTGTTTTCCAAGGACTGGTCATCCCACATTGAGCATGTCAGGAAGGTGCTCCAGGCCCTTCGGGAAAACAAACTGTTTGCTAAAACCGAAAAATGTGTGTTTGGGGTGCAGGA
This sequence comes from Rhinoderma darwinii, assembly GCF_050947455.1. Taxonomy (NCBI): domain Eukaryota; kingdom Metazoa; phylum Chordata; class Amphibia; order Anura; family Rhinodermatidae; genus Rhinoderma; species Rhinoderma darwinii. The sequence goes on from NC_134691.1 coordinate 324,834,066, forward strand.
GATACAATTTTTGGGTCAAATCCTCACTCCTCATGAATTCCGCATGGACCCTGCCAAGGTTCAGGCTGTGGCTGAATGGGTCCAACCTGCCTCCCTGAAGGCGTTACAGTGCTTCCTGGGGTTTGCTATTTATTACAGGAGATTTATTGCTAACTTCTCGGTCATCGCTAAGCCTCTTACGGATCTCACTCGCAAAGGTGCTGATCTCCTCCACTGACCTCCAGAGGCGGTTCAGGCTTTTGAGGTCCTTAAGAAGTGCTTTATCTCGGCCCCAGTGCTGATTCAGCCTAACCAAATGGAACCATTCATCGTGGAGGTTGACGCCTCCGAGGTGGGAGTGGGTGCTGTCTTGTCCCAGGGTACCAGGTCCCTCACCCATATCCGTCCCTGTGCCTACTTCTCCAGGAAGTTCTCACCCGCTGAGAGTAACTATGACATTGGCAATCGCGAACACTTAGCCATTAAATGGGCATTTAAAGAGTGGCACCACTTCCTGGAGGGGGCTAGGCACCAGATTACGGTCCTTACCGACCACAGGAATCTGGTTTTCCTAGAATCTGCCCAGAGGCTAAACCCGAGACAAGCTCGATGGGCGTTATTTTGTACTAGATTCAACTTTTTGGTCACCTATAGGGCTGGGTCTGAAAATATTAAAGCTGATGCACTGTCGCGTAGCTTCATGGCCAGCCCTCCTGCGGAGGAAGATCCTTCTTGTGTTTTGCCCCCAGGTATAATCATTTCCTCTGTTGATTCTGACTTAGTCTCCGAAATTGCGGCTGATCAAGGTTCAGCTCCCGGGAACCTTCCTGAGAACAAGCTGTTTGTTCCCCTGCAATTCCGGCTAAGGGTACTCAGGGAAAATCATGACTCTGCACTATCTGGTCATCCAGGCATCCTGGGTACCAAGCACCTCATTGGCAGAAACTATTGGTGGCCTGGGTTGCTTAAAGACGTTAAGGCCTACGTCGCCGCTTGTGAAATTTGTGCTAGATCCAAGACTCCCAGGTCCCGACCAGCGGGCTTACTATGTTCTTTGCCCATTCCCCAGAGACCTTGGACCCATATCTCCATGGATTTTATCACCGATCTGCCTCCATCTCAAGGCAAGTCGGTGGTGTGGGTTGTAGTAGACCGCTTCAGTAAGATGTGCCACTTTGTGCTCCTCAAGAAACTACCCAATGCTAAGACGTTAGCTACCTTGTTTGTCAAACACATCCTGCGTCTCTATGGGGTTCCTGTCAATATTGTTTCTGACAGAGGGGTACAATTTGTTTCATTGTTTTGGAGAGTCTTCTTTAAAAAGTTGGAGATTGATCTGTCCTTCTCCTCGGCCTTCCATCCTGAAACTAATGGCCAAACCGAGAGGACTAATCAGTCTCTAGAACAATATTTAAGGTGTTTTATCTCTGACTGTCAATATGATTGGGTCTCCTTCATTTCCCTCGCTGAATTTTCCCTTAATAACCGGGTCAGTAACTCGTCAGGGGTCTCTTCCTTTTTCTGTAATTTTGGGTTTAATCCACGGTTCTCCTCCGTTTCTCCTGGGGGTTCCAACAATCCTGAGGTAGATGTCGTTCATCGGGAACTGTGCACAGTCTGGGCCCAGGTTCAGAAGAACCTAGAGGCATCCCAGAGCATACAAAAGACTCGGGCAGATAGAAGACGTTCTGCTAACCCCTTGTTTGTGGTCGGGGATCTAGTGTGGCTGTCTTCATAAAATTTGCGCCTTAAAGTCCCGTCCAAAAAGTTTGCTCCCCGTATATAGGGCCGTACAAGGTCATTGAAGTCCTTAACCCTGTCTCCTTCCGACTGGTGTTACCCCCGTCTTTTCGAATACACAACGTGTTTCATGCCTCCCTCCTGAAACGCTGCTCCCCGTCATTGGCTCCCTCGAGGAAACCTCCGGTCCCTGTTCTCACCCCTGAAGGGGTAGAATTCGAGGTGGCCAAGATTGTGGACAGCAGGATGGTCCAAGGCTCTCTCCAGTACCTGGTCCATTGGAGAGGATACGGGCCTGAGGAGAGGACTTGGGTACCCGCCCAGGATGTTCACCCTGCAGTATTGCTCAGGAGGTTCCATCTTCGGTTCCCCAATAAGCCAGGTCCACCTAGAAAGGGTCCAGTGGCACCTCATAAAAGGGGGGGTACTGTAAAGGATCTGCCAGACACAGCTTCTGTGTCGACGCCCGTGATTAGTCAGTCTGCACCTGCTCCTAAGTCTGATCGAGTGACCCCTTCTTCTACCAATCAGGCTGGGAGGCTGAGGAGTGGGAGAGCCTATCACAGCCTGGCCAGACGGAGCTAGCTCCCGCCCTCTGTCTATTTATACCTTCACTTCCTGCTCCTCCTTTGCCTGTGATTCTGTCTGTTTCCTGGCTCTGCTGCTGCTGCTTGTACTTTTGTCCTCTTCTCCATATTGACCCTGGCTTACTGACTACTCTCCTGCTCTGCGTTTGGTACCTCGTACACTCCTGGTTTGGCTCGGCTCGGTCACTACTCTCCTGCTCTGCGTTTGGTACCTCGTACACTCCTGGTTTGACTCGGCTCGTTCACTACTCTTGTTGCTCACGGTGTTGTCGTGGGCAACTGCCCCGTTCTCCGAGCTTCTGTGTACCCTTGTCTGTTTGTCTGTCCTGCACATAGTGAGCGTAGGGACCGTCGCCCAGTTGTACGCCGTCGCCTAGGACGGGCCGTTGCAAGTAGGCAGGGACTGAGTGGCGGGTAGATTAGTGCTCACCTGTCTGTCTCCCTACCCCGGCATTACAGGGTGCTGGTCTGTGGACCCGGCTCTCCTGACAAACCTCTTGAGAGCGCTCCCGGATTCTCATATCAACCCGGGTGGCTAACAGGATGAGGGCATCCAAGGTAGAAGGAAGGTCGCGGGCTGCCAGTTCGTCCTTGATGTGAGAGGAAAATCCCTGCCAGAAGGTCGCCACCAGTGCCTCATTGTTCCATGCCAGCTCGGCTGCTAGGGTACGGAAGGAGATAGCATACTCCTCTACTGTGGAGCCTTCTTGCTTGAGGGTCAACAGAGTGGCTGCGGCAGAGGATGTTCGACCCGGCTCCTCGAACACAGCACGAAAGGACTGCAGGAAGAAGGCTAGGTCTGCGGATACAGGTCCTTGTTGCTCCAAGATTGGGTTCGCCCATGCGAGGGCCTTGCCGGCGAGGAGAGAGATAATAAACTCCACTTTGGCCTCCTCGGAGGGGAAGAGATGAGGCCGTAGCCTAAAATGCACCGTACATTGATTGAGAAATCCTCTACATGCTCTGGGGTCACCATCGTAGCGAGGAGGAAGAGGCATAGGAACTGTGGATCCGGAACAAACAGGAGGAGCAACAGGCAGTGGCACAGCAACAGCTTCAGGAGGAAGAACCGGAAGTGGAACAGCTAGTAGATCCAGGCGGGCCAGGATAGAATTCACCGCCTCAAGGAGTTGATCCTGACGTGTGCGTAGGTCATGCATCTCTGTCTGAATCTTCTGTACTGCGGTCTTGGGCTGGCCAGCAGGTTCCATGGCCTGAGCGTACTGTCACGGACACAGGGTATGTGGACCCACTAGGCCGCTCCGCCGTAGCGGGGAGGCAGCTGACTAGGTCACAGTCTATGCGAAAGTCAATGGCAGACAGTAACGCTTGGGTGCCTCAAATAGTCCGGACGGTGGTTGTGTCTTCAGCACGGATGGAGGCTGGTGCGGCAGGTGGCGCCAGACGTGGCGGGCAGTATCCGATGAAGCAGAAGACACTGGACGTGGCAGAAGACACTGGACGTGGCAGAAGACACTGGACGTGGCAAACGACACTGGACGTGGCAAACGACACTGGACGTGGCAAACGACACTGGACGTGGCAGAAGACACTACTCCAACGCTGGTAGGCACAGGAACTAGAACAATATGGAATACAGGAACGGGTAACAGCTGGAACGGGAAACACTAAGGGACCATTTGCGAGACAGACTGGGATAGACTAACAACGCTCAGGCAAGGATCAGAAGGCCTGGGGCCTTCTTATAGACCATTAAATCTGGGCAGTTGATGATGATGACGAATAATTTGTTCGCGCGCTGGCCCTTTAAGGCCGTGCGCAAGCACGCGCACCCTATGGGACACAGCAGGACAGAGCGGAAGTGAGCGCTGGCGTCTCCAAGGAAGGAGATAGGGACCAGCGCTCACGGATCCATGGCTGCGGGCGTCGGGGGGTGAGTAAACCCGACGGCCCACGGCCATGGACGTTACACACAGGTATGCGATGGGGTTGAGGTCAGGACTCCGTGCAACCAGTAAAGTTCTTCCCATCAAACTCCCCCAACCAACAACCAACTAACCAACTAACCAACCAGCCATGACTTTATGGAGCTTGTGCACTGGGGTATAGTCATGCTAGAAGGGAAAAGGGCCAAACCCCAAACTGTTCACTCAAAGTTGGAAACTACAATTGTCCAAAATGTCTTGGTATGATGAAACATTAAGATTTCCCTTCACTGGAACTAAGAGGCCTAGGCTATGCCCTTTAAAACACCCCATAGCATTATCCCTCCTTCCCCAAACTTCACAGCTGGCACAATACAGTCACGCAGGTAACGTTCTCCTGGCTTTAACCAAAACCAGACTCATCCATCAGATTGAGAGTTAGAGAAGCGTCACTCCACAGAACACATTTCCACTGCTCCATAGTCCAGTGGCGGCTGCTTTACACCCCTCCATACAACGCTTGGCATTGTGCTTTGTGATGTGAGGCTGGCATGCAGCTCTTCATAGAAACCCATGCCATAAGGCTTCCGGGGCACAGTTTTTGTGAGGATGTTAATATCAGAGAAGGTTTATACTCCGCAGTTATTGAGTCAGTAGAGCGATGGCGACTTTTATGCCCTATGCCCCTCACACTCGGTAACCCCACTTAGTAACTTCACGTGGTCTCCACTTCGTGGCTGAGTTGCTGTGGTTCCTAAACGCTTCCACTTTGCAGTAATATCACTCACAATAGATTATGGAATATCTAGGAGGGAAGAAATTTCATGAACTGACTTGTTACAACAGTGGCGTCCTATTTCAGGACCACGCTGGAATTCAGTGATTCTATCACAAATGTTTGTAGAGGCGACTGCATGGCGAGGGGCTGGATTTTATACACCTATGACAATGGGACTAAATTAAACACCTGAATTCAATGATTTAAAGGTGTTCCAAATATTTTTGTCCATATGATGTAAGATGGAAATGGATCAGAGTGTTGGTTAGAATTGGCTGAACCAGCATGGGATTTCTCATTTGCAATGTATAGATGTTATGGAAACCTTTCATTGATTTCCGTAAAAAGGTGGTCAAGCCTTCATGGTCACTAATATGAGAGCCCAGACCCAAGTATTCGGTCCCAGCTGATGGACTGTTATGACATGCCTGGTTGACATACTGTATAGGTTGTATAAACATCATGAACCGAACTGCTCCTATGAACACGGTTGAACCATTAGTCCTCGGTGCATTTTAATAATAGACAGGGTTGATATAATTCTGTCTTCTAGTTTTTAATTGCATAACATTTGTTTTTTATTGCTACAATAATCGCTCGCACACACTCAGATCGTTACTCCTGTGACAGTGAAAAAACTCAGAAACTTGACCTGGGAAAATAACTACACACACTCTCAATTTAGGTAAATCATTAATAAAAGTCCCAAACCTTTCACCCTATTCATGGCACAAGTGAAATCATCAAGGGAGGGTCCAACTTCCGCTATATTAGATAATAGTTAATAGGACCTATTGAAAATGTTTTCACCAATGTTTTCTTCTTCTTCTTCTTCTTCTTCTTCTTCTTCTTCGTCGTACCATCTTTGTAAATAAAATAAAAAGTTGGATGTCGTGATCTAAATCATAAGACTTGAAGCAGTTGATGTCCATTTCTTTAAGAATTAAATTGGTTTTCCATGTTATAATGTCATGGCATATCACTACACAGCGTCGTTGTACTTCCATGTACAGTGGGTGACCAGGGGCACCACTATGCAGGGAAAATCAAGTACTGCGGCCGCTTTATTCTGAGGATTGTGGGTTCTCGGCCGTTGGATACCAACCGATTGGAAAGCGATGACATAACCTAGAGATATGTCATCAGTTCCTATAGTGGGAAAATCTCGTACATTATTCTTTATAATAGTGAGTATGAAGGTGATGACTCCATAGTGAAGACCAGAACCTTGAGGACACAACACCTCTGATGATCCATCAGACTTAGAGCTTATTGGATTTTCCAGTCTACAGAATCTTTGACGTCAAGATCCTGCAGGAAGATGCAGTCCAAAAAATTACACAACTCTTCTAGCGGTCTACACACTCAACCCAATGTTACCCATCCACTTTCCTATAATACTGGATAATCAGGCCAACGATGTCTACATAAAACACATCATTGCTCTCATTGGTCTTCACCCACATTTAAACAACAGATTATGTAACTCGAACAAGGTTGGGATATTGTACATATTATAGTTCCTTAGCTCTCACCTAAAAAATGTAGCCACACCAATATATAAAAAAGCAACGTATTGCCAAGTGTATGGAGAATGTAATAATCATGGCAGAAAGTATAGGATAAGCAGGATGTGAAGATTAAGCCTTAAAGGGGTTCTCTGCTTTGGATAATCCCTACTTGTAAGAAAGTCCCTTGACAATAAACTGATCACAAAGAGTCCCTCTGCTGGGACCTCCAGTGATCATAATCCGTGGAGAAACCTGAAAGTAAGGCCCCATGCACACCGTAAAATCGCCCGTAATTACGGGCCCATTCATTTCTATGGCCAACGGACACCTTCCCATATATTTACGGGAAGTTGTCCGTGCCGTAGAAACTTGCCGAAAAAAATAGGACATGCCCTATTTTTTTATTTTACGGACCATGCTCCCATACTTTATATACGGCCCGTAAATACGGAAGGCTGTCCGCAGCCGTCCATGCCTGTAATTACGGGTTGTAATTACGGGCACGGTCGTGTGCATGGAGCCTTAGTGTTCAATTTCTGGTTGACTAAATTACCATACTGTACATAAACATAAAAATGGTCCATTGAGTTTAAGGGGCGCCATGTAATGCTTACTTTCTCCTGTGATGGCGCTGCAGGGGAATGGAACACTTGCTGCCATGCTTGTGTAGGACAAGGTAGTCCATGGAAGAGCCAAATATTTAAAGAATTTGCACTCCAATACATAAATCAGCCCTTATTGTGTTTGAGCTCCCCCCCACCAAACTAACTTGGGACTTAATAAGACCGTTTCCATAAATTTAGCGTGTTCATTTTATAACAAAAAATGAAGCAACTTTCCAATTTACTCATGGTTTTCAAGATCTCTGATTGCTGTATTTCAAAAGGAGTATTTATTGTTTACAATTATAGGTTGAAATCAGTACTGGTCATGTGATGGACACACAGGCGCACGCCTCATTACAAGACACAGCTCTGATAACTGTTCTGTAACGAGCCATGCACCTGTGTGTCAATCACATGACCAGGACAGCTAATTAGTTACCTAGAATGCAAGATTCCGATTTAATTACAGCAAGCAGAGATCTGGTGTAGAATTGATACGCAAAGGGGGAATATAACAAAAATTTTAAATTTTGGGCCGTTTGAAAGTTACAGGCATAGAAAAGAAATCTGTCTCAGGAGATGAGGAGCAGCTGGTGACCATATATAACCACCATAGTCCAGATGTATGTTTCTTTATTAGGCTTGTATGTGAATATTATATCATGATATTGAGTAGGACCGCGTTCAGACAGCCACAATGCGGTCGCATATTAGCGTTTATATTGTAGCCTCAACGTCTGGATCCCCCGCTGTTCAACTAAACTGAACTTAGATCATTGCGGCCATCTGAATGTGTCCTTATATGACTTTTCTCCTAATTGCCAGGCGCCTGGGCAGCTATGTTTATCATGTACTTGTTCCGAACACTCGCATGCCCAGCCCTGAATTATAAATAAATTGGCTGGTTGACAATCTAGATTAGTGATGTTTTTTACTACAGCTTTATCATGTACTGAGCTCTGAAAGCGACTCTTGCTTTGAATAGCCTATGGCAAAGGTTTATTCGACTGATTTACATGCTAATCGTGCAGTTGTGGGAAATTAAAAACAAAACTCAAGGTGCTCAAAGAGAAATAAACGTTTTGTAAAATTTAGGGTCTATATGTCAAATTATCACTAATCAAGAGGGGCATTCTGAGAACGAGCTGCATTATAGGTCATTGGCCCCTTACCCAACACTACAGCCGTGATACACTTGGTTTGGGTTAGGGCCTGTTCACATCACCGTTCCTTTTCGCTGAGGGGTTCCGTCGGAGGTTTAACCCCTCAACGGAAAGGCAAACGGAAACCTTAGCTTCCGTTTCCCTCACCATTGAACTCAATGGTGACAGAAACCTAGCTAATGGTTTCCGTTTGTCACCGTTGTGACAGGGTTCCGTTGTTCTTGACTGAACCAATAGCGCAGTCGTCTGCGCTATTGGTTCTCATTATGCCCCACAGGATATGCTGAAAATGTCCGATAGATGCAGGTACAAGCTCTGGTGTTCGGGAGTACGGAAACAGGCACATTTGCTGATCTATGCCCATAGAAGTTAAGGGAGAGATGGAAATAACGTAGCACAGAGAGCTTCAGGTGGGACTCGCATCTATCTGACATTTATGGCATATCCTGTAAATATGTCATAAATGTCCAAGATGGGAAAACCACTTTAACATTACCTTTCACTAGAAATAAGGGGCTCCGGACTTACAGTCTTTGTGCTGATGTCACTTCCAGAGGTGGTTTGGATCTCTGTAATTTGCGTGGTCTACGGATATACGGCTGAGTTTTTGTTACTCCTACAAACTTCCAATTCATAATAACAGGACTTACAGGTGACTGGAGCAGATCTAGCAGATAATAATAACACAGGTGACCGGGGCAGATCTAGCAGATAATAATAGCACTTACAGGTGACCGGGGAAGATTTAGCAGATAATAGCACTTACAGATGACCAGGCCAGATCTAGCAGATAATAATAGCACTTACAGGTGACTGGGGCAGATCTAGCAGATAATACTAACAACAACACAGGTGACCGGGGCAGATCTAGCAGATAATCTTTGGTGGATTAAGTAAACCATAGGCCCTGTGCTGTTCCACAAACTTGGGCCTCCCTTTCCCACTGCCGCTCTGCCACGTCTATAGTGAACACCACCTTTCTGTGTGAGCATTGACAAATGGTTGTTACGATTCCCCTTGTCAACGGGCTGTGTCCCTACATACTGACAGTCTCCAACCATGGCTGACAGTGTCACACTGTGTAGGGACTCTTCCTCCTGACAATGGGAATGATAACACACATTTGTCTATTAGTCCTGGGTACACAAAGATATGTAGAATACAAGGATTTCCTACAACAGACATGTCAGGAGAGGGGACAGATCCCCTATAGATCCAGTGACTCACAAGTGATGTCTTCTCTGATGGGAGACTTTTTCTTTTCTTCTCCATCTGACGCAGACCATTATGGCGATTTCCAGCCTCTATAGAAACACACAAATTTAGACACGAAGGCCCAGAACCATACATTAAAGGGGTTGTCCTGGCACAGACCGGTTTTTATACTGATGACCTATTGATGTGCCGGGACAACCCCTTTTACTCAGACTAATAAATTTGGACCCCAGACTAGATCATAGAATACATACAGACCCAGACCTTCTAAACTATTGCAGTCCCCAGACCAGACCCCCCTAAACAAATTCAGACCCCAGAACAAGCACCCTAAATAAGTACAGACCTCACACCAGACCCCCTACACTAATAATGACCCCAGACCTGACTCCCTTAATACAGACCACAGACCAGACCCGCTAAACTAATACAGACCCCTAAATAAAGACCCCTAAACTAATACAGACACTAGACCAGACCCCCTAAATACAGACCCCATAAACTAATATAGACCCCAGACCCCTAAATACAGACCCCCTAAATACAGACCCCAGACCTCAAACTAATACAGACCTCCTAAATACAGACCCCAGACCTGAACCCTTACAATAATAATGACCCCAGACCTGACTTCCTTAATACAAACACCAGACCAGACCCCCTAATCTAATACAGACCCCAGACTAGACCCCTATATACATACCCCTAAATAAAGACCCCTAAACTAATACAGACCCTGGAACAGGCCCCCTAAATACAGACACCAGATGTCAAACTAATACAGACCCCCTAAATACAGACCTCAGACCCCTTAAACTAACACAGACCCCTAAATATACAAACCCTAAACACCTTAAACTGATACAGACCTCAGACCCCCTAAATACTTACCCCAGACCCGTTAAACTAATACAAACACCAAACTTCCTAAATACAGACCAGACCCCCTAAATACAGTCCCCAAGCCAGGCCCCCTACATACAGACCCCCTAAATACAGACCCCTTAAACAAATTCATCCCCTTATACTTACATAGCAGCTCACCTCAGTCTTCTCTGTGGAGTCTTGCTGCTGCTCATGGAGCTGCGGTCATGTGACCAGCAGGTCTCTAAACAGTAGTAAGAGTTTCAGAGATGAGGTCATGTGACCTTATGTCTAAAGGTCCTTTTGCATATATATAATGCTGTATCATCGCGGTGTTTGCCACGATTCGCAGCAAAATCGGGGCAAAAACGTGACAAAACTACATTGTACTTTGTACATTGTACTTTAGGTGGCCATGGGCCCCCCGGGAGACTCGGGCCCCGGGCGGCCGCCAAAAAGCCCCATGATGATCCGCCATTGCAGATAATAATAGCACTTACAGGTGACTGGGCAAATCTAGCAGATAATAATAGCACTTACAGGTGACTGGGGCTGATCTAGCACATAATAATAACACAGGTGACCGGGGCAGATCTAGCAGATAATAATAGCACTTACAGGTGACTGTGGCAGATCTAGAAGATAATAATAGCACTTACAGGTGACTGTGGCAGATCTAGCACATAATAGCACTTACAGGTGACCGGGGCAAATCTAGCAGATAATAATAGCACTTACAGGTGACCGGGGCAGATTTAGAAGATAATAATACCCCTTACAGATGACCAGGGTAGATCTAGCACAATAATAATAACACTTACAGGTGACTGGCAGATATAGCACATAATAATAGAACTTACAGGTGACTGGCAGATCTAGCAGATAATAATAGCACTTACAGGTGACTGGGGAAGATCTAGCAGATAATAATAACACTTACAGATGACAAGGGCAGATCTAGAAGATAATAATAATAACAACAACACTTTAAGGTGACCAGGGCAGATCTAGCAGATAACAATAGTACTTACAGTTGACTGTGGCAGATATATCAGATAATAATTTCACAGGTGACCGGGGCAGATCTAGCAGATAATAATAGCACTCACAGGTGACCGAGGCAGATTTAGAAGATAATAATAACACTTACAGATGACCACGGCAGATCTAGCACATAATAATAGCACTTACAGGTGACTGGCAGATATAGTACATAATAAAAGCACTTACAGGTGACTGGCAAATCTAGCAGATAATAATAGCACTTACAGGTAACTGGGGAAGATCTAGCAGATAATAATAACACTTACAGATGACAAAGGCAGATCAAGAAGATAATTGACTTGTGATAAGGGTGGCTTTCCATGACAGCACCACTTCTAGGCCCCCTGCGTAAATGCTGAAGATTTTCCAAGCAGACTTGTGCATGGAAAATCAGCAGCAGATTACAGCACTACTCATGTGGATGAGATATGAACAAATCTCATCTACATACTGCAGAACATTTTCCGCATGGAAATCAAAGCATCCTGCGGATTTTTTAACTAACAGCATGTTCATTGTTATCTGGACGTTCACTGCGAATTTCACCCTTTCCAAAATCTGCACCAAAATCCACACATAACACATGCAGATTTTGCTGTGGAAACGCTACAGAAAATTTGCAAGAAATCTGCGAATTGTGTGGGTACCCCAACAAGTCACTCAGCTCTTCAGTATGACCCATACTACTAGCAATGTTTGTCTATGGATATTCCACGACTGTGTGCTTGATTCTATTCACCCATAGCTGAAACACCTGAATCTAATTTGGAGGGGTGTCCACATACTATTGACCATATAGTGTAGCTGGTACACAGAGAATGTGCTGGACATCTATGCTATTTATGCTATATTTTAAGACCAAGAACAGGCCATCATTGTCATACACACATACATTTGCTATGCACCAGATATCTGCTCATCCGAAGCTTCTCTGGTAGTTGCCTTCGTTGCCCGATAGAACTGGGCCAAGGCAACGACCCTTACTGCATACCTATGGCAAATGTGCACGTAGCCTCCCTGATGAGTGATTCCTAATATAGTATGGTTTCTTAGCATTACACTAAAGCTATTATAATCCTACTTAATTTGGAGATATTACTGTAGAACAATGCCCAATATGGTAACCATTACCTGGAAGGTGACACCTCCCATTCCATTCTACCTATGTGTCCTGAAAAGGAAATCTTTGTTGCATCAGCTTTACTTGTGTCCGTGTTGATAATGACATTACTTTGCTTGTTATTGCTTCCGACCGGCACGGGTCAGGGGCTGCTGAGTCACTGCCATATACTTCTATTCAGTGTAACCTAAAAACAATGTACACATACAGAACACTACGGATCATAGAAGCAAAAACAGTAAATCAAAATTAAAAAATTACAAATTTTTATGAAATTGTGTAGGATCCAACAATATAAAATTTTCCAATCTCCACTATAATATAAAAGTAGAGTCATAAAATGAAATTAGAATAATAATAGTATTATTTAATTGCATCTGCCACTAATACATATCACTTTTTAACGTTAGGCAATGCTTCTAACCTTGTCCAATCCCAGGCCATACACAGCTAGTTACCTTTGTGCCCCAACACAGTAGTAGCGCCCCCCTTTGGGTAGCAAACGGTTATATTGCTTCTTTGAGCCCCACACATATTATAATGCACACAGTAATAGTGTTCCCACACAGTGATGATACCTCCATAGTGCCACCTCACAGTAATGACGCTCCCTTAGTGCCCCCCACACAGTATCGTGCAACCATAGTGCCTCCTCATGGTATTATGCCCAAGAAGTGCTCCCCCCACAGTATCATGCCCTCATAGTGCCACAGTGTCAGGCCCCTGTAGTGCCCCCTCACAGTATCATGCCCCATAGTGCTCCCACACAGTATCAAGGCTCCAGAGAACCTCCACACAGTATCATGCCCCCAGAGTATCCCCACATGGTATCATGGCTCAGTAGTGTACACTACTGTATCATCCTCCCGTAGTACCCCCACACATTATCTTTTCCTATAGTGCCTGAACACAGTACGAAGCCCCCATAGTGCACCCACACATTATCTTTTCCTATAGTGCCTGAACACAGTATAATGCCCCCATAATTCCCTCACACAGTATCATTCCCTTTAGGCCTTGTTCACACGGTGCTAAAAAATAAACCACGTGTAAACACGTCTAAAACCTTTTAAAGTACATGAGTTTTTTTACGTGTTTTCAGCGCATTTTACGCGCCAAGAATTGACCTGATGCTTCTTTTTCTACATGACGCGGTTTTTAAACACGCGCGCGTAAAAAAAGCTGCGTCGTATGCACTATAATGCGTTTTTCCATTGATGTCAAAGGAAAACTTAAAGCATGTGTTTTTGATGCGTTTTTCAGCACGTAAAATGCTGCAAAAATGCATCGAATAACCGCCGTGTGAACAAGGCCTAATAGTGTCCCCCACACAGTATCGTGCTCGCCACACAGTATCATGCCCCCATAGTGCCCCCCACACTGTATAATGCCCTAATTGAGCCCCGACACAGAGTATAATGCCTTCATAGTGCCCCCGACACATAGTATAATGCCTCATGGTGCCCCCTCACAGTATAATATTCCTATAGTGCAGGGGCGTGGCTAAAGGCTCATGGGCCCCGATGCAAAAGTTCTTATTGGCCCCCCCCCCCGCAAACGCCTCATGGCCGACGGTCCGCAGCTTTCAGCTGGGTCTCCTAAGTGACCCAACAATGCAGCACTAGCAGCCGGGGCGTCACTAAGGCTGGGTTCACACACCCTATTTACAGACGTAATTCGGGCGTTTTAGCATTGAATTACGTCCGAAAATGCGGCTCAAAAGTGTTGGCAAACATCTGCCCATTCATGTGAATGGGTCTTACGATGTTCTGTGCCGACGGTCATTTTTTTACGCGCCGCTGTCAAAAGGCGGCGCGTAAAAAAGACGCCCGCGTCAAAGAAGTGCCTGTCACTTCTTCAGACGTAAATGGAGCCGTTTTCCATGGAGTCCATGGAAAAACAGCTCCAATTACGTCCGTAATGGACGCAGCGAAAAACGCCTGCACATGCCATTACGTCTGAAATTCCGGAGCTGTTTTCTCCTGAAAACAGCCCCGTAATTTCAGCCGTAACGGACGCTGCCGTGTGAACATACCCTCAGGGCTTAAAATGTCTGGGGAAATAGCCCCAATACATATGTGTCCGCCCAAAAAAAAATGTGTGTATAGGAGACAGCATAGCATATCTATAGCACTACGACCCTATAAACTATGGATAGGATTAGATACATTGGCTCAGCAGACAGTATCACACATGATAGGATTAGATACAGTGGCTGAGCAGACAGTATCACACATGATAGGATTAGATACATGGCCCAGCAGACAGCATCACACATGATAGGATTAGATACATTGGCTCAGCAGACAGTATCACACATGATAGGATTAGATACAGTGGCTGAGCAGACAGTATCACACATGATAGGATTAGATACATTGGCTCAGCAGACAGTATCACACATGATAGGATTAGATACAGTGGCTAAGCAGACAGTATCACACATGATAGGATTAGATACAGTGGCTCAGCAGACAGTATTACACATGATAGGATTAGATGCAGTGGCCCAGCAGACAGTATCACACATGATAGGATTAGATACAATGACTCACCAGACAGTATCACACATGATAGGATTAGATACATGGCCCAGCAGACAGTATCACACATGATAGGATTAGATACATTGGCTCAGCAGACAGTATCACACATGATAGGATTAGATACAGTGGCTGAGCAGACAGTATCACACATGATAGGATTAGATACATTGGCTCAGCAGACAGTATCACACATGATAGGATTAGATACAGTGGCTAAGCAGACAGTATCACACATGATAGGATTAGATACAGTGGCTCAGCAGACAGTATCACACATGATAGGATTAGATGCAGTGGCCCAGCAGACAGTATCACACATGATAGGATTAGATACAATGACTCAGAAGGCAGTATCACACATGATAGGATTAGATATAGGGCCCAGCAGACAGTATCACACATGATACGATTAGATATAGGGCCCAGCAGACAGTATCACACATGATTGGATTAGATACAGGGCTCAGCTCGCTGACATTGCGGCTCCAGTGCTGGACCCAGGAAAGGTAAGAATAATAATTTTGCTTCTTTATGTGTTACTGATTATTTTTGTGTGTTTGTGTTTTTTTTACAGGTTCGGTTGTTGGACCTCGGATACGAGGACTTCAATGATGGCGTTTTTTTTATTCTCAATAAAATGGTTAATGAGGGTTGTGTTTTTTTATTTCAATAAAATATTTTTTCTATGTGCTTGTATCTTTTTAATCTTTATTATCACCGCCTTAGTAATGGCCGCTGGCTGATTGACAACCTCCATTACTAAGGCGGGGCTTAATTTTAGCAGGTTCAAAGGCCAACACTAACCCCCATTATTACCCCGGTACCCACCGCCACCAGGGGTACTGGGAAGAGCCGGGTACGAACCAGTACCCGACCATCTGTAGTGACGGGCAGGCACCGGGGCGTCCGCAGGCTGGTAGTATTAGGCTGGGGAAGGCCAAAAACAGTGGCCCTTCCCACCCTGGTAATGCTGCCTGCTGCTGCTGTGTTGTATCTGGCTGGTTATGAAAATTGGGGGGGACCCCACATCGTTCTTTCCAATTTTTTTTTTTAAATGATGTGGGGTCCGCCCCATTTTTCATAACCAGCCAGATACAATAAAGCAGCAGCAGCCTAGCATTACCAGGGTGGGAAGGGCCACTGTATCTGGCCTTTCCCCTCCTGATAATACCAGCATGCGGCCACCCCAGTGGCCGACCATCACTACAGATGGTCAGGTACTGGATCGTACCCGGCTCTTCCCAGCACCCCTGGTGGCGGTGGGTACCGGGGTAATAAAGGGGGTTAGTGTTAGCCTCTGCACCGGCTAACACTAAGCCCCGCCTTAGCAATGGATACTGTCAATCAGCCGGCGGCCATTACTAAGGCGGTAATAATATAGTTTAAAAAAAAACACAAAAACATAGAAAAAATATTTTATTGAAATAAAAAAAAAAAACACACAACCCTCGTTAACGATTTTATTGATAATAAAAAAAAAGCCGTCATCGAAGTAGTCCTGGAATCCACCGTAGTCCAACGACCGAACCTGTAAGAAAACACACAAAAAAAACTATTAGTAACACATGTGTTAGGCTTAGATACAGGACCCATGTGTGATACTGTCTGTGGGACCCTGTATCTAAGCCTACCACAACGTAGGCTTAGATAAAGGGTCCAGCAGACAGTAATCTTATACAGTATAAGATTACTGTGCGCTGGGGCCCTGTATCTAAACCTACAGTGTGGTAGGCTTATATACAGGGCCCATCAGACAGGATCACACATGGGCCATGTATCTAAGCCTACCATGTGATTGGCTTAGATACAGGGCCCAGCAGACAGGATCACACAATCTGTGATCCTGTCTCATGGGCCCCCTAAGCCTGCTACATCGTAGGCTTAGGGGTTGTGCAGTCCCTAAACATTGATGGCCTATCCACAGGATAGGCCATCAATAGCTGATGTGTCTCCCGCGACCCGCAAATCAGCTGTTTTGAAGGGGCCGCAGCACTCGTACGAGAGCTGCTTCCCCTTCATTTCACTACTCGCTCACACTGTGAATCGCCGACACCGATTCACAGTGTGACCGAAATGAAGGGGAGCAGCTCTCGTACGAGTGCTGCGGCCCCTTCAAAACAGCTGATTGGCGGGTCCCGGGAGTCGGACCCCGCCAGTCAGGGCTAATCTTACCTTCCTCTTCGGCCGCGGCGGGAGTTCTGTCCTCTCGATGCTGTGTGCGGCGCATAGCGCTGTCACGTCATGCGCTGCGCACAGTGCTTGACGTCAGGACCCCCGCTGCGATCCGGAACCAGGAAGGTAAGTACTGTCTGTTACTATAGTAACAGGGGCCCGCGGCCCGAGTTACTATAGTAACTTTTTATTGATGTGGTGCGGGGGGCCGTGGGCCCCCTGGCTTCGGGGCCCGGTCGCAATTGCGACCGCTGCAACCCCTATAGCTACGCCAGTGCTATAGTGCTTACACACACTATAAAGCCCCAATAGTGCCTCCCCACACAGTATATTTCCCCCATAGTGCTTCCCTACACGCTATCATGCCCCCATAGTGGCTCCCCACACAGTATAAAGCCCTCATAGTGCCTTACCACACAGTATCATGCCCTCATAGTGGCTCCCCACACAGTATATTGCCCCCATAGTGCTTCCCTACACCCTATCATGCCCCCATAGTGGCTCCCCACACAGTATATTTCCCCCATAGTGCTTCCCTACACCCTATCATGCCCCCATAGTGGCTCCCCACACAGTATAAAGCCCTCATAGAGCCTTACCACACAGTATCATGCCCTCATAGTGGCTCCCCACACTGTATATTGCCCCCATAGTGCTTCCCTAGAACAGTATTATGCCCCCATAGTGGCTCCCCACACAGTAGAATGCCCCCATAGTGCCTATTAAAAATAATAAAATAAATACTTACCTCGCCTCATTCCCACGATGAATGGAGGAGATCTCTCTTCAGGTCTCCTCTAGTCTGTGCTGTGTGTGACTCGGCGCAGGCAGGCGTGATGATGTCACTGCTTTGTGCCTGTCTGCACCAAGCCGCTCACAGCAGATATCACAGGGTGAATGGAGGAGCAGGGAGGTCATGGCTCCATGCTCCGTGATTTTATTTAACTAAGGCCTCATGCACACGAACGTGCTTTTGCGGCCGCAATTCCCCCGAAAATCCATGGGAGAATTGCAGCCCCATTCATTCCTATGGGGCCATGCACACAACCGTGGTTTTCACGGTCCGTGCATGGCCCAGGAGTCCGCACTGCAGAAAGAACGGACATGTCTAGTTACGCCCGTGTTCTGCGGTCCGGGCTCATTGGAAATAATGGCCACGGCCATGTGCACGGCCTGCGGTTTGCTTGCGGGCGGCTCGCGGATGTCACTCCGTGGCCGGCCGACCCGAAAATCACGGCCGTGCACATGGCTACAGTCGTGTGCATGAGGCCTAAATCTGCATTCTAAAGGGGCAAATACAGTTGAAAGCGGGACATGAGACAACGCAGAGGATGTTTTATAGACCCCAATGTGATAAATATTGGTCATTGAGTTGTCCTCTCCTGTCTCGCTATTAACAATTCTATCCAGCTGATTTATTGTTATAATTGCATCTGGGAAAGCGGGGAGACGACCAATACGGTTATCATTACAGCTCCCATATGTTCTGTCACCCAATTTTCTGTCCTGAATGGCAAATCTGCCTAATTGTGCAGTGATACAGGAGAACAGGGTGTAAATCTACATAACTAGAACCACTATACTGGGGCTGGGAAAGCGTGATATCAGCCAAATCCCCTGTGTCAGCTGTACGGGGGGGTCAGCTGTACGGGGGGGGGGGGGTCAGCTGTACGGGGGATAAACTGGTTGTCACCCAGATTTACCACACACAAAATAGTAAGAAAGAGCTGAACAGAAGACAATACAATGACTCATAATTACTGGTGATTCTTAGGGAGAAATGTACAAACCCCTCAGTGACATGTGACAGTTTTGGATTGTGGTTCATCATTCGTCGTCATAGAAGAGGAAGCAATCGCTTAACCCTGTAATGTAAAGTGACAAGGCCAATTTCTCATGTCCTCTGGTAATATAGAAATACAAAGATGATCTCATAAACATTACAGGATTGCAACATCTAATTGAGGTATTGGACAAATGCCAGATACATGTAATTTTATAAGATATGATGTCACTACATCTATCTATCTATCTATCTATCTATCTATCTATCTATCTATCTATCTATCTATCTATCTATCTATCTATCTATCTATCTATCTATCTATCTATCTATCTATCTATCTATCTATCTATCTATCAAGGATCTGCCAGGCACAGCTTCTGTGTCAACGCCCATAGGTAATCAGTCTGCACCTGTTTCTATGTCTGTGAGACTGACTCCATCTTCCACCACTCAGGAAGGCAGGCTTAGGAGTGGGAGAGCCTATCACAGCCGAGTCAAACAAGGAGTGTACGAGGTACCTCTGGTCCCCTGGGTACCTCGTACACTCCTGGTTTGACTCGGCTGTGATAGGCTCTCCCACTCCTAAGCCTGCCTTCCTGAGTGGTGGATGATGGAGTCAGTCTCACAGACATAGAAACAGGTGCAGACTGATTACCTATGGGCGTTGACACAGTAGCTGTGCCTGGCAGATCCTTTCTATCCATCTGTCTGTCTATCTATCTATCATCTATCTATCTATCTATCTATCTATCTATCTATCTATCTATCTATCTATCTATCTATCTATCTATCTATCTATCTATCTATCTATCTATCTATCTATCTATCTATCTATCATAACCTAATTTTCAAGAAAGACCTTCAATATGAAGAGAATCAATGAGATGAATGGTCCATGTTTCCTAAATAAATAGATTTTTCCTGGTCTCTACAAGGAGAATCACCATAGAAAATATATTTAAAGAAAATATTTGGACTTATTTGAACATATGAACTCAAAAATAGACATATTGTTTGCTGCACATCCCTTTCACAAGATGCTGCCAGAGTCAACCTTAAAACGGAAAAGCAATTGTACTTAGAACAGTGGGAAACTGACTGTACAAAGCTGATCTAATCTAGTCTATGTCTGAGATGTTAGTAATTCTGCAAATATTGTTAAAGGGAACCTGTCACTTTAAGGCTGGGTTCACACGACCTATTTTCAGGCGTAAACGAGGCGTATTATTCCTCGATTTACGCCTGAAAATACGGCTCCAATACGTCGGCAAACATCTGCCCATTCATTTGAATGTGTTTGCCGACGTACTGTGCCGACGACCTGTAGTTTACGCGTTGTCGTTTGACAGCTGTCAAAAGACAACGCGTAAAATTACAGCCTTGTCAAAAGAAGTGCAGGACACTTCTTGGGACGTTTTTGGAGCTGTTTTCTCATAGACTCTATTGAAAACAGCTCCAAAAATGGCCAAACAAACGGCGCGAAAACGGCGCGAAAAACGCTGCGAAAAACGTGAGTTGCTCAAAAAACGACTGAAAATCAGGGGCTGTTTTCCCTTGAAAACAGCTCCGTATTTTCAGACGTTTTTGGCTCAGCGTGTGAACATACCCTTAGGTTTTTATCACCTTCTTCTACTAACATACTGGACTAAAAATAATCATGTTGTTTTAAGGTCCAAAATTCTGGGGCAAATCATTTTTTAATGTTTCTTTATAGCAGTTGATGCTCCAAATCCTGTGCAAAGACAAAGGAGGAGATTTTTAATAAAAAGGTCAGTCAGTGTGGTTGGTGCAACTTTCTAAATAGTTTTTATTAAAAATTATTTAACTTTTTTAGATACAGCTGCTCTGTATTCTATATAAAGACCCGTTGTATCTTTCAATAAATCGTGCTCCCGTCAGGTCCGCGGGACTGACGGGCTCAGTGACAGCAGGCAGGATCCACCTGTAATCTATAAGATCTAAGTTCATAACTTAAATGTGATAGATTACAGGTGGATCCTGTGTGTCAGAGACAGGGCCAGCCTTAGGACAGATGGCGTCCCGTGCGAAATTATCTTTCGGCTCCCCCACCCGCATCATAAAACAAATGCCCCATAAAGAAAAAGTATAATGCCCCCCACAGTATAATGCCCTATATAGTGCCCTCACACAGTATAATGACCCTTTAGTGCCCCCATACAGTATAATAATATTTAATAATAGATTATATAATAACCCCTTCAAGGACACAGTATTTTGTCCTCTAATTGTGCCCACACAGTATTATGCCCCCTGTAGTGCCCCTACACAGTATAATGTCTGCTTAGTGGCCCCCACACATTATAATGCCCCCTTCCCTGGCTGCTACACACAACCCCCTCTTTTAGATATTGCCCCACTGATGATTGTGCCATACAGCCTCCCTGTAGACAGTGCCATAATCCCCCACCTCCTCCTTGTAGACAGTGCCATATAGCCCCCCACCTACCCCTTGTAGATTGTGCCATACAGTCCCCCACCTCCCCATTCTAGACAGTCCCCCCCCCCAAAAAAAATAATTGTACTCACCTAGGCCCTGTTCCCACGCCGAACTGAGCAGCTCCACGACGGGACCCTTGCGTAGGCCGGCATGATCCTGTAGCCTAGTACAGAGTTTCCCGACCTTTTCAGACTCGAGGCAGCACTGGAAAAATAAAATTTCCTCAGGGCACCCCTACCAAAAATAGTTTCGAGAAAGACAGAAAACAGCTAAAAACAAGCACTACACTCTAAGGGTATGTGCACACACACTAATTACGTCCGTAATTGACGGACGTATTTCGGCCGCAAGTACCGGACCGAACACAGTGCAGGGAGCCGGGCTCCTAGCATGATACTTATGTACGATGCTAGGAGTCCCTGCCTCGCTGCAGGACAACTGTCCCGTACTGTAATCATGTTTTCAGTACGGGACAGTTGTCCTGCAGCGAGGCAGGGACTCCTAGCATCGTACATAAGTATGATGCTAGGAGCCCGGCTCCCTGCACTGTGTTCGGTCCGGTACTTGCGGCCGAAATACGTCCGTCAATTACGGACGTAATTAGTGTGTGTGCACATACCCTTAGTATGTTCACACAGTGTTTTTTGTAAGGCAAAAAAAAATCTCCCTCAAAATTTGTGCAGGAATTTTGAGGCAGATTTTGTATTGACAGCTTTGTTTGACTTTTTTTTTTTTAAGCCGTTGAAGCTAATGCCAAAGACACAGGGGAAAAAAGCCGCAGGTATTTTATGCCTCCTATTAGTTTCAATTGGAGGTCAGAGGTGGAAACCACTTGAAGACCTTCTATGCCCCACTCACAATAAAATGACCATCAGCCCCCCATTCACAGTAAAAATCAGCCCGCCACTGACAGATTCCCCCTGTAGGTAGTGCCACATTGCCCCCTTGTAGGTAGTGCCACACAGCCCCCTTGTAGGTAGTGCCACACAGCCCCCTTGTAGGAAGCGCCACACAGCTCCCTTGTACGTAGCGCCACACAGCCCTCTTGTAGGTAGCGCCACACAGCCCCTTTGTAGGTAGCGCCATGCAGGCCCCTTTGTAGGCCGGGCCACACTGCCTACAGCCCCCTTGTAGATAGCGCCACACAGGCCCCTTGTAGGTAACGCCACACAGGCCCCTTGTAGGTAGCGCCACACAGGACCCTTTGTAGGCAGCGCCACACAGCCCACAGCCCCCTTGTAGATAGCACCACACAGCCCCCTTGTAGGTAGCGCCACACAGCCCCCTTGTAGGTAGTGCCACACAGCCCACAGCCCCCTTGTAGGTAGCGCCACATAGCCCACAGAGCCCTTGTAGATAGCACCCCCCTAGATAGCGCCACTGTAGCTCCCTGAAGGAGCGAAATCCCCCTGTGGCCGGGGATTCCGCGCCTGGAGCGCTCCGCTTGACGTCTCACTCTGTCCATATATGGACAGTGACATCTGGGGCAACTCCTGAAGCAGAATCCTCGTCCACTGGCCATGGGGGGGTGTCGCCGTTAGAAGCAGCTACAGCTGTTACAGCGGTAGTGACGCCACTGAGTGAAAAAGCACCCAGGCGGAAAGGCGGCTGGTGAGTCGCCCGACCCGGGCGCTTCTGAATCAAGCCAGAGAAGGGAGCCAGCGCAGCGCCCCCTTCCATCTGCTGAGGTGATGCGCCCTGTGCAATGGCACAGGTTGCACACCCCTTAGGCCACACAGTGTTTTTTGTAAGGCAAAAAAAAATCTCCCTCAAAATTTGTGCAGGAATTTTGAGGCAGATTTTGTATTGACAGCTTTGTTTGACTTTTTTTTTTTTAAGCCGTTGAAGCTAATGCCAAAGACACAGGGGAAAAAAGCACCAAACGGGCGCCGCAGGTATTTTATGCCTCCTATTAGTTTCAATTGGAGGTCAGAGGTGGAAACCACTTGAAGACCTTCTATGCCCCACTCACAATAAAATGACCATCAGCCCCCCATTCACAGTAAAAATCAGCCCGCCACTGACAGATTCCCCCTGTAGGTAGTGCCACATTGCCCCCTTGTAGGTAGTGCCACACAGCCCCCTTGTAGGTAGTGCCACACAGCCCCCTAGTAGGAAGCGCCACACAGCTCCCTTGTACGTAGCGCCACACAGCCCTCTTGTAGGTAGCGCCACACAGCCCCTTTGTAGGTAGCGCCATGCAGGCCCCTTTGTAGGCCGGGCCACACTGCCTACAGCCCCCTTGTAGATAGCGCCACACAGGCCCCTTGTAGGTAACGCCACACAGGCCCCTTGTAGGTAGCGCCACACAGGCCCCTTTGTAGGCAGCGCCACACAGCCCACAGCCCCCTTGTAGATAGCACCACACAGCCCCCTTGTAGGTAGCGCCACACAGCCCCCTTGTAGGTAGTGCCACACAGCCCACAGCCCCCTTGTAGGTAGCGCCACATAGCCCACAGAGCCCTTGTAGATAGCACCCCCCTAGATAGCGCCACTGTAGCTCCCTGAAGGAGCGAAATCCCCCTGTGGCCGGGGATTCCGCGCCTGGAGCGCTCCGCTTGACGTCTCACTCTGTCCATATATGGACAGTGACATCTGGGGCAACTCCTGAAGCAGAATCCTCGTCCACTGGCCATGGGGGGGTGTCGCCGTTAGAAGCAACTACAGCTGTTACAGCGGTAGTGACGCCACTGAGTGAAAAAGCACCCAGGCGGAAAGGCGGCTGGTGAGTCGCCCGACCCGGGCGCTTCTGAATCAAGCCAGAGAAGGGAGCCAGCGCAGCGCCCCCTTCCATCTGCTGAGGTGATGCGCCCTGTGCAATGGCACAGGTTGCACACCCCTTAGGCCGGCCCTGATTAGACACACGCAGGACCCGCTGACACTGAACCCAGCAGTCCCGCGGACCTGACGGATTCAGGTCTTAGCGAACGCTATAGCTACTCTGTAAACAGGATACAAAGTAGCTGTATCTAAAAAAGTAAAAATAATTTTTAATAAACACTATTTAAAAAGTTGCACTAATCACGCTGACTAACCTTTTTATTAAACAAACAAAAATATTTACAGCCAAAGGTTTACATAACTGGCGTTTCATTGATGTAATAGAGCGGACGGCATTTAATGCAGAAAGACTAGCCAGATGCTTCACCCACAATAAAAGTGGACAACTATTTTAACCGATAGATAGATAGATAGATAGATAGATAGATAGATAGATAGATAGATAGATAGATAGATAGATAGATAGATAGATAGATAGATAGATAGATAGATAGATAGATAGATAGATGATAGATAGATAGATAGATAGATAGATAGATAGATAGATAGATAGATAGATAGATAGATAGATAGATAGATAGATAGAGAATTTGTGGTTGTATGGGGTCAGTTACATGATGTAAATACATTTAAAATACATTTAACTAAGTGGAGTTCAGACTAAGCACCGTACTTATGAAGCACCTGTGACACTTTTTCCAACATAAGAATAAGTGGCCTTCAAAGTCGTACTTATCAGCAGTCGTGCTTCACTTTTTTACATGGTTGCCAGACAGAACATCTATTGTACAAACTTCTAAATTTTTCGGGTTTAGTAGTCATTGACACCACTCATATCATATAATTTATACAACAGTTAGATTAGAATTTCCAATAAAGAAAAGCAAAGGTAACAATTTTTGAACATTTTTGTTTGATATAGCATAATATTGTTGCACTTATGTCCTTTCAGAACAGCCTTATCAATAATAATATTAATAATAATAACAACAATATATATTATAACAATCGCTTGTCTGGATTGGATATTTTTCACAGATATTTTTTTTTCCATTACTTTCTATGGCTTTTTAGGTAACTT
This sequence comes from Rhinoderma darwinii, assembly GCF_050947455.1. Classification (NCBI taxonomy): domain Eukaryota; kingdom Metazoa; phylum Chordata; class Amphibia; order Anura; family Rhinodermatidae; genus Rhinoderma; species Rhinoderma darwinii. Next base: position 324,859,382 of record NC_134691.1, read on the forward strand.
AGTGCAGACGTTGTGGAAAAATGTTGTTGCGGAAAATAGGCTGCGGTGCAGAATTTTTCTTCTGCAGCATGCATGGCCGCCAGCGGAGAAGCAGTGGATTTTTACTACGGATTTCAGCCTTTGCAATGCAAAGGCTGAAATCTGTGGCAAGTCCGTTGTGAAATCCGCAACGTCTGATCAAACTGTCAAATATTCAAATATTGCTGCAGATTTGTTGCGTAATTGCCGCAAATTTGCAGCAAAATCTGCAGTGGAAAAATTCTGTCATGTCTGAACATGCCCTAAAGGGGTTGTCTATGATGAGACCACCTGTTTAACTAATCCAGATTATTCTATCAGGATTATATCTAGCCTGATATCACTGTGCCTCTTATAAAATATTTTTGGGAAGAATTACAACTTGCCTTGTTTCAGGAGCAAATACTTGATAGTATCAACCCAGTGACCTTGTATATGTGTTATCTGAGATCAGTATCTGTGCTTGTCATTTCACTCTTCTCACTGATTAAGATCTTTTATCTCCAACATTCAGATTAAAATCAAAGGTAAAATGTTGTATAATCTAATCCGGGGCAAAAGCTTGAACAAATGGATTTAACTTTAGGTAAATTAATATTATCAGAAAATGCCCAAGTTTTTGTGGACACCTCTGATACTCCATTAACAAAAACAACGAATAAACAGGCCCGATGCTGAGTGGTGTGCCAAACATTTTTTATGAAGATTGGTGATCGTGCAGGCACAACCGCTGTCCCTCTGCGATCAAATCGCCATACTTTTGCACCAAAGGGTTAAACATGTTTTCCGGGGGTTATGTAAATAGTGCTCAATCATTCTATAATAAAAAGTTATTCCACTCTCTAATATGTTTTAATTTCCCATTGTTTTTCAAGATCTCTGCTTGCTGTCGAATACAAAGATTCTTGTTTACATCCATAAACTGAAAATCTCTGGATCAGTTGTAAAAATAAATAACAAAAAAGAAAAATGCCCTTTAAGAAATTGTAATTACACCTAGCCTTATGCTGTCTGGTCTAGTTTAAGGGCATGCCCCCACGTGGCGTATTTCTTCCGCCACTGTCCGCATCAATGCCGCACAGAATCTGCGTTGCAGATTCTGTTGCGGATCTGCCCAAAATGTGCAGTAAATTGATGCGGACTAGCTGCTGCGGACTGCGGGAAAAGTGCTTCCCTTCTCTCTATCAGTGCAGGATAGAGAGAAGGGACAGCACTTTCCCTAGTGAAAGTAAAAGAATTTCATACTTACCGGCCGTTGTCTTGGTGACGCGTCCCTCTTTCGGCATCCAGCCCGACCTCCCTGGATGACGCGGCAGTCCATGTGACCGCTGCAGCCTGTGATTGGCCTGTGATTGGCTGCAGCCGTCACTTAGACTGAAACGTCATCCTGGGAGGCCGGACTGGAGACAGAAGCAGGGAGTTCTCGGTAAGTAGGAACTTCTTTTTTTATTACAGGTTGATGTATATTGTGATCGGAAGTCACTGTCCAGGGTGCTGAAACAGTTACTGCCGATCGCTTAACTCTTTCAGCACCCTGGACAGTGACTATTTACTGACGTCTCCTAGCAACGCTCCCGTAATTACGGGAGCCCCATTGACTTCCTCAGTCTGGCTGTAGACCTAGAAATACATAGGTCCAGCCAGAATGAAGAAATGTCAAGTTCAAAAACCAATACGCATCCGCAGCACACATAACATCTACATAACATCTGCGGACTTCATTGCGGAACTTAGAATCTCCATTGAAGTCAATGGAGAAATTCCGCAATGAGTCCGCAACCAGTCCGCCACACGTCCGCAACAACCATTGTATGCTGCGGACACCAAATTCCGCACCGCAGCCTATGCTCCGCAGCAGAATTGTCCGCAACGTGTAAACGAACCCAACTACAAAGCTGTGGAAGGCAATGGAGAAACGGGTCCGCTGCGGATTTCCGCTGCGGAGTGTCCGCAGCGGAATTCCAGAGCAATTCCGCTACGTGTGGCCATGCCCTAAGGCTTCGTTCACATCTGCGTCAGGGCTCTGTTCTGGCGTTCCGTCTGAGCTTCCCATTAGAACAGAACCCTGACTGAAACAAATGGAAACTATAGGTTTCCGTTTGCATCATCATTGATTTTAATGATGTCGGATCCGGTGCAAATGGTTTCTCTTTGTCTCAGTTGTGCAGGGGTTCCGATTGTTTCAGTCAGCGTTCCGTTCTGATGGGAAGCTACGCTCAACCGCTTAGTTTCTGTTCGGATTTTTCCGGAAATCAATGTATCGGTGTACGGACTCAATACAAAGTCTATGAGCCCGTACTCCGATACATCGGCTTTCCGGAAAAAGCCAAACAGACACGAAGCAGCTGAGCGCTCACAGCTGCTTCGTTCTAGTGATTGGTGGGGTCTCAGTGCTCGGAAAACAGCTCCTGATTTTTTCAAGGGAAAACAGCTCCTGATTTTCAGACGTTTTTTAATCAAACTCCCGTTTTTCGCTGCGTTTTTTACGGCCATTTTTGGAGCTGTTTTTCTTTAGAGCCAATGAAAAACGGCTCCAAAAACGTCCCAAGAAGTGACCTGCACTTTTTCGCGGCCGTTTTTTTACATGCCGTTTTTGGAAAACGAGGCGTAAGAAAACTCCCCATCGGAACAGAATGCCGTATTTCCCATTGAAATCAATGGGCAGATGATTGTAGGCGTTCTGCTTCCGTTTTTTCAGGTGTTTTTCGAGGCGTAAACGACCCGAAATACGCCTGAAAACACTACGTGTGCACATACCGTAATAATAAATCTGCCCCAGTGTCTTCAAACAGATAGGGTCTGTTCACACGTGCGGTAAAATCGAGGAAAATTGGCACATATCTTTACCCCAGCACACATGCAAATAGTAAATGGATATGAATAAAGTTCCAAAAAGCTGCACAGTTCCTCCTGAGACCTGTAGTTCTACGAGTGCTTAATCCAGATTTTCCAAATTTTTGCCACTGCAAGTAGTTACGACAGGTAGTGGATCTCTATGTTTCTAAGATATCAAGCCCTGGAAGAAGCCAGAACCCAGGGTCGAGCTGGATGTGTTTGGCGTGCCACGTTTTTATACACTTTTATTACATTGGAAACATTTTAAATCCTTGTCCTTTCTGGTTACTGACGCAGAGAACGCGTTTTCTTTCTTTATATCTTAGAAACATAGAGATCCACTACCTGTCGTAACTACTTGCAGTGGCAGAAGTTTGGAAGATCTGGATTAAGCACTCGTAGAACTACAGGTCTCAGGAGGAACTGTGCACCTTTTTGGTACTTTATTCATGTTCATTTCCTATTTGCATGTGTGCTGGGGTAAAGATATCCACTAAAGATTCTTTACTTTACTAGGTTGTGAGTTTCTTAAACTGTCAGAGCGGTATAATAATATATATTGTTATACTTAGATTCGAGCATTGTGGATTTAACGCTCTCTTAGGGCATGACCAGACGTGGCGGAATTGCTCTGGAATTCCGCTGCGGACAGTCCGCAGCAGAAATCTGCAGCGTACACGTTTCTCCTTTGCCTTCCACAGCTTTTTAGTTGTGTTCGTTTACACGTTGCGGACAATTCCGCTGCAGAGCATAGGCTGCGGTGCGGAATTTGGTGTCCGCAGCATACAATGGTTGTTGCGGACGTGTAGCGGACTTGTTGCATACTCATTGCGGAATTTCTCCATTGACTTCAATGGAGAGTCAAAATTCTGCAATGAAGTCCGCAGATGTTATGCAGATGTTATGTAGATGTAATGTGTGCTGCGGAGCGTATTGGTTTTACTAACATGACATTTCTTCATTCTGGCTGGACCTATGTATTTCTAGGTCTACAGTCAGACTGAGGAAGTCAATGGGGCTCCCGTAATTACGGGTGACTACGTGTGTGCGCCCGTAATTACGGGTGACTATGTGTGTGCACCCATAATTACGGGAGCGTTGCTAGGCGACGTCAGTAAATAGTCACTGTCCAGGGTGCTGAAAGAGTTAAGCGATCGGCAGTAACTGTTTCAGCACCCTGGACAGTGACTTCCGATCACAATATACATCAACCTGTAAAAAAAATAGAAGTTCCTACTTACCCAGAACTCCCTGCTTCTTCCTCCAGTCCGGCCTCCCAGGATGACGTTTCAGTCCAAGTGACGGCTGCAGCCAATCACAGGCCAATCACAGGCTGCAGCGGTCACATGGACTGCCGCGTCATCCAGGGAGGTCGGGCTGGATGGCGAAAGAGGGACGCGTCACCAAGGCAACAGCCGGGTAAGTATGAATTTCTTTTTACTTTTACTAGGGAAAGTGCTGTCCCTTCTCTCTACCCTGCACTGATAAAGAGAAGGGAAGTACTTTCACCTCAATACGCAGCGGGTAGTCCGCATCAATTTAATGCCCATTTTAGGCAAAGCCGCAACAGAATCTGCAACGCAGATTCTGTGCGGCATTGACGCGGACAGTGGCGGAAGAACTCCGCCACGTCTGGGCATACCCTTATACCTGCTCCGGTCTAGGTTTGTTTGGCAGTGAGTAATTAGAATACTATAGAAATTGCTGCATTAAATTTATCTGTTTTTAAAAAATAGTCAAAAACGGAAACACGAACACGGAACGGATACAAAACAGATGCAAAACGGCCGTCAAAAACGAACCTAGACGACCGATACCCCCGTTGTGAATAAAAACAAGAGCAATCCCTGTGTGCTGTTTGGTTTGTGTGGGGGGGGAGCTGTAAAAGCGCCAAAATCTCTCTGAAGTTATGGCGGGTGTTTGGCGTCTTTGCAGGCTCACAAGGCTTCTTCGAAGATCTGATCTGAGGTGAGGTGAGTGGACAGAAGCTGCCTTCTGGGCTCTGTATGGCGCCGACCTTGGCGCTGTACTGAATATGACACCCGTGACATTACAATGTATGTGTCAAACTTCAGTGTAGCGCTAAGGCCAGAGCAGAGAAGGAGAGCCGTGACATGGTACACAACAAGTATCTAATCCATCATGTATCCAATCTATCTCTATCTGTGCATCTCCGCACAGAACATGCAGCATAAATTGACGTGCTGCGGAATTGAACACTTTCCGCACGATTTTTGTGTGTTTTTTTCCACAGCGTGGGCATGAAATTTTCTAAATCTCATTCACTTTGCTGCTACTGTAAATGCTGTGGAATTTCCGCACAGAATTCCGTTGCGGAAATTCCGCAGCGTTTACGCTATGTGGGAACCCGGCCTAAAGGAGTTATCCGGGTAGTGAATTTTTTTTCTTAGGGTCTGCAAATGAAATGAATAAAACAAAACAGCAATACTTACCTATTCCTTCCCCCGGTGATCCAGTGCTATAGCTCCGACGGCTGTCCCGGTGCTTGTTTACATGCACGTAGCACGTCACCGCTGCAGCCAATCAGAGGGCTCAGCGGCCAAATGTTGTATTTCTGGCATTATGCCAGAAGCACGCGTCACCAGTGAACCCCACTGAGCCTGCTGATTGGCTGCAGCGTTTACATGCATATAAACCATCACCAGGACTGCTGATTTACATGCAAGGATAGGTAAGGGTATGTTCACACGGGCTATTTTCAGCCGTTTTTCAGGCCATAAACGGCCTGAAAAACAGCTTCAAGATCAGAAGCAGAACGCCTACAAACATCTGCCCATTGATTTCAATGGGAAATACGGCATTCTGTTCCGACGAGGCTTTTTGTTACACCTCATTTTCAGTTTTTGGAGCCGATTTTCATTGACTCTATAGAAAAACAGCTCCAAAAACGGCCGTAAAAAACGCAGCGAAAAACGCTAGTTTGATTAAAAAAACGGCTAAAAATGAGGAGCTGCTCCTGAAATGTTGTTTTACGACTTTTGCACAATAAAAACACTTTTGAACTAAAATTATTTGTTTTTGCATTGTCGCTTTCAAAGAGCCGTAATTTTTTTATTTTTCTGTCATGGTAGTGATATTTGGGCTTGTTTTTTCGCGACGTACTTTTGATTGGTACTGTTTTGGGGTACATGGGACTTATTGATTAACTTTAATTATTACTTTTTTGGGGGGGCAATGGGAAAAAATAGCAATTTCGCCATTGTTTTTTTTTATGTTTTTTTTACGGTGTTCACCTTGCGGTTTAAATTACATATTAACTTTATTGTTTGGGTCATTACGGTCGCGGCAATACCATATATGTATACTTCTATTTCTTTTTTACACCTTTACTAAATAACACCAATTTTTAAGGAATAAAATTGTATTATTTATTTTTTTACTGTAATTGTTATTAATAATTTCTATTTCACACAAACAAATTTTTTAAGTCCCACTAGGGGACTTTACTATGCAATCTTTAGATCGCTGCTATAATGCTTTGGTATCTTTAGTATACCAGAGCATTATTGCCTGTCAGTGTAAAACTGACAGGCAATCTAATAGGCATATGCCCAGGGCATATCTGGGGGCTTTTAAAAGGCCCACAGCTGCCATGGAACCCCATCGGAGGCCCGCGATTTCATATGCGGGCCACTAATGGGTGACAGAGGGAGCTCCCTCCCTCTGTAAACAAGTTAAATACCACGGTCGCTATTGACGGCGGCATTTAATGGGTTAAACAGTCGCGATCGAAGTAAGCTTTGATCCAGGACGTTGGAGCAGGAGCCCAGCTGTCATCAGACAGCCGAGCCCCTGCTCCAGCCTGCACGGGACACACGTGCACCACTTAGACTGGGCCGCCATGAAAAGGCGAAGGCCTAGCCTAAGGCCCCTTACTGACCGCTGTGAAAAGGCGTACCGGAGGTCACTAAGGGGTTAAAGATGACCTGTCACCTCTCCTGACATGTCTGTACTAGTAAATGCTTGTACCCATGAAATAAGAATTCTGAAGCCTCTTTTCTTAGAACTCTGCATTGCACCGTTCCTCTGTTATTCCTCCTAGAAATTAATGAATAAATTGGTAACTGGGTGTTACCAGATGGAGGTGTGTCCTTACACTGACTGATAATGTCCAATCAGTGCTGGCAGAGTGAGACTGTTTAGGGACACGCCCCTTTGACAAGGGGCACGGTAACACCTAGTAGTCAATTTATTTATACATTTCTAGGAGGAATAACAGAGAAGCGGCACAATTCTTATTTCTTTAAAAATATGTTTCCGAATTGTTTATGAGGACTACAAGTATTTACTAAAATATACATGTCAGGAGAGGTGACACAGACTCATTAATTGGATTAGCAGAAGCGCAAAGCTGATATTACTGAGCATTGCGGGTTGTATAGTGATCCTAGTTCAGGCTCAATAGAAACGTGGAAGGCCTGGGTAATGCGGCCACACTATTGCTGTCTAAAACCGGCCATAATAAGATTTCGAAACGTTGTAAAGATTTATTAAGATTGGCGTTTATGAGCCAATATTAATAAATAACTCGCTGGAGTAAGATGGCACACATTTATCGAAAGGCGTATGTGGAGGGCAGCGGAAAATTTGTCTTGTGGGCCTTTTTGCAATTTTTCTATGCCAGAAAACGTATAATACAGTATAATACAAAGCCGTGTTTCTGTTACTATGTTTAATGTTTCCTGTTTTGGCAAGATCACGGCTGAACCTTACAATAAACCACAAAGCAACATGCGCTGACTCCAAGTAACTAGCACACACCCTCCTACAAGAGCTAAACTCAAAGTACAACCTATAAACTGTCACACGCCTACATCAGCCTGAGGAATATCTATTTCACAACAGCTATGGTAGAAAAATGAATATGAAACATTACAGTCTTCATGGAAAACTTGCATCATGCAAGATGGAGAAAATACCTACAGTCTATCTATCTATCTATCTAATCTATCTATCTATCTATCTATCTATCTATCTATCTATCTATCTATCTATCTATCTATCTATCTATCTATCTATCTATCTATCTCATATCTATCTATCTATCTATCTATCTATCTATCTATCTATCTATCTATCTATCTATCTATCTATCTATCTATCTATCTATCTATCTATCTATCCATCCATCCATCCATCCATCCATCCATCCATCCATCCATCCATCCATCCATCCATCCATCCATCTATCTATCTATCTATCTATCTATCTATCTATCTATCTATCTATCTATCTATCTATCTATCTATCTCCAGGTTTTTCACCCAGAATGACGTGCTTCTACGCAGCGTATCCGCCTTATGTGAACATAGCCTTACTTCTTTTTTAACTGTGTTTTTAACAGCGTTTTCAGTGCTGCCAGATGTGACATTAAAATCTACAGTCGAATATAAAATTCACTACATTCAACTGCGTTTTGGTTTGTGGCGTTTTTGTTGCGTTTCTGTGGTCAGTGGCGTTCTTTTCCAAATGCATCATAATCTGGGTATGGCGTTTTTAGTGGTGTTTTTTCTAGGCTTTTCTAGTGTCGTTGATACTTAGTTCCCCTAATGACATTGGTAGGACCACCACTAATCCGACATTGATGGCTATCTGCCATTAATATTTTAGGTGAGCAAACGACTTTAACACAATTATGAAAAAATATAAAAAATTACCTTTTCTACCAATATAAAAATGTTAAAAAATTGAAACAGGCGAATTTACTGTAAATCACGAAATAAATGCAGTGACTTCCAGGAGGCCTCGGGTATGATGTCATCAACCATAACTTGTTCATAGACAGCAGCCTGGTGAGGAGGGAGCACGGGGAGGCTGGAGTGACTGATCCTGTGTATATATAAGTATGGGAGGAGTTGTAGACATGACAGGGTGCGTGAGAAACACAATATTACTCTGTATCTCCTGCAAATATTAACAGAGCAGCTCCCTGTCACCGGGCGAGGAGGAGCCGCAACCGGGACGTCCAAACCGGGGCCATATGAGGAGAATAAATGACATTTATTGGCTTTGGGGGGAAGGATTAAGCACATTTTCCTCTCAGCTCTATATTTTCTGCCTTTATTGATCAGTCGTCCTCCACATTGTAACACCGGGGCTGTACAACATAATTTGTGGAAATATTTGTGCACGGCAAACCTAAAGGAACTCTAAAGGTTAGTACAAATAGCCGAGCTGAGATATTCAGATGTAGCAGAGCTGAGTTTCGTATTTGGCACAACTTATCGTCAAATTGCAACGTGCTGTAGTTTTACATAGGACTGCAGGTAAACCTCCATTTGACAGAACATTGTAGCTCTAAAAAGTTCGATAACCAATTTAGCTCTGCTACATCTGTATAACTGTTATAAGCATGTTTGTTGTTTTTTTAAATTGCGTATCTTTTACCTGTTGATTGTTTGGTGCTGTGGAATCTCTTCTTTCCTGATTTCTTCATTTCTGTTGTAGTTAATTGTAGCAATTGAGAAATAAGTGGCTGTTCACATCCGTGTCGGAGGCTCCGTTAGTGTCTTACGTCACAGATCCTGTTGTTTTTGCTGGGCAAAATAGAGTAGGATGCTGTACTATTATGTCCGGAAAAATTACGGAAACCGTGACAGAGACTCGATTGAACCCATTAGTCAATGGGTTCCATTGGGCGCTGTTGGTTTCTGTCGTGCAACGGATCCCAAATTTCCAGTATTTTCATTGTTCTGCTCCTGTGACGGAGTAGAACATCAGAACCTGGAACGCAGATGTGAACGAGCCCCAAATATGGTGACGGTTCACCATATATATTAGAGAATTGCACAGAAAGTAATTCCATAATATACTCTCATTAACAGACGAGTCTAATGTCATTTGTATGGTAGATGTTTCATTTATTTTCATGATCATTTTTATAAAATATTATTAAAGTCAATTGATATATTGAGGAATTGCTAGTTAAGTAATTTCCTTACTGTATTAGTGAAGATACTCTGAAGTAGCCCAAAACACTGGTCCTATCATTTATTGGGTTGTTGTATATGATTATAATAAAAAATTTCATTTCAGATATTAAACATGGCACGTGACAAAAAGAGCGCAGCAAATGGGATTGAGGAGAAAAGCCCAGCTAATGGCGTCGGAGAAGTTCAAGTGGATATCACAGACCCCAACCCACCAAAAAGGTGACTTTTGTGATTCATGGATGTATTGCAAACTAGGCTGATATGGAAATGTGTGTCAGACAAAAAAAAAAAAGAAAATGAATACATCATAAAGTTAATAAAAAAATGAATAAACAGTTAAATAAAATAAACAAAAATAATCTGTGCCAAAAATACTGAGGTGAGGGCTAGGTTATCTAGAAAATACTATTGTAATACTTCATGCAATCGACCATATTACGGCTCTGTATGGAGCCATGATAGCTCACCATAGAAGTCCATGGGGCCCTCCTTTTTTTTTTTGTATGTTTTTAATTTCATATGGGTTTTTTTATATAGGATTTATATGGAATCTCACAGGAAAAAATATTGCGGCATGTTCCATAGGAAGCTCTATTACCTGCATTGCTTCTATATACAGTATATATATATATATATATATATATATATATATAAATCCCCGGTATACGGTGTCACACTGAGTGCCTGTGGCTCCAAACTACGGAACTATAGGGACTACACGTGCTGCTGTACTGGCCCCATACATAAGTCCTAAGTTCAAGTTCACAGTCGCTGTTTTTTTTTGGCCACTAGGGTATTTTATCAAAGCGGGTCAGTTTATACTCTATGAGTACAGTGAAATCTCTCCAAAAGACCACTTCTTTCAGAAGACCATCTCACATCTAGACCAGATTTTTCTGTGCAGGATTTTCAGTTCCCCTATGTTTTTTGTATATTGGCCATTTTATTTGAGAGGACCACCCCTCTAAAAGACCATTGTGATCGACTGTATGTTCTGCTTAGCAGAATAGCGGAGGGGGTGGGGGTTCCAGTTGAAATCTGCTTCTATTATCTGAAAATTTATCGAACTTACAGAAAAATAATTTGGTATTGAAGACCGTCATCAACTGAATCTAATAAATGTCCATTGATTTCACGAGGCATTGGATAATATGGTGATCTGCAATTTGAAAAAGGATTAAGGATTACGGAACGGAAACAAATGGAAACCATTTGCAAGGGAAGCATTACCATTAAAATCAACGGTAATGCAAACGGATGCTATGGTTTCCGTTTGGCTTTCCGTTCATGGGTTCCCCTGACGGAAAGGTCTAACGAAACCCATGAACGGAACACGACGCAGATGTGAGTGAGGTCTTATATTGTTGTTCTTTGCACTAGGGAATAAGTTTTTGATAAAGTGAGCAATTTTGCAAAATAACATTACGTGAAGGTCATAATGCAATTCCCTAATATAGTATTAGACTTGAAAGAGTCTTTATGGCTTGTCACGGAGGAGACTCTAGACGTCCTCAGCGGACAGCTCTCAAAAGTAGAAGGAACGGAACTGATTTTTGGATACCTGTTGCTTTAATGCTTTTTGTGACCATAGGAGCAGCCACATCCTCTCAAGTAAAGTGTCTTCGCACGCACGCACGCACGCACGCACACACAGACATCTGACACTGTTCCTGAGGAAGAGGCTGTTCCTTTACAGCATAAAACATTGAATTTATTCTTGATAACTTTTTATTTATAAGGCTATGCACTCTTTCCATTTCTCAGCACCACAATATAAATTAATAATTATACTTTCCTGAATGCAAACCCATTCTCACAGTCAAAATGCATCTTTATAGATCCCTTAGAAGAACACTCCAGGCTAAACTGATACATTGTGTTATGCCTAGTGCAGGGCCGGAGGGGGCGGTGCATGACACATAGATTTTCTCTTTGGTGTTCTTTGAACCCCTGTGTCATGCAGCGCCCCCTCAGGCCATGGACTAGGTATAGCAATTAGGACATAGCACAGTATAAATTATGTTTAGAGTGTTCCTTTAAAGTTTGCTTTAAATTCCCTAACATGTTGCCTAATATTGGCTTATTTTGTGACTGGCTCCGTCTATAGCTTGGAGTGGAAAAAATAAATTCAGAATTTGGCAAAAAAATCTGTGCATATAAATCAGTCTGATGCCCTGCCTACCTCTTGCATATAGCTCCTCTTCTCCTATCAATACAGAACTACTGCCAATCACAAAGTAGGAAAAATCTGATCACTGAGAATGGAGCGGCTGTCAAATGACAGCTGCTTTTTTAACAGAAAATTCACGTCATCAGCTAAAATCGGATACCAAAGAAGCCAAGGTACCAAACTTGTATTTCAGGCATCAAGGTGATGGTGGGGCCCATTTTGCTCTCCCTTTAACATGGCCCTGTCTGTGGAGGTATATATGTAAAAAAAAACCTGCTGGGTAAGATGGATACAAAATAAATAAATAAAGCAGTTGCCATTAGCAACCCGTCATATTTCAGATTTAATTTTGCCATGGCAGGTTAACTAATGTAAAATGCGACTGGTTCTTTGGGCAACTGCTTCACTTGTTGTCACACTGTCTAAAGGACAAATTTTGTCAGGAACAGTGAGCGCCAATCAACAAAACATTGTTGATCCGCGCTCGTTTGCTCCTGTCAGACGGAGCTATGGATGGGATCGAGCGATCGTTACTCTGATCGCTCGTCCCCATCCATTATTATCATGTCGGCAGCACGTCTCCCTGTTTACACACCAAGATGTGCTGCCGACAACGATAATATTTAACTTTTTTAAAACGATACGATCAGCAGATGAACCAACGTTTGCTCGTTCATCTGCCGATCGCTGCCCTGTTTACACACGGCGATTATCGGCAATGAGCGTTTTATGAACACTTGTCGGCCCGATAATCGCCCAGTGTAAAACCCCTTTAACCCCTTAATGACCAGCCTATTTTGGACCTTAATGACCAAGCCATTTTTTACGTTTTTCCATCGTCGCATTCCAAGAGCTATAACCTTTTTATTTTTGCGTCGACATAGCTGTATAAGGTCTTGTTTTTTGCGGGACAAGTTGTATTTTTTAATAGCACCATTTTGGGGGACATATTATTTATTGATTAACTTTTATTAACTTTTATTTGGGGGGAAATAGAAAAAAACCTGAAATTTCGCCACTCTTTTTCGCGTCTTAAATCTACGCCGTTTACCGTGTGATATAAATAACACAATAACTTTATTCAGCAGGTTGTTACGATTGCAACGATACCAAATTTGTATAGTTTTTGTATGTTTTACTACTTTTACACAGTAAAAACACTTTTTTTTCAAAATTATTTGTTTTTGTGTCTCCATATTTGAAGAGCCGTAACGTTTTTATTTTTTTGCCGATGCGGTTGTATGAGGGCTTTTTTTTTTGCGGGAAGACTTGTAGTTTTTATTGGTACCATTTTGGAGTAGATGCGACTTTTTGATCACTTTTTATCACATTTTTTTAAAGTCAGGATTCACAGAAAACAGCAATTTTTCCATAGTTTTTTATTACATTTTTTACGGCGTTCACCGTGCGGGTTAAATAATGTAATAGATTTATAGTCGGGGTCGTTACGGACGCGGCAATACCAAATATGTGTAACTTTTTTACTTTATTTTGTTTTTTTAATAGTAAAGCATTTTGTAAGGGGAAAAGCTGTGTTTTTTATTTTTTTTTCACATTTTTTTTTTAATTAACTTTATTAAACTTTTTTTTCACTTTTTTACTAGTCCCACTAGGGGACTTTAATATGCGAGAGCAGGGAGATCTGACAGTTCCCTGCTCTGTTTACTTATTCCGATGCCGCGACGTAAAAAGTCTATGGCATCGGAATAAGGCCCGTTAGTGACCGACGTAGAAACACGATGGGCCGGTCACTAACGGGTTAAGCCAGTGACGATTCCTAGGAATCAAATCTTGATCTCTTTTTCAGTCGCTTGTTCATGGTCACACAATAACAAACATGGATTCTGCAGGGCATTCTTTCTTTCAAAGTCACGTCAAGAATTTTGACAACATCACATGGAAATTGTTTCTAAGAAATGTTTAGTGATGTTCTCAATATTTTGGCTTTGCTATGTTTGAATGTTTGCTTTTTTACTATAAAAAAAAATTACATTACCTGCTTCATAGAGCCGTGCTTATTATATAACGATCATTAATATTTATGACTGTAGAGCAATATTTAATGGAAGATAGAATGTCATTTTTACTACAGATACAATTTATAGTACAAAGTCACAATGGGAATGTCTTGTATCTGTATGAGTCCTACCAGAGGAAATGTCAAAAGGCCCTTTGTTGTACAGTAACAATGTGAAAACCTTTTTTCAATATCTTACTTCTATGCCGAGATAAGATCACTTGAAGTTGTAGACCCAGAGCCTGAGGCTGCACTACTGAGAGATTCTGATGGCAGTATTGTTTCATTTTGATTTTTGTCACGTGCAGTGTTGTCATGAAGACCTTTGTATTGATTAAAATCGCCAAATACATTTACTTACAACCTGGCTAAAGGGGTGGCAATTCTGTGTATATGTGGGGATATAGATGTGTTAGGTCTTTTGGATCTACACAAGGCCTCAATGACAACACTGTAATTGACTGAAATCAGAATAGGAAATGCTGTCATCAGAATCTCTCAGTAGTGCAGTCTCAGGCTTTGGGCCTGTAGCTTTAAGTAATCATATCTCAACATAGATATAAGATATTAGAAAATAGTTTTTAATGTGCATTAAAGGATGATGTTTTCCCCCCCTGATAGGTGCAAATCCTGCATCGTGCCAAGTATATCATTGGCTATAATAGTCAGTCCTGCAGCACGTGAAGCATGAGATGTTTTTCTTGTTCCACATATAATAATATAGGGCATTGAATAAGGGCATCACTGCCACATGGCACCTCACATGTATGCCGGGGCACGTGACACAACGCTTTGGTTAAAAACGATGTGATATTGCTGTGTGATGACATAATCACAAACATGGGTCCTACAAGGCACTTTTTTTCAAGGCCTCGATGATCAGGCATTTTTATTACATCACATGATATATTTTTTTATTACAGGGCAATCAGCGTTTAGTGTTGTTTTTCTGTTTTTCTAAAACCTGTTTTTTTGCTATCAAATTACATTACCTACTTTATAGAGCTTGCTGATTATATTATGAGCTTGAATATTTATGACTATAGAGCATGTCAGTTTCACTACAGATACAATTTATATTATCTATTTCCCATACTCAATACAGTTAATAACATTCAATGGGTTAATGGTCAGTCCTTAAACATATGTTGTACAGAGCTGTAGAGGAGCAGTGTTTGTTTGCTTACATTCGGAAATATGGATGACGTAGATACATATATCCTTACAGATGAGACAAGCACAACATGTGGCCTGTGATGCCTTTCTTTACAGCTGCGGCAGGAGGCACAGTCACAATGTGAATTTCCTGTATTGTTTTAAAGGAGTCCTACCAGGAGAAAATAAAAAGGCCCTTTGTTTTACATTAAAAATGTGAAAACCTTTTTTCAATACCTTACTCCTATGCTGAGATATGATCGCTTGAATTTATAATAAATGTAAATGAACTTTGTCACTATGTAATGTCTGATATTGTTTGTTTCATGTTCCCTCTAAATTGTAAAGTGCTGCGTAATATGTTGGCGCTATATAAATAAAGATTATTATTATTATTATTATTATTATTATAGGCCCAAAGCCTGAGACTGCACAACTTTTTTCTGATAAATCTCCTTAAAAGTTTAAGTGCAAGGCCTAAAAAAAGTAGCAAAAGATAAATACTGCTCAAATACAAAGTGCTCATCTGAACCAAGTAAATCATGATCATGACTATACCGGTTGGTAAGGGAAACTTGACCTTTATTGCCAGTGGGCCCAGATCACTTTCAGTCCATCCCTATCTAACTACATGGTAACATGTGTGCAGTCCTCATGTCATTTTCACTCCTGCAACTTTGAAAGTATACAAAGCTTGTCGTTTTCTCTTTTTCCATATACAGTAGTTATTAGGCATTGAATTGAATTAGGGCTTCGTTGTCTTATTGTGTCATAGGAACATTGCACCTCCTCTGTTTGCAGAAGCATGTGAAAAGACCTAAAGGGGTTCTCTGGGATTAGAAAAACATGGCTGCTTTCTTCCTAATACAGCGCCACCTCTGTACATGGGTTGTGTCTGGTACTGCAGCTCAGCTCCATTGAAGTGAAAGGGACTGAGCTGTAATACATCCTAATACCAAATACATTTATGGCATAGCCACAAGATATGAAGAGGATGACGGGAGAGGACATTGAATGGTGGCATGTACGTTGTTTTCTTTATTAATGTCTATGGGAGTTACGGAAGCAGCGATGGTTGGAATACCCCTTTAAAGAAATTATTTAGCGGATGTGATCTAGGTTTGTAATATACACAATTTTATTGTGACCCCTTTGAGTTTAATGTAGTATAATTCAGCCTATGCAAGAATTACAAGCCGACTTGGACACACTGGGAAGATTTATCAATGTAGTTCACTGCATTTATTAAATGTTTGTGCCAGAAAGGACATTGATTTGTGGGGTAGCATTTTTAGAATATGGTTGTGGATTTGTTGAGTCGTGAAATGCGCCACATTTATTACTGGTGTGCGCTAGTTTTGTGGTGCAAGATACTAGTCTAAGGTATACCACCCAATAGGTGGTGTAAAGAAGGGAATAGAGTTTAACCAAGACGCGCCAAATCTTTCAAACAGCGTCATTGAAAAATTGGACGCATCTTCAGCCTAGCACCTATAGCTTCAGGCTATCTATCTTTAAGCCGTTATTAATAAATCTGCCCCACTAAGTGTTTGGGCATCCACTTGACAAATGAGGCTAAATGTGGATAAGTCTAAAGTTACGCATCTGGGTACTAATAATCTGCATGCACTATATGTCCTAGGGGGAGATAAACTGGAAGAGTCACTTGTAGAGAAGAATCTGGGTGTACTTGTAAATCATAAACTAAATAACAGCATGCAGTGTCAATCAGCTGCTTCAAAGGCCAGCAAGATATTGTTGTGTATTAAAAGAGACATGGACTAGCAGGACAGGGATGTAATATTACCACTTTACAAAGCATTAGTGAGGCCTCATCTAGAATATGCAGTTTAGTTCTGGCCTCCAGTTTATAGAAAAGATGACCTGGAGTTGGAAAAAATACAAAGAAGAGCAACAAAACGAATAAGCAGCATGAAGAATCTTAGTTATGAGGAAAGATGAAAGGAATTTAACCTATTTAGCCTTGAAAAGAGATGACTAAGGGGGGACATGATTAAGTGTACACGTTACGTATATAAATATATGAATGACCCAGATAAAAAATATGGTGAAAACCTGTTCCATGTAAAATCCCTTCAAAGGACAAGACGGCACTCCCTCCATCTGGAGAAAAAAAGGTTAAATCTCTAGAGGCGACAATCCTTTACCATAGCATCTGTGAATCTGTGGTATAGCCGACCTCAGGAACTGGTCGCAGCAGGAACAGTAGATGGCTTCAAAAAAGGTTTAGATAATTTGTCAGAACAAAATAACATCAGCGCCTATGTCATTGCATAGAATTCTTGTTTTATTGTTGATCCAGACTGATCGCCACTGATCAGGAGGGATATTATTTATTTTTGGGGCATATGGGTTTAGGCCTTATGTTTTTTTGTTTACCTTTCTCTGGATCAATAGGGGTCAAATAAAGCTCTATAGTTTACTCATATATCTTCCCTTTCTCATATCCCTTGGTTGATTTACAATACAGTATGTCTTTTGTCAACCGTTCTATGTAACTGTGTAAGGCTAAGTTCACACCTGCGTCGGTGTGTTCCGTTGTCCTGCTCCATCAGAGGAGCAGAACAAGGGAATAACGGAAGCAATGTTTCCATTGCACAACGGACACCGCCGGCGGCTGATGGAACCCATTGACTTTAATAGGTTCCGTCGGCTTTCCGTAGGGATGTCCGTGATTTTACCGGAGACAATAGCGCAGCAGAGAGTAATCTCCGGTGATCTCGGCCAGATCTGCATCTAGCGGAGCCTCCAACGCAGATGTGAACGAGGCCTAAGTAGTATAAGCTGACAGTGTAGCCCTTGAACCAAAAATACTTACCCCTCTTGCCTTATATGTATTCCACAGTCCTCGCCTATGTGAGAATGTTCTTTCCATATTATTAAAGGAAATCAACGTCTTTTAACGTCTTTTAAGTGACTCCCATGAAGGTAGCAGGGACGAGGTAGATCCTAGAAATCATTGTAATTCTTCTCGGCCCCATGCTGATTTCCCGGTTACACAAATGTGGATTTTATCAGAAATAAAATCTTCATCCTGAATCACAGCGGGTCGGATTCTTGAGGTGGGACAAATACAGTTCACACAATAGTGTTTAGAAAAACGAAATATCAAGAATGTGAAACAAAAGAAAAAATATAATAATTCCCTGAAAAAGCGGCATCTGGTAGATTGTGATAATTATTCGGCCTCATGAGTAAACACTACATCAAAAGAAATGGCGACCAATTGTCCATAGCAACCTATTTAGATCACTGCTTTCATTTTTCAGTTGCTATGGGATACAGCTCTACTTATCCTGGCACAGGTTTTTAGAATTAAAGGAGTTTTCTATTTTTAATGTTTTTTTTAAACTCGTTTTATGGAACACAAAGTTGAAAGAATGACATACATAAACCAGTCACAGTATCATAGAAAATACATGGCGTAGAAAAGGTGCGGAATCCTAGTACAACGCTAAACAGGAAATCAATTCCATAGGTTGTAAATACAACAAATGACGTGTTAAGCGGAAATTTTGGAGGCCATCAAGTGACCCCCTCAAGGATATTAGCAGGATATAAAGTGAGAGGAGATGCACACCATGCGCCCCACATCTTCACAAATTTCTGCAGACATCTTCTATTTTTGAACACAACAACACGACAATTGCCCTTCCATAATTAAAAATTAATTAAATGCTAATATTGATGCACCTTAAAATGGTAATTTATAAAACCTCAATGGAAAATAACAAAAAAACAAATTTATTGCATTAATTTTGAACATTTTTATTATTATTAATAATAATAATAATAATAAGGCTTCGTTCATATCTGCGTTGGGGTCCCGTTCTGACGTTCCGTCTGAGGTTTCCGTCAGAACGGGACCCTGAGCAGACACAAACTGACACCGACGTCAGAACGGGACCCCAACGCAGATGTGAACAGAGCCTTAAGTGATCTTCACTGTTTGGAATAGTCCAGAGAAAGAACAAGAAGTTCAGGACATCTCCAGGATAGTAGCCTGAATCTTATCAGTGGTTTTGTTTAAGCAATTGTCAAAACATTTCCTAAAATAGCTCCAGCAAGTTTCACTCCGGTAATGGAATATGTTGTACTCTATGAATCAGACATTAATAGCATTCACTATAGTCACACATCAGTCCAGTTTTTTTTTATGTTGAAAAAAATCTTTGGTGTATAATAATTACTCTAAATTTTTTTCTTGTTCTCCGGTATGTTTAGCTGGCGGCAAGAGACGGCGAGATTTTTTTTATATGATTTTCTCCTCATCAGATTTATTTTGCTAACTGCTGATGGTAAATCTTTCCGAGAACATCTGCACTCTCTGACGTAATACTCCATTGAGGTTTATTTAGTTAAAGAGCAATTCCAGTCACAATTAACGTCAATGTTGCAGTAAATATTCTTTGTCATTTAAAGGGCAGAGATGTCACGTCCTCAAACTGTTGCAGTAGAAAAAAAAAAAGATACTTAATGGGGTTGTCCACTTCAGACAATCCTTCTTTACTGGAAGGGTCACCTGAAAATTAGTTGATCACAGGTTGTCAGACTGATGATACCTCCCAGTGATCACCTATCTTTGGGACAACCCAGCAGTAAATGTTAATTTCCCCTGCAGCACCCCTACAGGGAAAATGAAGCATTACACAGTGTCCATTGAAATCAATAGGCTGTCCATGTAGTGCACAGACGTACAGGGTCCTCCAAACAGAGATTATTTGTAGCCACGCTTCACTGTAGCTGATTGATGGAGGTCTCGAACGAGGGACCCCTCACCCCTCTATTAACTAAAAATTATGCGCGGACATGCTGGGTCCTCCAGATTGAGAGATACTCTTTGTAGCCGCCGTCAATTCGCCGCCATCAATCCTAATAAATTAGGATCCAGAATTAAAAGGGGTCCATATACTGTTTCTGCTGTCTGTGTCCTTCTCTGCATCTATCTTCTCAGGAGAAATGGTGGGTTCATTAGTACACATGACTAGTGATTCTGCAGTCTAGTGGGTGACTTTGATGATCTCCATCCTGCGTAATCATCTGGTTGTGGTACATCACTTACTTATTCGGGTGCAAGCGCAACAAATTCGGGTGCAAGCGCAACAATTATTCATAAAGGGACAGAATTTTCCATTGAAAAAACATGAATATCAAGTAATACCTCATTCTATGTAAACTGAGACACCATATTTTTTTTTCTCCTATATCCCGCAGGCTTCCTGCCTGGTAATTCCACTTTCTACTCTATTTAATACCATATAATACAATTATATTAGGACTGAGCTATCACTCAATCACTCAAATATGATCTCATTGCTCCCGCACAAATCATCATGCTGTGATCTCAACTGGATTATGTTGTTTTCCATTTTAGCAAGAAGAAAGGACTTTTCTCAAAGTCAAAGGATAAGAAAAAAGTGGAAAAACCAAAGATGGTCAGCCCATTCACAATGGTAAGACGCTCCGGCTGATACAACAGACTGCTTATAATCTTCATTATTCATCAAAAAGAATTGAAAAATTTAAAACGTTAATTAAAAATTAAATACAAAGACATTGAAATATATATGAAGTACTGTATTTCTTAGGTATCAATCTGTCCATGGGCCTTAATTGCATTGCTGAATTTGTTATTTGACAAAACTCATCATGATATTAGAACATTGCTGATAGTGGTTGTTTGGTTTAGAAAACTCACTTTATAATACCCTAGTAGAAATGTTAATAGAGGGGCGTCCATCATTCAGGGGCCTCCATCAATTAGCTGGAGCAGAGGGAGTCTCTCTCCCTGGTAGACCCAGAATGCTTGTGCGTTACACTGATGGCCCATTGAGATATATATACATATATATATATATATATATATATATATATATATATATATACACTAGTCCTTCTCAATGAATTAGAATATCCTCAAAAAGTTAATTTATTTCAGTAATTCAATTCAAAAAGTGAAACTCATATATTATATAGATTCATTACACACAGACTGATCTATTTCCAGCATTTTTTTTATTTTAACCCCGTGTACTAGGAAACGGGGGAAAAATTATTTGAGGTGGTAGAAAATGAAAAAAACTGCGATTCCTCCATTGTTTTTTGCGCTTCGTTTTTACGGAATTCACTGTGCAATTAAAACAACATGTTAACTTTATGCTGTGGGTCAATACGATTACGGCGATACCAAATATATATTGTTTTTTCTATATCTTACTACTTTTACAAGAAAAAACAGAAAGTTTAAAAAATAAAATTTATTTTGTGTCACCAAATTCTGAGAGCTATAACTTTTTTATTTTTCTGTTGATTAAGCGGCATGAGGGCTTATTTTTTGCGGGATAAGCTGTCGTTTTTAATGATATCATTTTGGGGTAAATGTGACGATTTGATCACTTTTTATTTCATTTTTTGTGGGAGATGAGGTGAACAAAAAATAGAGATTCTGGCATTTACAATTTTGTTTTTTTTACGGCGCACACCGTGTGGGTTAAATAATTATATATTGTAATAGTTCAGACTTTTACGGATGCGGCGATACCAATTATGTTTATTTATTTAATTTTTTACTATGCTCTAGAGGGAAAATGGGAAAAGGTTTTTTTTTTTACTTTTAATTATTTATTTATTTATTTTACATCAAATTTTTTTTTTATTTTACTAATTTTTACTTTTTTTATTAGTCCCCCTAGGGGACTTCAACCAGCGATCGTTAGATCGCTTGCACTATATACTGCAATACTAATGTATTGCAGTATATCGTGATTCTGACAGGCTTCTATTAAGCCAGAGGCAGGGCTTAATAGGAGCACAAAGATGGCAGACCTGGGGGCTTTCATTAGGCCCCCAGGCAGCCATAGCAACTATCGCCACCCCGCGATTGCATTGCGGGGGGCGCGATGAGCTGTTAGTGTGGGTCACCCCCCCCTCTTTCTAATGATTTAAATGCTGCAGTCGCTATTGACCGCGGCATTTTACGACACCGGCATCATATGGAGCGGGTTCACTTCGTGAGCCCGTTCCATACTTCCTCTACCCGACTTTGGCGTATGGATACGTCAAATGTCGGGAAAGGGTTAATGTTGATGATTATGGTAACGAATGAAAACCCAAAATTTAGTGTTTCAGAAAATTTGAATATTGGGTAAAAGTTGAAGATTGTAGACTCATGGTGTGACACTCTAATCAGCGAATCAACACAAAACACCTGCAAAGGTTTCCTAAGCCTTTACAAGGACGTGGCATAGAGGTGATCAGCCTGTGGCACTGCTGAGGTGATATAAATGCGGCGTGGCATAGAGGCGATCAGCCTGTGGCACTGCTGAGGTGTTATCAATGCGGAGTGGCATGGAGGCGATCAGCCTGTGGCACTGCTGAGATGTTATGGAAGCCCAGGTTGCTTTGATAGTGGCCTTCAGCTCGTCTGCATAGTTGGGTCTGGTGTCTCATCTTCCTCTTGACAATACCCTATAGATTCTGTATGGGACTTAGGTCAGGCGAGTTTGCTGGCCAATCAAGCGCAGTGATACTGTGGTTATTACACCAGGTATTGGTACTTTTGGCAGTGTGGGCAGGTGCCAAGTCCTGCTGGAAAATGAAATAAGCATCTCCATAAAGCTTGTCAGCAGAGGGAAGCATGAAGTGCTGGGAAATGTCCTGCCAGACGCTGCGCTGACTCTGGATTTGATATAACACAGTGGACCAGCACTGCTGCTCAGTGTCCAAAGTCCTGTTTTCAGATGAAAGTAAATTTTGCATTTCATTGGGAAATCTCGGTCCCAGAGTCTGGAGGAAGAGTGGAGAGGCATCAATCCAAGTGTCTTGCGGTCTAGTGTGAAGTTTCCACAGTCAGTGATGGTTTGGGGGCCGTGTCATCTGCTGGTGTTGGTCCACTGTCTTATATCAAGTCCAGAGTCAGCGCAGCGTCTAGCAGGAAATGTTCGCGGACTTCATGCTTCCCTCTGCTGACAAGCTTTATGGAGATGCTGATTTCATTTTCCAGCAGGACTTGGCACCTGCCCACACTGCCAAAAGTACCAATACCTGGTTTAATAACCACAGTATCACCGCGCTTGATTGGCCAGCAAACTCGCCTGACCTAAACCCCATAGAGAATCTATAGAGTATTATCAAGATGAAGATGAGACTCCAGACCCAACAATGCAGACGAGCTGAAGGCCACTATCAAAGCGACCTGGGCTTGCATAACACCTCAGCAGTGCCACAGGCTGATCACCACCATGCCACGCTGCATTGATAACACCTCAGCAGTGCCACAGGCTGATCGCCTCCATGCCACGCCGCATTGATAACACCTCAGCAGTGCCACAAGCTGATCACCTCCATGCAATGCCGCATTGATAACACCTCAGCAGTGCCACAGGCTGATCGCCTCCATGCCACGCCGCATTGATAACACCTCAGCAGTGCGACAGGCTGATCACCTCCATGCAATGCCGCATTGATAAAACCTCAGCAGTGCCACAGGCTGATCGCCTCCATGCCACGCCGCATTGATAACACCTCAGCAGTGCCACAGGCTGATCGCCTCCATGCCACGCCGCATTGATAACACCTCAGCAGTGCCACAGGCTGATTGCCTCCATGCCATGCCACATTGATAACACCTCAGCAGTGCCATAGGCTGATCGCCTCCATGCCACGCCGCATTGATGCAGTAATTCATGCAAAAGGAGCCCCCACTAAGTATTGAGGGCAGATACTGGACTTTTTAGTAGGATAACATTTCGGTATTAAAAATTATTTTTGAAATTGGGCTTATATAATATTCTAATTTTCTGAGCGACTACATTTTGGGTTTTCATTAACTGTTACCATAATCATCAACATTAAAAGAAAAAAGTGCTGGAAATAGATCACTCTGTGTGTAATGAATCTATATAATATATGATTTTTACTTTTTTAATTTAATTACTGAAATAAATTAACTTTTTGATGATATTCTAATTCATTGAGAAGGACTAGTGTATATATATTATACATATATATTGTATGTATTTTTTCTTTTGTATTTTTTACACTATGTAATGCTTCTTTTTCCCTGTGGCGGCGCTGCAGGGATATTAAATACTTGCTGCCAGAGTCCCCCTGCAGATTACAGCTGATCGTTGAAAGTTCTATCAGCAAATAACTCTGTGATCATCTTATTATCAGGGAACCCTTCTGGCAATATAGTAAACAAAAGACATGACAAATTCAGCTCTACTACATCTGTAATTGTGCTCCCTCTAAACCATTTGGAGATAAATACTAATGCATAATTGAAAGACAGAAAAAGGAACAACAAATGTGATTGGAAAAGTCACTCACACTTGACCTACGGGTATTTTTTGGTTGGCACTTGAGCACAAAGTACTTGTTTTCTTCCAGAAAGTCTCGACTTGCTAAGGCTTAATGTCTGATCTAATTAGCTTAATTGCAGAAAATGTTATTTTATCCCTTATGATTCTGGTCTTTTAGAGTATAATGATCACACACTAGTACAAGGCTCATTCCATTTCCTTAATAGTTTTGTACACATTTGAACGAAATGTCATTTTCTTGTTCATGTGCTTTCGAAATGCAATATTAAGCAACTTTCTAGATAGTCTTCATCAAAAACGCTCTACCATTTTGTTACTGTATAGTCTGTACAACTCCTTCACATTGTACATAGGTTGTACATACATGGCATAAATAGCCTACCCCATTAAAATAACAATAAATGTTAAAAAAGGGGTTAAAAGTTTAACAAAAAAAATAAATGGAGTTAAAAGTGTTGTATCGCAAAGACCTGTTAGGGCACATGGATGTCATAGAGGGGGTTCTCTGCTTAGGATCTTGGTGGAGAGCCTCTGGAATGAGTGTGCATTCAGGGATAGCTATCAATCACTGATGGACACACAGGTGCTGGGATCGATACAAGACACAGTTCTGATACACATACTGTCACGAGCCATGCACCTGTGTGACCATGGACAGAATTTTATCCACTGGAAATAAACAATGAATGTCCCTACTGAATAACAACAACTGTGAGGAATTAATACAGAAAGTATATTGTAAATCTTTTGAAAATTTAATTATACAATAAATAACATTGATTTTCTGAAATTGGAGCAACCCTTTTAGGCCAGTCAGCAGCTCTGACAAGCATCATGTGATGCGATCCGCGACTCCTGTTTCTGAGGAGCGGTAGTGTGTATGTCACCTGACTTGCTAAGGCTATGTTCACACTTGTGTCATGGGTACCGCTCATAACAGAAACTGCGCCAAATTGTTGGATCCATCATACGATGGATACTAATGACGCTCGTCGGACCCCATTGACTAACAATGGGTTTTATTATGGTGTCCTGAAATCTAAAGGGACTGAGGATCTGAATGCCTCTGACGACAGTGTGAGCCGATCTTGTAATTCATCATGTGACACCACAGAACCAGATAGTGCTTTCTTTTTAGCCTACCTGTATGATTTTTTTTTAGGAGATGGCTTAGTAGATTCATTTACCTCGCTAAATAGCTCCCGTTTTTGCCATAATTTGCGACGCATTTTGACCGCGACATGTGAACCCAGCCTTAGGGCACACACTGATACTCCAATTAAAAGTTCATTAACACGTTTATTAATTTGATCTGTTCCAAGTAAAGCTGGGTGACAAGTAGCCTATTTGTTCTAGTAATTGGTGGGGTTTCTCGACTCACGGACCCCCCACCGATCACATCCTGTGTTGTCTGGCATCAGCAGATTTGTCCAATGCTCTGGATGATCCTTTTAATTATATTGGAAAATATCTTTTTTTTTCCAGTTCCGATATTCCGGAGGAGTAGACAAACTTATTATGTTGGTTGGAACATTAGCAGCCATGGCCCATGGTGCCGGCCTGCCGCTCATGATGCTCGTCTTTGGAGAAATGACAGACACCTTTGTTGATGCTGGAAAAAATATGACCCGTAAGTAAATTATCATGTAGTAAACTGTAAAATAAGTAATAGTGTACCTTAGGCCTAGTGTATCAAAACTGCCTCAAGGAAAGTAACTTTGTTTCCCATAGGAAACAGTCAGCATTCAGGTTTCATAAACGACAAAATGAAACATGGCAACAAGGTTGTTTTTTTTTATTGTATTTTTGTCAGACCAGTGATATTTTTTTTTATTCTCTTGACAGTTGAAGGCTTCGTGAATGTATCCAAAGAGCTCCAAGATAAAATGTCAACGTAAGTACAATTTTTACGTCAACCCTCTGTACCGCACTCTGGTTGGAAGAGTTCATTTTTGGCTGAATAAAGTGAAGCTCTGGTTTGAGGCCACTACAAAAACGATATAAGTCAAGCACATAAAATTGCAATTTCATAATATAATATTATCGGGAGCACTAATGATCCTGTTCTAACCTTCAATGCTGTGGGAAGTCTCCGTTGCGTTGTGCTTTGCTCTGTAGAGCAGAATACAGGCTGCCATTTTTTACAAACTTCCCTGCAGGTTATTATTGTATCACATCCACTTGTAAAGAAAGTGATTATAACAATAACATTATACAGGGTGAGCCAAAATCAAGCACAATCCTATTATCTGTAACAATTAAAGAGGTTCTCCGGCCATTTTATATTGATGGCCTATCCTTGGGACCCCAACTCTCGGCATCCCGACCAATCAGCTGATTGTTGGGTCCGCTGCGTTTGTTGCCGCAGCCTCTTTAGTGTTTACCAGGCATGTTGCCACACACATCCATAGCGGCCAGCGGCGTAGCTAAAGGCTCATGGGTCCTGGTGCAAGAATTCAGCTTGGGCCCCCTACCCCTCCCCAACACCACCAGACCCTGCCCGCGCATATGCCCAGCCACCTTTCCCAACAGCCCCCATGGATGCCCCCACAGTATAATGCCCGCCACACCTGCCTCTACAGTATAATGCCCCCACACAGTATAATGCTCCCCATAGCTGCCCCATACAGTATAATGCTCCCCATAGCTGCCCCGTACAGTATAATGCTCCCCATAGCTGCCCCCTATAGGATAATGCTCCCCATAGCTGCCCCTCACACAGTATAATGCCCCCCATAGCTGCCCAACACAGTATAATGCTCCCCATAGCTGCCACCACAGTATAATGCTCCCCATAGCTGCCCCCACAGTATAATGCCACCCATACGGTATAATGCCCCCATAGCTGCCCCATACAGTATAATGCCCCCATATAGTAAAATTCTCCCATAGCCGCCGCCATATCAGCCCCCCTCCTATACCCAGTATAATGCCCCCATATGTGCCTAGTAGAAAAATAATAACATAATTACTTACCTATCCCCATTCCTATGACAGGTGGAGGAGATCCTTCTCCTCCGTTCTGTGCTATGAGTGACTCGGCGCAGACAGGCGCGATGACGTTTCAACATTGCGCCTGCCAGGAGCCGCTCATGGCAGAGTGAATGCTGGAGCAAGGGGAGCCGTCATTCCTTGCTCCAGCATTAAATTCAACTGTATCTGCATCCTAAGAACGCAAATAAAGTTGGGACCGGGACCAACGCGGTCAGCGCTGTGTGGATAAGGGGGCTCTGTAGGGCCCGGTCACAACCCCGACCGTTGCGACCCCTATACCTGCGCCACTGATAGCGGCTGTGCTTATGTTTGCAGTTCAGTCCCATTCAGATGAATGGGACCGTAACTGCAATCTCAGGCACAGCCGCTATGGAAGTGTACGGAGCTGTGCCTGTAAACTGGGAAAAGGCTGAGGCGACGAATGCCGCGGCTCCATCAATAAGCTGATCGGTGGGGATGATGGGAGTTGGACCCCCACAGATCTGATATTGATGACCTATCCTAAGGATAGGCCATCAATAAAAAAAAAGCCTGGAGAACCCCTTTAACTTATCATTAGCATCAGACCTCATTCACATGGCCATATTACAGCTCAGTTTTGTGCAGAGCCCTAAAAGAGCTCCCATACAGGTGCATGGGGCTACTGTACATTTATATGACTAATTTCACAGGTATCTAACAAACAAAATCAGATGGCATATGTATTTAGGTATTCTCCTTTAGGCTATATTCACACATAGCATAATTGCTCCAGATTTTACATCTGGATTTGTGGGCAGCAAATCTGTTGCGTATTAAAGTAGCAGCAAAATAGATACGATTTTTTTAAATCTCATCCACACGCTGAAGAATATTTCTATGCAGAAATTGACCTGCGGTGTGGATTTTTAAAACTAAAATTTTTGCCATTGAGTTCAGTGGGAAAGTTAAAATCCGCAACAAATAGCACATGTGATTTTTGCTGAGGAAAAGCTGCGAATTCGCAGCAAAATCGCAAGTAGGGAAATAAATACATATTTCCATTTTAAAATAGATAAAACAAAGACTACAGTGTACTCACCTCACCTGGCGCTCCCGTAGCGATGCCGCAATCTCCCAATGCTGTTCTCTGTACAGCCGACCGCCTGGTATGACGTTTTGTCCCATGGGACCGATGCAACCAATCCCAGGAGGTTGGCAGCACAGAGGCCAGTCGGGGGAGCAAGGACGCGTTGCTACTGGAGACCTAGGGAGGTGAGTTTATTCTTTTGTTTTCCTCTATGCTTTTAGTCTGCAGTGTAAAATCCGACCAAATATCTGCACCAAATCAAGCACGATTTAGTGCAGACTTTCAGCCGGAATTCCAGAGCAATCCGGGTCGGATTTGCTGCATAGTTTTCCGTGTCAAATACGACCCGTGTGAACAAACCCTTAGAAGCATTTTAGGGGAGAATATATCCATACATACGTCACGAGACAGAACCTGTACAGCAGCTCACGGAGGTTGTGTGGCTATGTACAAATTTCTTAAATGATGGTTTACAGTATTGGCACTGGCGTAGCTATAGGGGTCGCAGCGGTCGCAATTGCGACCGGGCCCCGAAGCCAGGGGGGCCCACGGCCCCCCGCACCACATCAATAAAAAGTTACTATAGTAACTCGGGCCGCGGGCCCCTGTTACTATAGTAACATACTTTACTTACCTTCCTGGTTCCGGATCGCAGCGGAGGTCCTGACGTCAAGCGCTGTGCGCAGCGCATGACGTCACCACGCTATGCGCCGCGTACAGCATCGAGACGACAGAACTCCCGCCGCGGCCGAAGAGGAAGGTAATGTTAGCCCTGACTGGCGGGGTCTGACTCCCGGGACCCGCCAATCAGCTGTTTTGAAGGGGCCGCAGCAGTCGTACGAGAGCTGCTCCCCTTCATTCCTGTCACTTCATTCCGGTCACACTGTGAATCGGTGTCGGCGATTCACAGTGTGGGCGAGTAGTGAAATGAAGGGGAAGCAGCTCTCGTACCAGTGCTGCGGCCCCTTCAAAACAGCTGATTTGCGGGTCCCGGGAGACACATCAGCTATTGATGGCCTATCCTGAGGATAGGCCATCAATGTTTAGGGACTGCACAACCCCCTAAGCCTACGATGTATCAGGCTTAGGGGGCCCATGAGACAGGATCACAGATTGTGTGATCCTGTCTGCTGGGCCCTGTATCTAAGCCTACCACACTGTAGGTTTAGATACAGGGCCCCAGCACACAGTAATCTTATACTGTATAAGATTACTATCTGCTGGACCCTGTATCTAAGCCTACCTTGTGGTAGGCTTAAATACAGGGTCCCACAGACAGTATCACACATGGGCCCTGTATCTAAGCCTTAGGGTATGTGCACACACACTAATTACGTCCGTAATTGACGGACGTATTTCGGCCGCAAGTCCCGGACCGAACACAGTGCAGGGAGCCGGGCTCCTAGCATCATAGTGATGTACGATGCTAGGAGTCCCTGCCTCGCTGCAGGACAACTGTCCCATACTGTAAACATGTTTTCAGTACGGGACAGTTGTCCTGCAGCGAGGCAGGGACTCCTAGCATCGTACATAAGTATGATGCTAGGAGCCCGGCTCCCTGCACTGTGTTCGGTCCGGGACTTGCGGCCGAAATACGTCCGTCAATTATGGACGTAATTAGTGTGTGTGCACATACCCTAACACATGTGTTACTAATCGTTTTTCTTGTGTGTTTTCTTACAGGTTCGGTCGTTGGACTACGGCGGATTCCAGGACTACTTCGATGACGGCTTTTTTTTTATTAATAAAATGGTTAATGAGGGTTGTGTGTTTTTTTTTTTTTATTTCAATAAAAAAAATTATATGTCTTTGTGTTTTTTTTTTAAACTATATTACTACCGCCTTAGTAATGGCCGCCGGCTGATTGACAGCATCCATTGCTAAGGCGGGGCTTAGTGTTAGCGGATGCAGAGGCTAACACTAACCCCCTTTATTACCCCGGTACCCACCGCCACCAGGGGTGCTGGGAAGAGCCGGGTACGATCCAGTACATGACCATCCGCAGGCTGGTATTATCAGGAGGGGAAAGGTCAAAAACAGTGGCCCTTCCCATCCTGGTAATGCTGCCTGCTGCTGCTTTATTGTATCTGGCTGGTTATGAAAAATGGAGGGGACCCCACGTCATTTAAAAAAAAATAAAAATAAAAAATAATTGGAAAGAACGATGTGGGGTCCCCCCCAATTTTCATAACCAGCCAGATACAATACAGCAGCAGCAGGCAGCATTACAAGGGTGGGAAGGGCCACTGTTTTTGGCCTTCCGCAGCCTGATACTACCAGCCTGCGGCCACCCCGGTGCCTGCCCGGCACTACAGATGGTCAGGTACTGGTTCGTACCTGGCTCTTCCCAGTACCCCTGGTGGCGGTGGGTACCGGGGTAATAATGGGGGTTAGTGTAGCCTCTGCACCGGCTAACATTAAGCCCCGCCTTAGTAATGGAGCTTGTCAATCAGCCGGCGGCCATTACTAAGGCGGTGATAATAAAGTTTAAAAAGATACAAGCACATAGAAAAAATATTTTATTGAAATAAAAAAACACAACCCTCATTAACCATTTTATTGAGAATAAAAAAAACGCCGTCATTGAAGTCCTCGTATCCGAAGTCCAACAACCGAACCTGTAAAAAAACACAAACACACAAAAATAATCAGTAACACATAAAGAAGCAAAATTATTATTCTTACCTATCCTGGGTCCAGCGCTGGAGACGCAATGTCAGCGAGCTGGGCCCTGTATCTAATCCAATCATGTGTGATACAGTCTGCTGAGCTTTGTATCTAATCCAATCATGTGTGATACTGTCTGCTGTGCCCTATATCTAATCTGATCATGTGTGATACTGTCTGCTGAGCCACTGTATCAAATCCTATCATGTGTGATACAGCCTTCTGAGCCACTGTATCTAATCCTATCATGTGTGGCACTGTCTGCTGAGCCACTATCTAATCCTATCATGTGTGATACTGTCTGCTGAGCCACTGTATCTAATCCTATCATGTGTGATACTGTCTGCTCAGCCACTGTATCTAATCCTATCATGTGTGGTACTGTCTGCTGAGCCACTGTATCTAATCCTATCATGTGTGATACTGTCTGCTGAGCCACTATCTAATCCTATCATGTGTGATACTGTGCTGGGCCCTATATCTAATCCTATCATGTGTGATAGTGTCTGCTGAGCCACTGTATCTAATCCTATCATGTGTGATACTGCCTTCTGAGCCGCTGTATCTTATCCTATCATGTGTGATACTGTCTGCTGAGCTGTGTATCTAATCCTATCATGTGTGATACTGTCTGCTGAGCCACTGTATCTAATCCTATCATGTGTGATACTGTCTGCTGAGCTGTGTATCTAATCCTATCATGTGTGATACTATCTGCTGAGCCACTGTATCTAATCCTATCATGTGTGATACTGCCTTCTGAGCCGCTGTATCTTATCCTATCATGTGTGATACTGTCTGCTCAGCCACTGTATCTAATCCTATCCATAGTTTATAGGGTCGTAGTGCTATAGATATGCTATGCTGTCTCCTATACACACATTTTTTTTGGGCGGACACATATGTATTGGGGCTCTTTCCCGGACATTTTAAGCCCTGAGGGTATGTTCACACGGCAGCGTCCGTTACGGCTGAAATTACTGTGCT
Source organism: Rhinoderma darwinii (assembly GCF_050947455.1). Taxonomy (NCBI): domain Eukaryota; kingdom Metazoa; phylum Chordata; class Amphibia; order Anura; family Rhinodermatidae; genus Rhinoderma; species Rhinoderma darwinii. The sequence goes on from NC_134691.1 coordinate 324,891,571, forward strand.
GTTTACAGGAGAAAACAGCACCGTAATTTCAGCCGTAATGGCATGTGCAGGCGTCTTTTGCTGCGTCCATTACGGAAGTAATTGAAGCTGGTTTTCCATGGAGTCCATGGAAAACGGCTCCATTTACGTCTGAAGAAGTGACAGGCACTTCTTTGACGCGGGCGTCTTTTTTACGCGCCTCCTTTTGACAGCGGCGCGTAAAAAAAAATGACCGTCGGCACAGAACATCGTAAGACCCATTCAAATGAATGGGCAGATGTTTGCCAACGCTTTTGATCCGCATTTTCGGACGTAATTCAATGCTAAAACGCCTGAATTACGTCCGTAAATAGTGTGTGTGAACCCAGCCTTAGTGACGCCCCCGGCTGCTAGTGCTGCATTGTTGGGTCACTTAGGAGACCCAGCGATGCAGCTGAAAGCGGACCGTCGGCCATGAGAAGTTTGCGGGGGGGGGGCCCAGTAAGAATTTTTGCATCGGGGCCCATGAGCCTCTAGCTACGCCCCTGAGTATTGGGTAATTGCTATTTATGCCACCCCCTAATACCATCATTACAGTGGTTTCAAAATAGTTTTCATGAAACTTGCCACTATAATTATACTGTTGGGATTGGCTTATGACTGCTGAGGTCCTGAAAAATCTGAGTCTGGTTGCTAGGGAAGTGCTTCCTGATAAACCTATTTATACAGGCTTTGGACAATCTCTACTTGTTAGAAGGGTCCTTTGACAATAAGCTGATCACAAAGTGTTCCTCTTCTGGGAACCCACTGTAATCTATGGGGAAACCTGGCAGTAAGTGTTTACTTTCCCTGCAACGCCACCACAGGGGAAATGAAGCATTACACTGTGCACATTAAAATCATTTGGTTGTCTGTGTAATGCAGGTCAGGACAGGTCCTCCAGAGCGAGAGCCACTCTTTGTAACCGATCTCCACTATGGCCAAGAGATGAGGATCCTAAACAGGGGACCCCCCTCTATTAATACAGAATTCACTAAAAGGGTCTATGGCAATGGGTTTTGTAAACTGGACAACTCCTTAAAGATCTATGTGTGTGAGAAGTGAAGCACGGAAATTTGGAGCTCTATCCCCTATAACAGTGGATAGAACTTGTGGCTCTCTAGCTGTTGCGAAACTACAACTCCCAGCATGTCGTTTCACATCTAGTGTCACAGATTTCTGAACTTATTTAGATTTTAAAAAATTTAATTAAATCAAAGGTGGACATTCCCGTGTAGGGCGGTGAAGAAGTCTGTTTCCTCGTCAGCCCCGGGAGACTTCCTTTCATTCTTCTTTAGTGTTTATTTTGAATATCTGATGTGAGTCGTAGGTACAGGACTTGAGAGTTTGACATTTCAGGCTGCTCCTCGGTTCTTTATTACAAATCACTTGGTAAATTTCACACCAGAAAGCGCAGCCCTGAATACTGAAATTCACTAATAACTCTAAATTATCGTCATTGTCAGGTTTATATAAAAATAATAATTGAGAGGGGGTTTTCATTTTATTCTCGTAAGTAGATAGTATTCATTGTAAAATAGAAAGTTTTGCAACTTTTTAATATACACAGTATGCCTCATTTATTACCAAAAAACAAACAGGCCTTGTTGCTCATAGCAACCAATCACATTGCAGCTTTCATTTTACCAGAGCAGTTTAAGAAATGAAAGCTGAGCTGTGATTGGTTGCCTCAGGCAACAAGGCCAGACAGTTTTACTGTTAGTTTTTATAAAAGGGACCTTTTGGGTTTCAAGTCCCTTCTTTTAAAATCTCTGCTTACTGTCAGTGAAGTTTCGTTATTTACATACAAAGGATAAAATACAAAGGATGAAAGCCTGTCCTGATCATGTCAAGCATTGGCATGTTTTTTTTTTTTTTTTGCCGTATAGAATAGCATAGTAGGCTACGCTATTCTATAGAGATGGATACAGTAAAAAAACGTATACCACGTGGTATATATATATTTTTTTATAAAACAGGCGTCTATTAGCCTATACATTGGGATACTTTGCAGCCTTCCGTCTTAGGTATACGCCGGGATATCCTCTCAACGTATACCTCCAATGTAGGGTTCTAACTTGATGTGAACTGAGCCTTACAGTACCTTTGTTAGCACAGTTAACTTGCACCAGTTTTCTATTATGTTTTAATCTGACTACACATGAGTGGTAGAACTGTGTGAGAGCCGCCATTTACCCCTTAGATCGGTTGAACAATGCTGTCTTACCCACACCTTCAATGGCGGCATTAGTACAATACCACTAATTTACCTGCTGCCCCCTCACAACAGCATGGGGCACCTCCTGGGGAGAGAGTCTCATCTCACATCATGGATTGTACTGTGGGTTCTCCTCTTATGTAGTAGGGTCTGGTGTGGGTCCAAATACGACAATAATCTGTTAGACTGAATCTTTTTGCGTTACAAAGGGTACAGTATGTCGTAACTGAGCCACAGAAAAGAGATAAAATATCTTCCTTACTTGTTTATCATCTGCTTCTTGAGTTCTGTTTTATACTGTCTGTCATGGTGCAAAGTACAAGTATTATAGAACCAGGGTTATCTATTAACAATAAGATATTTCCACAAACCCTCAATATCTGATTACCCGCCTTGTCTGTAGATACAGAGATGAGCGGAACAAACTAAGTAGCAAGGTCATAAAAGTGAAAGGTAAAGGTCATTGTCCATAATAGGCTTCTCTGTATATTAGTTAAAGATAAAACGGTGAAAAGGATCTTTCTCCATGATCAAAATTACAACATACATAAGATGCTTATATAGGGCCACCTTTTTTTGTATTAAAATCCCAAGATCGTGCTTTTTGCCACCCAAGTACCCACAAGGATTTAGAATCCTCTGAAATGGAAACAGGGAGAATTATTTATCTACTCGCATCGACAGGCAAAAAGATTATTCTTAATACGTGATGAAAACCGTGCAGCCGTCTTATTCGGAGTACCTAAATACACTTACGTTCTTTACTACTTTAGAATGGCTTCATATTTATCAGAAAGAAGGTCATCAAAGGAAATATCGGGAAAGGTTAATGAAACGCCTGTTCGATAAACACGATATCTAAGTTTTTTGATTAAATATTAGGGCTTCTCTCCGAGTGCTAAGGAAATGGGTGGGAGATTTATTGTTATAGTGCTGGGGGTAACCGGGATATTTATCCTCGTGACCCTTGCTTCATTACCTGTTATTTTGAATGATACGAGAATAAATTATTTAAAACCAAAAAAAATAAATAAAATTTTATAGCAGTCAAATGGAGATGTGGGGGGTAATGGCAGTGTAACAAAAAGTTATCAATCTTTAGTATACATAGAAATTTAGCAGATCACTGTTGTACACAGTAGTAATCCTATATAACAGTGTCTTCATTCTAACATGACATAATATTTCCTTCTGCAGGTATGCCTATTATTACACGGGTTTAGGATTCGCAGTACTTCTTGCTGGCTATATACAGATCTCATTTTGGACACTGGCCGCTGGCCGGCAGATCAGGAAAATAAGAACGAATTTCTTCCATGCGGTGCTGAGGCAGGAAATCAGCTGGTTTGATGTGAATGATGCTGGAGAACTGAACACCAGGCTGACGGAGTGAGTACTCATTACTATTTATGGGTTCCAGCACTTCATAGTCATTCATGAATGGTATTACAGCATTGCTTCAAAACTAGCATGGCTGTAGTTCCAGCTCGGAAGTTAGGGAATCACATGGATGACCCCTAATTAACGATCTGTGGGGTTTGTGACAATTGTTTAGGGTGCCATTTTTTGACATGCTGAAAGGTTGTCACTTTTCGCCGCCCCTTAATCAGTGGATGGTAAAAGGGAACTCTGCTAGAAGAGATGACGGACCACCCACCCACGGGTTAGCAGATGTAATGATCCAATAATAAACAAAAAAGAAAAATAAAGCCTAACCTCAGGACGCTGAAATTTAGGGACTTGTTTGGCAGGGTCCTCATGCTAAAGTGTAACTTTCTTGACTCCTTAACCATGCCAAGACCCTTAATTTTTTAGTTAATGAACAAAAAAGCGATGACCACCCGTATGAGAAATTCTCCATACAACACCACATATCTCAGCTTCCTGGATCTTGTGAGTGTAACATGGATAGGAAGAACTAGGATACTGGGAATAATTACAGCAACATTGCCAGTATTTTAGCCTCATGTATTAATTAATGAAAGGCAGAAACTGATTAATTGCTGAGGATTTTTTATCTTTATTCTGTTTTTATTTTTTGATCGCTTTATTCTTTTAGCTGATACATAGAAGCTTCTGTGTTCCATTAGAAATGCACAAAAGGGAATTGCAATGTCATGATTTGTCTCGGTGAAGTGGCTAGAACTGAATCATCAGATTTGTTTCTATGGAGACTTTTGTAAGACATAATTATTCTCTCATTTGGTTACCTTAGAATAGATCTTTATTGTTGTTTACAAAGCGAGGCAGAGGAAAAGGTAAAAATGACATTACATCTTCATAAAAAACACATCCAATCTTAAAAAGAAAACTAATAATATAATAATACTAGGAATAATACTAATAGTAATACTAATAATACTAGTAATAACACTTAAAATTAGAATAATACTATTAATAATAATAGTAATAATTCTAATAATAAAAACAATATTAGCAATAACACTAATAATGCTAATAATTCTGTAAATAATACGAGCAATAACACTAATAATAACAGTAATAATAATGCTAATAATACTAGTAATAATATTAATATTATTTTTACTACTATTATTATTTTTATATACATCACATAGGTTTAGACTAGATACTTGATAACCTTTTTGTTAGGAAAAAAATCACCTATAAAAAACCCACTATCACCAATAAATATAAGGCTTTGAATTGTTCTCTTTCCTTAATTTTTTTAAATTTCAGTTCAGCCATTTCTTAGTAATAACTCTTTCTTCCCTATGTGTTTTACAAAAATGACAAAAGGAAATGCAACCATTACAATTCCTACTTAGGTTGTCACCTACTTTTTCTAAATTCTTGCAGTTATAAAGAATGATAGTAGATAACAAAAAGTTTGATTCTATTTAAGATGAGTATGCTCTGTAAAAAAAATATTTTAATGGATGGTGTGAGATTGTGCAATTCAAGAAAAGCTATGGGTGGACACATCTGTATGGACCCCATACTGCGGAACATAAAGTCCCTATGGCTCTGTATAAAAATCAACATGCGCCCACCCCTTATAATATTGGCCCACACACCTCATAACTTGGCATGAATTTGCCCTTCACCCCATTCCCATCCTGTGTAGGAGAGTGACCCACCAGCCGGTTCAAACTTTAACTTTTTATTACTGCACCAGTGCCCCTTGTTGAGGAGAGACTTTGCTTAAGTTCTCATCACCCATGAGGAACAATGCTGGGACAAACCTGACCTGCGGACCCTATTTAGCTGTGAGGGTTGCCTCTCCGGTATGTATGCCCTAGACTATAGCTTGAGCAGCCTTTCCACAGTGTTGTACTCTAACTGTATGTAGATTGTAGGGCTGTAGGTGGTGTCTTGTCATTCATCCCTTCCACATTATAACTTTATCTGCTTTTCCAAATGTTGTTCAATTTGTTTCTTTCAGTGATGTCCAAAAAATCAATGAAGGCATTGGTGATAAAATAGCCATGCTGATCCAGTCGTTGACTACATTTTTGACCGGATTTATTTTAGGCTTTAGTAAGGGCTGGAAGTTGACTCTGGTTATTCTGGCAATCAGTCCTGTTATGGGACTTTCAGCAGCTATTTGGGCAAAGGTACAGAATTACGGCTCCTATTTCTTCTTGAATATTTAAAACCAACAAGAACGTTCAGTATAATTCTGAATATTTATTCACAGATATTGTCAGCTTTTACTAACAAGGAGCTGTCGGCTTACGCCAAAGCTGGGGCGGTGGCTGAGGAGGTTCTTTCAGCCATCCGGACTGTTATAGCCTTTGGGGGACAAGATAAGGAAATTAAGAGGTGAGTAAAGGCACTTTTACACTGGCCGGTTGCAGCGAGCGCCGATCAACGAGACATCGTTGATCGGCGCTCATTTGCTCCTGTCACATGGAGCTATGGATGGGGACGAGCAGTCGTTACTCCGATCGCTCGTCCCCCTACATTATTATCATGTCGGCAGCGTGTCTCCCTGTTTACACAATGTGCTGCCGACAACGGTAATATTTCACTTTTTTAAAACGATACGACCAGCAGATGATAGAGCATTTGCTCGTTCATCTGCTGAACGTTCCCCTGTTTACACAGGGCAATGAGCGTTATATTAACACTCGCCCTCCGCGCGATAATCGTCCAGTGTAAAACTTTTCTTGTCATAGTGTTATAGGTTGGGGCAAGGCAGTGGTTGTTACCACATTACTGACTGATATATTTAAGCCTTTGCTTAACCGATACATCTTTTACAGGTATGAAAAGAATTTAGAAGATGCCAAAAAGATAGGTATCAAGAAAGCAATCACAGCTAATGTGTCAATGGGATTTGCATTCTTAATGATATATGCATCCTATGCATTGGCTTTCTGGTATGGTACCACTCTGATAATAGAGGGAAGCTACACTATTGGAAATGTGCTAACAGTAAGTAAAATTGTCTATCTTCTTTTCTACCCAAAAAAAAAAAAGTTATTCGGCATATGCCAGACAGCCGTCCATTGTACTATAGAGTCATCTTATTGTGCGCACAAGTACAAAAGTAGTCTGCTGTTTTGGAACCATGGTAGCAAGGGCTGGGGCAATGGATAGAGTTCAGCTTTCTATTAATATGCATTGAGGGATGAGGCAAAGAAGCAAGGTGCATTTGCTTACAGTCTAGACTACAAAATCCCGTGGTCCTTCTAGTGTTCCCAATGCGTTTTGTATTTTATCACAGTATTTAAGTGAATTTAAAGGGGTTGTCTTTTTTAGAAACTTCATTGTCAAATACCCTGTTAGGGAATTCTGAGTAAATAGAGGAGGGTCCACCATTCGGGAGCCTAATCTATTAGCCAGAGTGGTTACAAATCGCATCTTTCAATCTGGAGGACCCAACAAGTCTGTGGATTGCACAGACAGTTCATTGATTTCAATGGGCACCATGTAATGCTTCATTTCCCCTGTGGCGGCGCCGCAGGAGAACTGAACACTTGCTTTAGGTTTTCTTAGCAGATTACAGGTGATCGCTGGGAATCCTAGCAGCATGATGGCACCATGTGAGCAGTTTATCATCAGATGATCTTTCTTAGAAAAAGGGATTGTCTAAAGCGGACAACCCTTTAACTTAAAGAGGATCTGTCCCTAGTTTATTAATGCCCTATCTCTTAACTAATCTAATAGGCGGTATGATGCTGATAACTACAGTGTGATTTTTTGTCAAAAATGTTTATTATTTACAAAGTTACATGCATTTTTCTAAATATGCTAATTTGGCTATACTTGCCAAATAAGAGGTGACTTTCTTTTCACTCTGGGCGTTGTAGTGTTTTCTGTATGATGCTGTCCAATCAGCATACAGCTTCTCCCCCTTCCCTGCCCAGCAATACAGCGTGATCATATAGTATACAGCTTTCCATTCCCGACTGTGTTTTCAACTGTTGATACCTCCGGTTGTTTCACATGTGAAAATTAGAATCTCGTCTTTCATCTGACACCAGAACCGCTGTCCTAGGGGGTCTACAGCTGGAGATATGGCTGTTTGAAGTGATACCTGTTCCCTCCAGCCTCAGTCTCTCACACTGTGTGAAGCAGCTTCATGCTGATAGGACAGCGTCATGGGCTGTGGGGAGGCTCCACCTCAAGAGAGTCGCTGGTGTTGACGCCAACTTGTCTAATAAAGGCTCGTTTGAATATTAAGAAAAGAGCTCATAACGTTTAAAATAATAAATGTTTTGGGATATAATTTTCACTAGCATTATCAGTGTGACAGCGCCTATTAGATTAGCGAGGAGATAGGGCATTACTAAACAAGTAACAGATCCTCTTCAAAGAGAACCTTTCACCTGCCCATATATGTGCAGCTGAGTGAAGCATGTAATAGGCAGCGCTTCACAAACACTTTCTCACTTGAAATTATTTTTCTAACTTCCTCCGTTATTTACATATTGGTGCTGTTATATTTGGCGCCCGGTATGTAAATAAGCCCCTGAACGGTCAATGGGGCGTTTCTATCTAACTAAATGGCAAGGGGGCGTGATCTCATCGCTGTGACACTGTCCAATCAGCTACGGACAGTGTCAGGGCGGCTTGCGCTCTGTTCCCTCCCGCGAGAACACACACAGGCTGGTGGTTCTGCAGCGCACTCTGTCTGTGTGTGTTCTCGCGGGAGGGAACAGAGCGCAAGCCGCCCTGACCTCCTCCGTTATTTAGATATTGGTGCCATTATATTTGGTACCCAATATTTAAATAACCCCCTGAACTGTCAATGGGGCGTGTAATGGCAAGGGAGCGTGTTACTACGGCTGTAACACTGTCCAATCAGCTACGGACAGTGCCACAGCAAGAGCTGGAGAGAAGAGAGCGTGTGCGCGGGCACGCTCTCACTCTTCAGCTCTCGGCAGACAAGGATAAGACAAGACTCTCACGAGAGATCACAGTTTTGTACTTGTCTGCTGAACTGGCAAGGGTGCATGTCACTGCTATGGACAGTGCAAGAGCTAATGAGAGGAGAGCGTATGCGATTAGTCTTGTCCTTGTCTGCCGAGAGCTGAAGAGTGAGAGCGTGCCCACGCACACGCTCTCCTCTCTCCAGCTCTTGCTGTGACGCTGTTCGTAGCTGATTGGACAGTGTCACAGTGATAAGTAACACGCTCCCTTGCCATTACGCGCCCCATTGAAAGTTCAGGGGTTATTTAAATATCGGGCGCCAAATATAACGGCACCAATATCTAAATAACCGAGGAGTGTAGGAAAAAAGTGTAAAGTGCCCCAGGGTTTGTGCAGTCCTGCCTATTACGTGCTGCACATGTATGGGGAGGTGAAAGGTTCTCTTTAACTTAATTTTAATTGTTTAATATCTAATGTGTCATGATCTACTATTGAGATGTTGTTCTTTTATGCCTCTCTTAGGTATTTTTTGCTGTCATTATCGGAGCTTTTAGCATTGGACAAACAGCACCCAGTATTGAAGCATTTTCAAATGCTAGGGGAGCAGCATTTACAGTATTTACCATTATAGACACCGTAAGTCTTTTTTTACGTATTTTTATTTGCAGCCCTATAGTATCATAATTCTGTTTAAATGAACCTGTGTACAGAACTTTTTATTAAAAATATTCAAACAAGGAGCAGCAACATATTTCTCCAGCAGAGGATAGTATTGTGGAGGAAGTGGTGAAAATCCTTGTTAGGCTTGTTAAGATGATGTTTGGGCATTATGTTTAGCGAGAACATTTGAAGAATGCCACCAAGTGTATGCTCCAGATATATGCAACTGTATACCTATAAAATTTGATACGTCTGCCGTTGACTTACATGGATACTGCACGGTACACCGGAAAAAAAAAAGGTATACCAAAGAATAACAGGCAAACACATAAAAAAAAGAATACTTTTTTTGCACACACTTGGCTAACGATAGTCTATGGGTGCGTCAACATTTACGCCGAACGTACATCACAAACGTGATGTGAATAGAGCCCTAGATTCCAGCAGTGTTACTTACCTGGGGACTGAAGTTTAGACTGAGCCGCTGACTTGCCATTCCCTGTCTGAAGGAAAGGGAGGCTCTAAAGTGCGCCTTGTACTCTGGCGGTCCTCTGCTGATTGTCGCTGCTTAGAGGGAGTTGGAGAAGGCAGCTTGCTGTTCTAGAGGGGATTACTGCCAGGATGGGGAAGAAAAGAAAAGGGGAGCAAGCAAATGAGACTAAACAATGTCGATCTGGTGCTACCCTACAAACATCCACACAAGTTGAATGAATATGTTTCTCCCTCTGTCAAAACAAAGAAAAGTATATAGTAAATATATATAAATAAAATAAAATAAAAACATATATAATATAGTAAAATAAAATAAAGTGTTACCATCTCCGTTATGATGGTTCCTTTGTCAATGGACCCTAAAAATACAAGCAATAATGATAAAGGTTCATAACAAGTCAGTGCATTGAATACAGTCATATTGAATAGGGTGGGGCTGTGACAACCTCATGAAAAAAATCGGAATTATTCACCACTAAAAAATTGAATAGTTGGAACTGTAGTCCTGTTGCTAAATCAAAATCGAAAATGTACGTAAAAATAAACCATGGTTTAACAAAATAGTGTTAGCGGTAATTATGTATAAAATAGTAGTGCTACATTATTAGAGATAAAGTATTTTTCTTATTGTTTCATTTAGTAAAAATCAATCATTTTGATGACATGTTTAAATAATTATGACAATGGTGGAAAGCAGTCCTTCAGGAATAGTCATCAAGTTTTATGTGTTTTCAGAACAGTATAATATTGTAAGCAGGAACAAATTAAAGAGGTTGTCTACATTGGTCAAACTTAAAATTTAATGATCATAAATTATTAATACATTTCTCACCTTATAGCAGCCTCTTTTAATGTTCAGAAACCTCCTCAGGGGGCGTGGCCAGCAGTCGATGGCGCCGGTCGCATAAACTGAGAGCTCCGCGCCCTGCCACGCAGATCCAGCAGCCTACAGCGGGGAAAGGTGCCTCATATGGGGAAAAAAAGACCCCAAGGGTCTAGACTCACCCCTGCAGCACAGCACCAGGTCGCCGCCGCTCCACCAACGATCGACGGCTACTTTCTTCGGCGGCAAGCCACGCCGCTCCCTCAGCCGCAGCCATCTTGGACAGCCTCGTGTCAGAAGGAAGGGGAGATGTCCGAGCAGGGAGAGGAGACAGTGCCCCACGTACAGGGTAAGCTGAATAGCCGGATGGCTAAAGTTCACCCTCCCAGCTCCCCTAAGCTGTCCTCCACCTCGTCCTGTGAACAGCAGGGAAGGGGGTCCCCTATCCCAGGAGCAATGGAGGCCAGGCCACGAGGAGCATCAGCTCAGTTAGAGGCCCCAGTACACCTGCTTGAACCACCAATGTCACAGCCCTCAGCACAAATGGCCCTACAGATTTGGCCTGCACCTAAACCTCAACGGCCCACGATCCAGCAGCCGGGGAGGAGAGACGATCTGGGGGATACACCATCTTTGACCCCCTATGCCCAGGCACCTGTATATGCCTCAGATTCTGACCTGGAGGATTCAGCCTCACTTCCTTCAGATGTGCCCCCTATGTGGAGGGAATGTTTCTCACAGTTGCCCACTAAAGAGGACTTTAAGAGTATGATACAAGAAGTGAAGGCAGCTTTTCGTTCAGAATTGGCGGGGGTGTCGCAGCATATACAGCAGATTGCTACGAGGGTGGAGGCTCTAGAAGATGACCACGATGCCACTAGGCGCCATGTCTCTGTGATACAGTCTTCAGTGTCCTCCCAGCTGGCGTCCATTAGAGATATGCAACTGCATCTAGAGGATTTGGATAACAGAGGTCGCCGTCATAATATAAGGATAAGGGGCATACCGGAGCCCTCGGGGTCTGAAGATCTTCCCATCGTGTTAGAGACTATCTTTAACGACCTTTTGGGTGCACCCCCGTCTAATCGGATACCGCTTGACAGAGCGCATAGAGCACTGAAACCAAAATCCATTACATCTCAGCCCAGAGATATCATCTGCTGTGTCCAGGATTTCCGCACTAAGGAGGACATTATGCTTAAAGCCCGTCAGCGTAAAGACCTGGAGTATGCCGGTGTGCCGATTCAGTTATTCCCGGATCTCTCCTGGATTACGTTACAGAAAAGACGTCTGCTTCGTCCGCTTCTCGCAGCCCTACGGGACCACAATATTATTTATCGATGGGGGTTTCCGTTCTCCCTTACAGCCCGAAGAGATGGTGTTTCTGCAACCCTGAGGTACCCAGGGGATTTGCCTCATTTCTGTGACTCCCTTGGTATACCAACGCCCAAGATGCAGAATTGGGAGACTCCTTTGCCGCCTTCGTCTCCACCTCCAGTCTGGCAGTCGGTCCGAAATAAGCGGAGGACCTCTCCAAGACGACAGTCTAACCGAAGTTCACCAAGACCTGATTTGAATTGATGGACGCTGCGCAGATACACGGCACCTCCGTAATATAGGTGAAGGAGCCTGGTCACCCATACCAGCTGCTCCCTTCGCCAGTTGCACTATCCTAGGCTAAAAATGCATTTAGGATTATATTTCTGATTTTATGTTGCTTCTCTTTAATTCGTTAACGTAAATTGTGGCAGGGCGCGATTGCCCGGGATACACTTGGCTCTTTCACCCCCTTTTTGTTTTTTCTCGGCCTGTACGTATTTATACGTACTTTTGTACTAGGTTCCTCGACTGTTGAGACCCGACCTCCTTTTTTGATAGGGGTAATTTGTTTTGCAGTTCTCCCTCTGTTTTTAGAGAGAGTTGCAAAGGGTAATATTGTATTACCAGTTTTCTTTTGCTTTAATATCACCCGCCCCAGGGTATAGTATTCTCCCTGGTAGTATTTTCTGAGTGTGTTTGAAATTCATTGATCTCATGCATTTCTCTTTGTTCTCACTGCAGATATGTGTATTGTCTCCCTGGTACGTCTTTACCCCAGTGTCTTTCCCTCCCCTCCTACTTTCATCCGAAATAACACTTGAGACGACAGTGAATCCTCCAAGAACCTCCAAGGTAGAAGGACGCCGTAGAACACTGCTTGCTTTGAAACCGACATGGGACTGGCCCCGACATAACTGTGAGCTGTATACATCCGCACTTTCCACATCATTCTTTGCTCTTTCATACATCTTTGACCATGGTTAAATTTGTCACACTTAATGTCAAGGGTCTCAACTCCAATGTGAAGAGACGCTTGCTTCTCAGGGAGTTGAAATCGCTTGGAGCGGAAGTTGCTTTTCTGCAGGAAACACACTTAGATTCATCCGGAACTTTCCAATTTGCCCGAGGGGCGTATCCTGCTGTGTACTCTGCCTCGTCAGGTCGCAAAAGGGAGGGGGTGGCCATTTTGATAGCAGCTTCCTGCCCCATACAAGTTCACACCTCACATCTAGATCCGAAAGGCAGATATGTTATAATAGAGGGGACTTTGCTTGGACAGCCCATTGTTTTATGTAACGTTTACTCTCCTAATACCGCACAGATTCCATTCCTACGTAGACTCCTTTCTAAACTCCAGAAGCTTCCTAGGGGGGCATGGCTGGTGGGAGGAGATTTTAATGTCCCGTTCTCCACGTCCATGGATAGGGTCTCTCTTACACACGCTACTCCGACGCCCACCCTTACAGGACTTTCTATACGTTTTAGGCAACTAATTAGAGAGCACCAGCTCTATGATTTGTGGCGAGTGGATCACCCAGGTGATAGGTCCTATACCTTCTTCTCCCATACGCACAGCACTCATACACGCTTAGATTACTTTTTTGGTAATGTCCCTGCCCTCCGTGCGCTCCAGGGGGCGAATATAGACCCCATCTCTTGGTCAGATCACGCACCAGTTTCTGTGTCCCTACAGATAGGGAAACCAAATACGAGAGTATGTCATTGGCGCTTAAACGAAACTTTGATTAAGTCCCCTTCTCTTAGGGACAGCCTGGCCGGACATATGCGGGAATTTTATGCACTTAATGAGGGATCGGTTCCTTCAGTATCCACTCTTTGGGAGGCGCATAAGGCGGTGATGAGAGGGCAATGCATAGTAATGGGATCTAGATTGAAAAGAGACTCTCGGGCCAAGCGGGTGGCTCTCCATCGGACAATTACTAAGTTGGAGAGAGAAATGGGGATTAAACCGGCGGTCCCGACACTACGGAAATTGATAGAGGCTAGAGCACAACTCAAGGACTTAGCTATGAAGGGGGTAGAAAAGTCATTACTATACACAAAAAGGAAATATTACGACAAAGGTAATAAGGCGCACTCGCTTCTGGCCAGACTATTGCGGGATCAGGCGACTGTTCGTACTCCACAGGCGGTTCGGGATAAGGCGGGCATACTCCAGCATCACCCAGACACGATAGCCACACTTTTTCATGACTATTATAAATCCTTATACCACCTGCCAAATACCCTACCACTCAATGTTTGGCTCCCTTCTTTGATTCACAAAGACCAAGTGGGCTTTGTGCCTCTTAGGCAAGGAGGAGACAACACACGAAGGGCCCTTGACCTCATTGATGCCCTCCAAAAGCAAAAGGAATCGGCGATCCTTCTTAGTCTAGATGCAGAGAAGGCGTTTGACCGCTTGGGATGGCCATTTATGTTCGAAACTCTAAATTCATTTGGGATTTCGGGCCCTTATTTGACAGCACTGCGTGGTCTCTACTCCAAACCGACAGCGGCAATTAAACTCCCACACTCCACCTCCCCTCCGTTTCAAATCTGGAATGGTACACGTCAGGGGTGTCCCCTATCCCCACTTTTATTTGTGCTATGCATAGAACCTTTAGCAGCTCAAATACGGAAATCCAGGGATATAGCGGGGGTCCAGATACAAGATAAAGAGTTTAAGGTTTCCCTGTTTGCAGATGACGTCCTCTTGACTATCACTAAACCTCATACCTCCCTCCCTAACCTTACTACAGTTCTCCGTAGGTATGGGAGGCTGTCAGGATATAAAACTAATACATCTAAAACGGAAGCGCTCCCTCTTAATGTCCCACACCAGGAGCTCCAGCTACTCAAACACAACTACACCTACAACTGGAAGGAAACCTCCCTGACTTATTTAGGAGTTCAACTCACTCCCTCCTATACGTCGGTTTACAAGGCTAATTTCCCCTCTCTGTTTGTAGAGCTACGTCAGCTAATGGCCAGGTGGGATCCTCTTCCCATGTCATTTTTTGGGCGCATAGCAGCGGTCAAAATGACCTTGCTCCCTAAATTACTGTACTACTTTGAGACTTTGCCGGTAGCAGTACCTATGAAGGAATTGCGGGCCATGCAGTCTTCTATCCTCAGGTTCATATGGCATTCCGGCAGACATCGAATTCCGAAATCAGTTTTATTATCGGGTCGATCTGCGGGTGGGCTATCGGTCCCTGATGTGGTGAAGTACTACTGGGCGGCACACCTCCGTCGCATACCCAGCTGGGTGTCTTTAAGGGCGTACAATAAATGGACCGAAATAGAGAAGCTATGGATGGCCCCGGTCCACCCAAACTCCCTGTTATGGGGTGACCCACTGGTAATGCCGACTGCATCTTTATTGGGTCCCATGAGATTTCAAAGGGAGGTGTGGGAAACCTGTAAAAACCGCTTCCATTTGGCATCGGGTTGCCCGCCCTTGACTTCGGTACTCTACACTCCCACTATTCCGGGGGGCACTACCTCCCGAATAGTCCGATTGTGGACGGGAATTGAGGTATTTCACCTGGCTGATATGGTTGATCCCCACACGCAAGAGCTTCACCCGTTTTCATACTTTCAAAAACATCATAATATTCCCTCCGCTGCGTTCTTTCACTATCTTCAGGTTAGACATTACATGCAGCAAACTTTTAGATCCACGCGGGTTACTGCACCTACAAGCTTCGAAAGGTTATGTCGGTATGCTACCACCACTAGGGGGCTTATCTCAGCCATTTATGCATTATTGCTATCCCCGGAGGGTTCCCCTCCGCCTGGGCATAGATACATGTTGAAGTGGGAGGCCTTACTGAATAAATCCATCCCGCTCTCATTGTGGCAGATTATTTGGTCGCAAGCAGCTAAAACCTCCATCTGCACTGCATATAAGGAAAACCAATATAAAATCCTTATGTTTTGGTACCATACCCCTGCCTTTTTGCATAGCTTCAATCCGGGTATTCCGTCGGATTGCTGGCGATGTAGAGGTCAGAGAGGTGATCTGTTCCATATTTTCTGGAGCTGTTCACTGGTACAACAGTATTGGTTGGAAGTTAAGAACTTGGCATTGGCGGTGTTGCAGCAGGATATTCCCTTAGACCCTCTTCATTACCTCCTAAATGTTCCCCCTAGGTCTTTGGGGAAATCACCAGCTCGACTCTTTCGACACTTTCTCACAGCCGCTAAGACGTTGATAGCGTGGAAATGGAGACAGACAACCCCTCCCTCCCACATCGACTTAGTAACTAGAATTAGGGAAATACGTACAATGGAGCATATGACGGCCTCTATTGACAATGAACTGGACAGGTTCAAAGTGGTGTGGGACCCGTGGGACAAGTATTGGATACAGGGAACTCAAGATTAGGGGGTAGGTGGAGCTCCGACTATCCCCCCCCCCTCACCCCCTTAAACCCCTGTGTTTTTTCCCAGATGTTTTGTCTGTCTATTGAAAGTTACTGTCTTACTATGTGAATTGCATGGCCCTTCATGCTGCTCTAAGTTATATGTATATTTTTGAAAAATGTTCAATAAAAACACAGTTGAAACCAGAAACCTCCTCAGTCACCCAAAAACTCTGTCTAGAGTAATACAGTAAATAAAAGACAGGGAGGGGGGGGGGGGGATGCAGCTGAAGTTTCAGTGTCTAAAAAACTCACTACCACATTTACATCTCAGGAGCCTGTAGATACAGATTGTCTTGCGCCATACACTTCCCCGTCAAGTAAACCCTAAAGGGGTTGTCCAGTTTGGAAAACCCAGTATCATTATACCCTATTAGGCAATTCTGAGTTAACAGAGGGGGTCCCCTGTTCAGGATAATCATCTCTTGGTCAGGGTACAGAGAGGTTACAAAGAGCGTTTCCTACTCTGGAGGACCTGGCCTGTCCTGAATTGCACAGACAGCCTATTTTTTTTTTTTTAATGGACACTGTGTAATGCTTAGTTTCCCCTGTGGTGGCGCTGCAAGGAAATTTAAAACGTACTGCCCTAATAGGCCATATGTATAGGTCCTGGTGAGACATATAATTTACATATGAAAACGCACTGTTGAGTATATTTATATGTAAATTCTCTCTTTTGCAAACGCTCTTGACCCAAGGCCGCCTATAATCTCAGGCCTACAGTGCCTTGAGGTAAACCCATAGCTAAAATGCTAACTTTTTAAATCCTTTTTATTACATTTGAATAACTACAATGCTTCAACATTTCTACACAACACAATGAAAATTATAAACTTTTTATTTTCTACAGGTGCCCAAAATAGACAGCTTTTCCACTGCGGGGTTTAAACCTGACAAGATTACTGGAGACATACAATTCAGAAATGTGAAGTTCACGTACCCATCTAGGCCTGAAGTTCAGGTTAGTAACTTGTATTTCCATAATGATCCTGTTTTTACTGGAGTTTCCCTTTAAATTTCTAAGCATTCTATGTCTTCACTGTAATTATTATACTCAGCAAAATCTGTGATTCACGAAATCTCCTTTCGTTGACCGAATCAGTTCAGATAGTATATTAAAAAGTAGGAGAACCCAAAAAATTTGGATTTTGTCAACTTTATTTACAATAAAAATGACTTTCCTTTTAATTTTCACAAGATTTCAACTTACCTTCTGTAATGCACATATTAATGTTATCTGTAGCTGTCTGTGGACAAAGTGCAAAGTAAGTGACCAAGGGTACCCTATTATCTGGCCCTATATCTGAACATATCTTATGGCATCATACCAATTATAATACTTATTGCGTTATCACCTGCATTCAATAGATTATGTTCCCTGCATGCTACTCTGAGAAAACACTATAAGGGAAGTACTAATTTTCATGTTTGCAAACTTATGTATAAAAAAAAAGTATTTGAAAAACTGACAGTACACAATGTCACCATCCTAAGTAGCAACTATAGTAAAATAGAAACAGTCAGTGGCGTACACACGGGCCGGGGACAGTAATGGGGTCAAAACCCACCCCTTCACTCCTCAGTCATTGCTAAAAAAAATTACAGAATGTTGGCTGGCATCTGCTACTAGCTGGTCCTTATGTTTCTATATAACTTCCACTGACTTCAGTGGGTGCTTTATAAATACATTCAGTTTTGACCCTTTCAAATATATATGAGTCCTTCTCAATGAATTAGATTATCATCAAAAAGTTAATTAATTTCAGTAATTCAATTCAAAAAGTGAAACTCCTATATTCTATAGATTCATTACACACAGAGTGATCTATTTCCAGCATCTTTTTCTTTTAATGTTGATGATTATGGTAACAGTTAATGAAAACCCAAAATTTAGTGTCTCAGAAAATTTGAATATTAAATAAGCTCAATTTTCAAAAATGATTTTTAATACCGAAATTTTTGGCCTACTGAAAAGTATGTACAGTAGCCAATACTTGGTCGGGGCTCCTTTTGCATGAATTACTGCATCAATGTGGCATGGCATGGAGGCGATCAGCCTGTGGCACTGCTGAGGTGTTATCAATACTGCGTGGCATGGAGGCGATCAGCCTGTGGCACTGCTGAGGTGTTATCAATGCGGAGTGGCATGGAGGTGATCAGCCTGTGGCACTGCTGAGGTGTTATGGAAGTCCAGGTTGCTTTGATAGTGGCCTTCAGCTCGTCTGCATTGTTGGGTCTGGTGTCTCATCTTCCTCTTGACAACAGATTCTCTATGGGGTTTAGGTCAGGCGAATTTGCTGGCCAATAAAGCGCAGTGATACTGTGGTTATTACTCCAGGTATTGGTACTTTTGGCAGTGAGGGCAGGTGCCAAGTCACGCTGGAAAATGAAATCAGCATCTCCATAAAGCTTGTCAGCAGAGGGAAGCGTGAAGTGCTGGAAAATGTCCTGCTAGACGCTGCGCTGACTCTGGACTTGATATAACACAGTGGACTAACACTGCTGCTCAGTGGTCCAAAGTCCTGTTTTCAGATGAAAGTAAATTTTGCATTTCATTTGGAAATCTCGGTCACAGAGTCTGGAGGAAGAGTGGAGAGGCATCAATCCAAGCGGTCACTTGCGGTCCAGTGTGAAGTTTCCGCAGTCAGTGATGGTTTGGGGGCCATGTAATCTGCCACTGTTGGTCACTGTCTTATATGAAGTCCAGAGGCAGCGCAACGTCTACCAGGACATTTTCCAGCACTTCATGCTTCCCTCTGCTGACAAGCTTTATGGAGATGCTGATTTCATTTTCCAGCAGGACTTGGCACGTGCCCTGCAACCTGGGCTTCCATAACACCTCAGCAGTGCCGCAGGCTGATCGCCTCCATTCCACGCCGCATTGATTACATCTCAGCAGTACCACAGGCTGATCGCCCCCATGCCACGCAGCATTGATAACACCTCAGCAGTGCCGCAGGCTGATCGCCTCCATTCCATGCCGCATTGATGCAGTAATTCATGCAAAAGTAGCCCCGACCAAGTATTGGGGGCAGATACTGTACATGCTTTTCAGTAGGCCAACATTTCAGTATTAACAATCATTTTTGAAATTGAGCTTATATAATATTCTAATTTTCTGAGAGACTAAATTTTGGATTTTCATTAACTATTACCATAATCACCAACATTAAAATAAAAAAATTCTGGAAATAGATCACTCTGTGTGTAATGAATCTATATAATATATAAGCTTAACTTTTTGAATTGAATTACTGAAATAAATTAACTTTTTGATGATATTCTAATTCATTGAGAAGGACTAGTATATTAGGATTTTGCATCTATTAAAATAAATAAAGCAAAATGACAGTGGCACTAAACACTTACTGCCCTAAACCTTCAAAGGTACACTCTGTTGACAGTGTTGCGTATAGGTTCACACTGCTGGCTATAAGTATTCGATGGCGCTGTTCATAGGGCACTCAGGATGTGGTTATATGGGTGTGGTATTTGAGCACTGTATAGTGCCATTATTTATTTGTACAGTATGGCCGTGTTTGCGTCTATCAAGGGTGTGTGGGTATGTGTGTGCCGCATAACCATAACCGTGAAGACCCTGAACGTTCATCATTTTTCTGACTTGGTCACGACTCACTGGTTTCTTTTCAATTCATAGGAATATTGGTTGAACTGTTCAATTAACTGTAAATACAAGTTCCTGTGTACCTAATGTATCTAATGAGAATTACTGTATATTTGTCATCAAGGTTTTGAAAGGTTTAAACCTTACGGTTCCCAATGGTAAAACGGTGGCCCTTGTGGGGAGCAGTGGTTGTGGAAAGAGTACAACGATTCAGCTCCTTCAGAGGTTCTATGACCCAGAAGAAGGCTCGGTAAGAGGGCTTTATTTGTCCTTTAATGGACTAGCACTGGCAGACTTTTGCTGCCAAACTCCTCATAGCCAAGGATAAATTTTCACTCTATACATGTGTCTTCTCCTTATAGATCACTATTGATGGACAAGATATTCGTAATCTAAATACCAGATACTTAAGAGAGATCATTGGTGTGGTGAGCCAAGAGCCCATTCTGTTTGATACCACTATAGCTGAGAATATCCGCTTTGGCCGGGAAAATGTAACTATGGAGGAAATTGAACAAGCCACTAAGCAATCCAATGCCTATAACTTTATCATGAAGCTTCCAGATGTAAGGTCTAATTCTTTATGTTGTTCTTTGTATGGTGCTTTTATGTAATCAATCTCTTTTTGGCATTATGGTAAGCATTCTGTCTGACCATTGACCTCATAGAGGTGGTCCCGTGCTCGGAAATCCCCTCTATGAGCCTGAACAGAGGGCCATTCTGCAGGAACACCTCCTGTTCTTGCGGACCTGGCGCAACCTTGTATTAAGTCTGGACAGAAGTGTTTACCCCTGGCAATAATAGCTGATCGCTAAGGGTTAGAGGAGTTGGACACATGGTGATCAACTAAGCCGTCTTTCATTCATAAGGGGGTCTACTTAAAACAACCCCTTTAAGATATGATACATGACAGTCTGGTAGATCCATCTAACTATTACTGGCACTCAGGGCCAGTTTTAGTATGAGGGCCACGGTGCTCCCGGATAGAGGTTCTTATCAATCCACTGGTGAAGCCACAACAGCGTGCTCTAAACAGAAAGAATCTAGTGATCACTGGCCATGGTCAAACAAAAAAAACTTCAAAGGAGGCAATGGCTGATCTAGATGTCAGCAGAGAGGGCTAAACTAGCAAATACCTACTTAATATGTGAAATTGTTCCATTTCTGTTTCCTGAGTACCCCCCACCCCCCCCCCCCCCCCCCAGCAGGATGCACAATGTGCCAAGATACATGATTATAGGATTGTAGAGTTCGCAAACTTTACCCAAAACTGAACATGGTCAATTATTCTTCCAACCCACACCAACTCCCCCAGGCCAGTTAGCCAGATAAAAGACACCGAGACATGGGCTTGGATTAAATTGGCCATAGCAGTCACTTTATTAAACAAAATATAACAATTAAATAATTACCATTTGTATATAATACCAGATTTAAAAACAACAACAGGAGGTGGAGTCCTTGGAGCTACAAAATCTGCCACCAATTTTTTGTATACTCCATTTACCACCAGCGTCTCCCTACAGGTTCACGGGATCGTGACCAACCGCAGATACCTATTATAAACTGTACCCAATTTTTGGGACACCAACCAGCAGGAGCCCAAAAATAAGTTAGACCACCAATAAGTGTATAAATTTGAGAGAGACCATACCCACAAAGAATCCCCCCCGCATCATTTACAACACGCTTATCATAGCTATCCATCCATTTACGCCGCTGTAGGAAAAGAAAAAACAAGGAAAATATTAAAAAAACAATGCAACAAGTATTAGGGAGGGAGACGGGACAATCTCAGCTGCCTGTTCCGATACTGGCGTTAATCTTCCCGCCAGAAGCCTAACCCCCCCCCCCCATTGCTCCACCCTCTATTCTAATCGTACTCCCCTTCCTAGAACCCGGGTCATGTTGGCCTACCCTTATCACCTTCTGCCTGGGTCCAGAAGGTGCAGTGGACAGGGGACACTGAGTCTGTCGTCCAAGGGCCCACATGAACCTAGAGAGTTGAGTAACAGGACTTCTTTTCAGTCCTGCCAAACATGATATGCTATATCAAACACATTTTTAGGTTGATTGGCTGTGTGGTGGCAGTTCATTGTTCAATTTTTAGGTCCTGATACATCACTTTAGTCACTAATCCTTTATGCCTACCTTTAATATTTAATTGAAGTGATTACTTAATGGACTACAGGGAACCTCATGCTTGTTATACATTTCCAGAGATTTGATACTCTTGTGGGAGAGAGAGGAGCTCAGCTGAGCGGAGGCCAGAAGCAAAGAATCGCGATTGCCCGGGCACTGGTTCGGAACCCCAAAATTCTTCTTCTTGACGAAGCCACATCTGCTCTGGACACTGAGAGTGAAGCTGTTGTCCAGGAAGCTCTGGATAAGGTAATACATGTATTTTTCTGTATGGCAGAATTCAATATGTTTTGGGGCTGACATTTTGGCATGACTAAAGTTGTACTTAAATTTTTTACCCATACTATTCACAGGGTTGTTAAATATTTACTCTTGTACATGGCATTTATTAATTACTTTGGATTTTGTGAAGAATAATCAGTCCATTTGGCTTGTAGACAAGTATATTTGGACATGTAAGTTTTACATAAGAGCATATGCTCAACTTGTCCGATTGTTGAACTCAGAGTATCTATAAGACCTCTTAACCTCCAGTAATCCACCTAAAATAAAAAATGAGAGCTCTATGCTGTTTGGTAGCTTCATTCACTTGCAGGCTACACACGCCATTCATTTCAATATGGGGCAGAGTATGAGTCTTGGATTACAGCAGCACTACTGTAGCTCCCTGCTTCTAAGAAAGAAATCTTTAGATAGATAGATAGATAGATAGATAGATAGATAGATAGATAGATAGATAGATAGATAGATAGATAGATAGATAGATAGATAGATAGAGCGAGAAAGACAGAGAGAGTCTTTTCAAACAACGTACGCTAATCTAATAGTATACCTAATATAGAACAATTTTGTAATTTACTTACTGGTAAAATTTGGTTTTATCCATACAAATTTTGTGTTACTGCCACTAAAGGTCCTTTTACACCGGCCCATTTTGCCCGGTACAACGAGCGCCGATCAACGAGACAGCTCGTGGATCGATACTCGTTTTCTCCTTTCACAAGGAACTAGTGTGGGGATGAGCGATCGTTACTCCGATCGCTCCTTCCCATACATTTCTATCATGTCGGCAACACGTCTTGCTGTTTACACAGGGAGGTTTGCTGCCGACAATGATAATATTTCGGGCATTCAAAACTATACAATGAGCCAATGAATGAGCGTTTACTCGTTCATCGGCTGATCGTTGCCCTGTTTGCAATTTTTGGGAACGGGCATTCTGTGAAAACTCGTTGGCCGGTATTTCCTTTCCTTTAATCTTCTGTCCACACCCTGTTGTCAAGCAAAGTTTGTCCCTGGCTACAGAGCAGAATTGACAGGCTGCAGAAGGTGGGGATGTGTCACTTCACTGCCTGCCTATACAAGTTTATGGAGAGGGGAGGTGGAAGCAGGAGGAGGGAGCAGAGAGAGAGAGAGTGAGTCAGCAATATACATGCTGCAAACAAGTCTATGGAGAGGGGGGTGAGCAGGGGGAGGAAGTAGGAGCAGAGTGAGAAAGACAGACAGATGTGCTAAAGCTTCCTGGTAAGTTGTAACTCACCCCAGTGCTGGATTCTTAGCTACATTGCTCATTACTGCAGTAAAAACTCCTCCAAATTGCTGCAGCTTCAATAAATGTGATAGATAGTGATAGGAGAGCTGGATTTTTTTTCTTGTTTGTGTGTGTGTGTGGTGTATAGAAGACATGATAGCCATTAGGCTCCGTCCATTAGCTCAGAGACAACTGAAAATTAGAGATAGAGCCTGCAGAGGGGAAAACTGTGAATAAATGCACAATAAAAGTCATATAATGGCCAGAAATAATGTTATGCCTCATGTACACACAATTTACAGCTTATTCTGAAATGTCACCTGAAAGATTAGATACGCTTTAAAGTGTACCTCTAGTGAAAAATAAAAACTTCACATTGCTCTCAGATCCCTATGTGCTGAACTTTTGTGGAGCCTTTGCCTTCAAAGTTCATCTGTTTTTGATGCAGACCTCTCCGTCTTCCAAATTCACTAACAGGAAGTTGTTATCATTGTCTGCCATGTTGAAGATATAGTGGAGCTGCAGTCCGGTAACGGTCACTGTTTCTACAATTCTTCTAGCTCACATTACACTTGCCATTTCTTCCCTGTCCCCTCTCACACTGCAAAACTGCTTGCTTGAAACAGTTGAGAGGCTGCTGTAGTCACATGACCTGCCTAGGTAGAGTCGTGTGTTAACCTTAGACCATACTATCCCCCACCCCCATTTAGTAACGACACATGACACCGAGGTTGGATGTGAAATGGCCACAGCAGCCGTTTATTAATTTCACAGTTTTATAAAAACAATTTAAATCCGAAACATTCGGATAACTAGTTAGGAATCCACCAGAGAATTCCTCCTAATAATTCACATGACCCAACATGGGTCAGAATCATAAATAACAATTAAACGTTAACATTAACCCGAGCAGAGGAAGTCCTTGAAGCCCCTTCAGATGTTCCTTTCAAGAACACACCGAATTAGCCATCTGCAAACCACCAATTACCTCCAGCCGTAAACCAGCTCGGAAGCACCCTTCACCTCTGCAGATGGCTCCAACCACTAGAAGTCCACTTCAAGGGGATAACACCCGATGAAGCCCTCAAGTGATATACCGACCACTAGAAGTCCACTTCAAAGGGATAACACCCGATGAAGCCTTCAAGTGATATACCTTCTACCAGAAGACCACTTCAAAGGGATAACACCCGATGAAGTCTTCAACCATGTACCTTTTTTGGGGGACGCATACCCCCGATGCGACCCCCCCACCATTTTGTACTGACTGGCCTCAAGGACTCCCCCCGCCAGCTGCCATGACAACAGAACCTACTCCGGAAAAAAGAAAAACATGTTAAATAAGCACACAAAATAAAACACAACGCTCATAGACGGACGTACATAAGACCTAAGGAGTAACAAACCAAGGGTGGGAGGGTGGGAGCTTGCTTATTGTATGTTACTCCTCCCGCTGCTTCCGGCTCAATGCCGAGAAACAGCGGGAAGCGCAGTAACGGCCCCCCCGTCCCCCTTAACTCCTCCCCGTCCCTCCTTCAGCTCCTTCAACTTTCCCTCACCTCATTAACCCTTTCCCTACCAGGACGGTCATGTCGGCTTCCCTTAACCCTGCGGCTGCGTCCAGCCTCTTCTTGACCTGCCTAGGTAGAGTCGTGTGTTAACCTTAGACCATACTATCCCCCACCCCCATTTAGTAACGACACATGACACCGAGGTTGGATGTGAAATGGCCACAGCAGCCGTTTATTAATTTCACAGTTTTATAAAAACAATTTAAATCCGAAACATTCGGATAACTAGTTAGGAATCCACCAGAGAATTCCTCCTAATAATTCACATGACCCAACATGGGTCAGAATCATAAATAACAATTAAACGTTAACATTAACCCGAGCAGAGGAAGTCCTTGAAGCCCCTTCAGATGTTCCTTTCAAGAACACACCGAATTAGCCATCTGCAAACCACCAATTACCTCCAGCCGTAAACCAGCTCGGAAGCACCGTTCACCTCTGCAGATGGCTCCAACCACTAGAAGTCCACTTCAAGGGGATAACACCCGATGAAGCCCTCAAGTGATATACCGACCACTAGAAGTCCACTTCAAAGGGATAACACCCGATGAAGCCTTCAAGTGATATACCTTCTACCAGAAGACCACTTCAAAGGGATAACACCCGATGAAGTCTTCAACCATGTACCTTTTTTGGGGGACGCATACCCCCGATGCGACCCCCCCACCATTTTGTACTGACTGGCCTCAAGGACTCCCCCCGCCACCGCGAAACAGGCCTTGACCACCTTGAGCCTGTGAGTTCCTCCACACCACCACCGCCCTTTCTATGCCTTCTGCTA
Source organism: Rhinoderma darwinii (assembly GCF_050947455.1). NCBI lineage: Eukaryota > Metazoa > Chordata > Amphibia > Anura > Rhinodermatidae > Rhinoderma > Rhinoderma darwinii. Next base: position 324,917,503 of record NC_134691.1, read on the forward strand.
TCGCCAAGCTCCAAAGATCAATGCCAACCTCGGTCAGATGAACCCCGTCACTTCTCCAGAAATTCCCCACTCCTGACTCCAAATCCCTATGCCTCACGCAAATGCCCCCGTTCTTTGCCACAAAACGGGACACCGCCCGGTTAACTTTTATGCGAGCCTTATTGACTCTCTCCACCGATCTAGCTAACCGCCAATGCTTTCTTGGGACTATGTCCGACCACACTACCACCAACTTGGGATAAGATACCCACAAACACAACATATCATGTTTGATATCCCGCACCAACTCACGAAAAGGGCGGACTCCTAAGTCATTCCCACCCACGTGCAACACTAAAACCTCCGGAACCCTATCAAGCCGCACATATGTCTGGAATTCCGCCAACACCCTGTTCCACGACATACCTCTAAAACCCAGCCAATGCACAACCGCATCCTGTCGCGGAATGCGCAACTGGCGACCATCCGGGCGGACGTCCGCCCTCAAAGCCCCCCAGTGCACGTACGAATGACCCATCAACCACACCAGACAAGGAGGCGAATCTGAAACGGAAAACACAGTTAGGCACCACCATATAACATTTTCAAGCATAAACAACAAAATTACAACATATGGGGGCGGACATAGGACTTAAACCTTTTAGACTCCCAACGACCAATACGCCTCACCCCCTCATCATCCAACCCCCAGCGCCCCGCTTCCGTTGCTGCGCCAATCCGGAAGGAATGAGATGAATATGAGCCTGCCGCAACCCCAACCGCCGTCAAACACTTTTTAAATACAGCTCCAAACTGAAACCTGGACAAAAACGACCCGTCCATATGACGTAACAAAGGCAAATCTGGAGACCCCCTGTTTCTCGTAAAACCCCGCATGCACTCCACTGGGCACATGACCGACCCCGGGAGAGCGAACAAAACTATCAGTTTTCCCTTCCCTACTTGGTCAGTTTTAGATCTACGCAACCATACCTCCAGCCGATCTGCAAAAAGGCTCACCTCCCCAGATCTCAGCCCCCCTGCCTGTTTAGTACTTGGCGACACCAACTCACCTATTCTAAATGCTCCGAAGAACGCTAACGAAAAAGCCAACCGAAACAGATCCATTTCATCTGAAGAACGACATACCGATGCTAATGAACCGCCCAACGAGCCAAGCAAAGCAAACGACACCGGCCTTCTACTATCCGCCTCCACCCTACCTCTGCGCAACCCCTTCAAAGCCTGCGATACCAGAAATTCCTTCGATACATCCCGCAAGCCCCGCAACTTAAGCCCAAACGCCACCGCAGATATGAACCGGTTCACCTTCGCTACTGAAAACCCCGCCTCCCAGGCATCCCCTAACCAATACAAAAGTGCCACCAACCTGTCTCTATCCATATTGACGTCACCCAACTCTCTTACCCACTCCTCCCACTGCCTCCAACAAGCAGCATAAGCACTCCACGTCGTGCGCGCCAAAGACCTTTGTAACAGCTGCTCTACGGGACCGATACCAGATCCCAAAGATGCTCTGGACAAGCCAAACCGAGACGTTCCGCTCCCGGGGCCAATTGCCGAAACCGGTCCCACTGCGAGCGAGAAAGAGCATCAGCAATACAATTCCGTACACCCGGGACATGCACCGCCACCACCCACGCGTTCAACGACAAACACACCAACACTAAATGTCGCAACAATTGAACTACCGGAGGAGAGGACGCCGTGATGTTATTAATGGCAAGCACCACCCCCATGTTGTCGCAGTAAAAACGGACCTTCTTATCCCTGAGCCTGTCCCCCCAAATGGTAGCCGCCACCACGATGGGAAACAGCTCGAGCAGGGCCAGATTCCGCGTGAGTCCACTGGACACCCAGCTAGCCGGCCATTGACCTGCGCACCACGGACCTCCCCCGTAAGCTCCAAAGCCACCCGCCCCAGCCGCATCCGTGAAAATATTCAAATCACTCGTATCCTGCGCTGGGGCCATCCATAGCGAGCGACCATTGTACTGGCCCAAGAAGTCATCCCAAACCTGAAGATCAGCTCGGTGCTCCTCCTTGAGCCGCACAAAATGATGCGGCGCACGCACTCCCGCCGTTGCCGCCGCCAACCTTCTACCAAACACCCTTCCCATCGGCATAATCCGGCAGGCGAAATTCAACTTCCCCAGCAGCGACTGAAGCTCCCTCAGCGACATTTTCTTCCTTCTACAAGCCCGTCGAACCTCCAGCCTCAAAGCACCCAACTTATCCGCCGGGAGACGACACTCCATTGCCACCGAGTCTATTTCGATTCCCAAAAACAAATCATCGCTACCGGGCCCTCCGTTTTTTCCGGCGCCAAAGGAATCCCAAAATCCCTCGCCACCTTCTGTAGAGCATGAAGCAAATTACCGCAAACCGGCGAACCCCCCGGGCCAACGCACAAAAAATCATCTAAGTAATGGATCAACGAGTCGACCCCGGATGCTCCCCTCGTTACCCACTCCACGAAGCTACTAAACGCCTCGAAGTATGCACAAGAAAGGGAACACCCCATCGGAAGGCACCGATCCACGTAAAAAGCCCCATTCCAAAAACAACCCAACAGCCGTTGGCTTTCTGGATGAACCGGCAACAACCTGAACGCCGCCTCGATGTCAGTTTTTGCTAGCAGCGCCCCAGGACCCGCAGCCCGCACTAACCCCACCGCCTTATCGAATGAGGTATAAACTACGGAACACAACTCGTGATCAATCCCGTCATTTACCGACGAACCTTTGGGATACGATAAATGTTGAATCAAACGAAACTTTCCGGGCTCGCGTTTTGGGACAATACCCAAAGGGGACACAACTAAATCTTTTACCGGCGACTCAACAAATGGCCCCGACATGCGACCCAACGAAACTTCTTTTAACAACTTTTCCGACACGACTTCCGCATGCAAGTAAGCCGATTTTAAATTCCTCCGCGTAACCGGAACCTCATAAGGAGGTGGAGGAATAACAAACCCAACACGAAACCCTTCATAAAGCAACTTAGCTGCCGCCCTATCCGGATACTCATTTAGATAAGGGGGCATCCTTTCCACCCTCACCGGCGACACCCCCTTGACCAGCCCCGTGCTGGTTCCCTGACCTCTTTTTCCGCAGACATTTTGCCGCCCCGTGTGATGCACCATTACACTCGGAGCACACGTGCTTGAACTTGCACGTGGCCCCGAACTTGCACTGACCTTCATTAAATTGCCAGCAAAACCCCGCCTTTCCCCCGCCGCTTTGTCCACTCTGACTAGATTGGCCTCCCTGGCCACCGCTCCCGGGAATGGGCTGCCTAACCGGAGCCGTAACCCGTAACCAGAGAGCAATATCCTTCTGGTCCCACCGAATCGCCGGCCGAACCGCCTTCCGCTGACGGAATTGCTCATCATATCGCAGCCACGCCTGACCCCCATACGCCCTATGAGCCTCCCCAATGGCATCAAAATAACAAAACAGCGCCGAACAATTTTCCGGCGCCTTTTCCCCTATCACACTAGCCAATATGGCGAACGCCTGCGACCAATTAACGAACGTCTGCGGGATCAGCCTATACCGCCGCCGTTCCTCCTCGTCCTTTTTACTCTCATCCCGCTTGCTCTTATCCAAATTAAATTTAGCCAGTGGCAAGAGAGAAAAAATTTCAACGTATTCGTCTTTCCAGATCCGATCACGCACCTCCTGCTTTAAATGCGCCCCCAACGGACCCTCAAAACAAACATACACCTCCCCCCGAGCACGATCGTCCATACACACACGATCGCCGTCCTTCTGTGCCTCGGTCTGTACCGACACCGCGACCGCCTCTCTAACCGCCGCCGCAGGACGCGCCTGTAACGATCCCACTTCCCTGGGGCCTTCCCAAACTATCGCAGGAGACACTTCCGTTACTACCGGCGCCGCGGCCCTATCCAGGCGCCCCACCAGCTCCCGTAAGCAACCCACTAAATCTGCCAAACCCGCTCCGTCGCGTCCGCCCGCGCCACTACCGGCCCCCGATGCAATGCTAGCAGCCCCCCCGCCGACACCCGACATAAAAATCGCTGGATAAGACAATGATGGAGTTATACACTCACCGGGCTGCACAGGCGCTGTGTTCCCGTCAGCCGGACCATCCTGACCTCGACGATACACGTCCAGTTCACCTTCCTCCAGTTCTTCTCTCGCCGACGACTGTCCCTCCCAACGACATCTTCGGAACGGGGATGAGGACGCGCTGACCGATGGGCCGGCAACCTGCCGCCCGACCGCCGGGACCCAGACTTCCGACCGGACCTGTTGCCTCGACGTCGCTGCAGCTCTAGGCGTCCGTCTAGACGATCCTGACGAAGCCTGCCCCCTGGCCGGAACATCACCATGCGGGGCGGCCGTACCTTGTCCTCCAAATCTTCCATCTGATGGGGGAGGGGTGACAGGGAGCCCAGCCTGCGACTCCCTGCTTACCGCCGGACCCCGTCGCGGCCTGGGATTCCTGCCAGGACGCAGGGCCTGGGAAGGGGCGGTCCTCCCAGCTGCCTGGCCTGCAGCGTCCGGGATCGGGCTCCCTCTGCGACGCCGTGTCCGCGGGACTACCTCCGGACTGAGGCGCTCTGGAGGTCGGGACCGCCGAGAGGGACGGGTCGACCCAGCCTGCGTCGCCGTCACCCCTGGCACCGCTCTCTGCCTGCTCAGCGCAGGAGCGGTTGTTGCCGACTCCCCCCGCCGCCATAGCCATGCTCGTAAGGGGGCCGGGGGAGGGGAGCCTGTCCTTTTCAACAGACCCCGAACGCCGTGCCCGACGTGGCGAAACGGCGTCCGGGATCCTCGTTATGGCAGCCACGGTCTCCTCTAGCCATCCGGGACCGTGGTGCACAGCAGCGGCACGCAGCCGCTCTAACATCAGGGCTTCTGCCATCATTAAAAGCACGGGCAACGGGGAGCTTGCTTATTGTATGTTACTCCTCCCGCTGCTTCCGGCTCAATGCCGAGAAACAGCGGGAAGCGCAGTAACGGCCCCCCCGTCCCCCTTAACTCCTCCCCGTCCCTCCTTCAGCTCCTTCAACTTTCCCTCACCTCATTAACCCTTTCCCTACCAGGACGGTCATGTCGGCTTCCCTTAACCCTGCGGCTGCGTCCAGCCTCTTCTGGACATTTTTAGCTAGCAAGTTCTCTTCACACAAGCAGCTTGTAACATCCCTATTTGAGTAAGATATTTAAGTTTTACTGTCTCTAAGGTCTTTTACTTTTTATGTAGGCTAGAGAAGGTCGGACGACTATTGTCATTGCCCACCGATTGTCAACAATCCGGAACGCAGACACTATTGCTGGATTTTATGAAGGTGTCATAACTGAACAAGGATCCCATGGAGAACTCATGAAAAGTGAAGGAATTTACTATAAGTTGGTCACTCTTCAGGTTTGTGGAACGTTAGGATCACCTATAGTTACAGAACATTTCAACAATTTATACAAAAACACTGATGTTTAGGGCGAATTCAGACTTTGCATATTTGTTACGAATATTCGGTGAAGTTTCTGCACCGAAAATCCGCAACTACTTACAGTACAATACATGTGGATGGGGTTTTCAATACGCCATCCACATATAGCGGAATTATTTTGTACGGAGTTCAGGGCATGCAATAGATTTTCATCCGTAACAAAAACGGAAACAAAACGTGCATGTTACACATGCAGGATTTTGCTGCGGACTGGCGATAAAAACCACAATGGAAAATCTCTGCTATGTCTGGACCTGTAGTGGATGTGCCTTATTATGGTACCAGAACATAGACCAACCATGAATATCCCGTCATGTCCCCCAGCAGTCAGGCCCCCAACATTTAGAAAATTATAGCACATCAAACCAATAACTTTACACTTAGGGTCCTCTTACACGGCCCGACGTGAGCCATGTAAACGAGCGCCGATCAATGAGATAGCTTGTTGATTGGCGCTCGTTTTGCTCCTTTCACAAGGAGCTATGTTTGGGGACGAGCGCTCACTACTACGAGATGTCCTGCCGACAACGATAATATTTTAGGCTGCATAAACGATACAATCAGCTTATGGACGGGTGTTTACACAGGGCAATGATTGGGGACAATGATTCTGTGAACGCTCGTTATCCTGATAATTGGCACGTGTAAAGGGCCTTCAGTCATTTTATTATTTTTATAAGCCTCCCAATCTCTATGTGATATAATTTAACAACCTGTATTTTCTGTCATTCTTAGACAGTAGGTTCTGAAGAAGATAAGCAAAGCCAAATACAGAACAATGTCTATGAAACTATTAACGATTATGACACCAAACTAGTGAGGAGGAAATCAAGTCGACACAGCAGTTTCAAGAACATACCAGAGAATGAAGACAAAACAGAGAAGGATGACAAAGATGAAGAGGTGCTGAATGCCAGGATATACCGGCCTATGTCAGACAGATACCTATACCTTGCTACAAATGTCAAGAGCCAATTCATCAGAACGTAGAAGGGCCACAAGCCACACATCGTGGCAGCCCTTCCTGATTCTAAGGAGTAAAGGCCCTTTTACACCTGCCGATAAGTGGCCGATGCAGCAAGCGCCGATCAATGTGAGATCGTTGATCGGCACTCGTTTGCTCCTATCACATGGAGCTATGGAACGAGCGGTCGTTACTCCGATCGCTCGTCCCCATACATCATTATCATGTCGGCAATGCGTCTCCCTGTTTACACAGGGAGATGTGCTGCCGACAACGATAATATTTCGCTTTTTTAAAACGATATGACCAGCAGATGAACCAGCATTTGCTTGATCATCTGCTGATCGTTCCCCTATTTACACAGGGCAATTATCGGCAACGAGCGTTATATATGAACGTATGTCTGCCCGATAATCGTCCAGTGTAAAACCCCCTTTAGAGACATTGCATAGTTCTTCTGTACCCCCGGTTAATCCTTCAGATGGGAATTTAGTAGCGCTCACTATCTTAACCTCCATAAGGCATCTGTCCTCTGTTTTAAAACGAGGTGTCATTGGTTACTTTACAATATAAAGAGAGAGATAACCATCAAGCTTTATGAAGGCAGTGAATACAATAGTGACACCTAAAGGATAAAAATATACAATACATATCAGTACACAAAAATGCACTAAAGAACACAAATACCGCATAAAAATTTTAATTTATAGTGACGTGTCAGTAGTTTTGATTGCTGGGGGTCCGAGCACTGAGACCCCCACCAATCGCTAAAACAAAGCGGCAGAAGTGCTCGTATGAGCGCTCAGCTACTTCATTTCTGTTCGGCTTTTTCTGGAAATCAATGTATTGGGTTACGGGCTCAATAGAATGTCTATAAGGCGGTACTTTGATACATTGGCTTTCCGGAAAAAGCCAAACAGACAAAAAGCGGCTGAGCGCTCACACGAACACTTCTGCCGCTTCGTTTTATCGATTGGTGGGGGTCTCAGTGCTCGGACCCCCACCAATCCAAACTTCTGACATGTCACTAAGACATGTCAGAAGTTTGTTCAACGTTTAGTTACCCTTTAAAGGAATTGTAATGTATTTATGATGTATGATGATACCAGTCAATCTGATAGAAAAGAATTTTAAGAACAGATCACTTTCATTTCTTGCTCATGTATTGGTAATCTATATTTCAGGTTGAAGAGGTTCCACCAGTGTCTTTTCTAAAAATTATGAGGTTGAACAAACCCGAATGGCCATACTTTGTTGTGGGGATCATTTGTGCCATTATAAACGGTGCTACACAACCAGCCTTTGCTATTATATTCTCTAAGATTATTGGGGTAAGTTTAGAACTACAGGCAAGACATAATTATCTTTCATCACTATAATTTCTCACATTTCTTACCATATATACTGATACAATCAGAGTAATCAGATGTCTCCCGTCTGTAATCCCCGTACTGTAATCATGTTTTCAGTACGTGACAGTTGTCCTGCAGCGAGGCAGGGACTCCTAGCATCGTATATAACTATGATGCTAGGAGCCCTGTTCCCTGCACTGTGTTCGGTCCGGGACTTGCGGCCGAAATACGTCCGTCAACTACGGACGTAATTAGTGTGTGTGCACATACCCTTAAAGAGCTTAGTTCAGTTATTTCTATCCCCCTTTTCATAATATTCAGAGATTGTCTAGTGACTGGTATAGTGCTAAGGGACTAGTGCAGGACAAATGTGGTGCCTATTTTCAAAAAGGGCTCTAGGTCTTCCTCGGGTAATTATAGACCAGTAAGCTTAACATCCATCGTGGGGAAAAATGTTTAAGGGGCTATTAAGGAACTATATACAGGAGAAAGTGAAAAAAATTGTATTATAAGTGACAGCCAGCACGGTTTTACTAAGGACAGAAGTTGTCAAACCAACCTGATTTGTTTTTATGAAGAGGTAAGCAGAAGCCTAGACAGAGGGGCCGCTGTGGATATAGTGTTTTTGGACTTTGCAAAGACATTTGACACTGTCCCTCATAGACGTCTGGGTAAATTAAGGACTATAGGTTTAGAAGGTATCGTTTGTAATTGGATTGAAAATTGGCTCAAGGACCGTATCCAGAGTGTTGTGGTCAATGATTCCTACTCTGAATGGTCCCTGGTTATAAGTGGTGTACCCCAGGGTTCAGTGCTGGGACCACTATTATTCAACTTATTTATTAATGATATAGAGGATGGGATTAATAGCACTTTTTCTATTTTTGCAAATGACACCAAGCTATGTAATATAGTTCAGTCTATGGAAGATGTTCGTAAATTACAAGCCGATTTGGACACACTAAGTGTTTCGGCGTACACTTGGCAAATGAGGTTCAATGTAGATAAATGTAAATTTCTGCATCTGGGTACCAACAACCTGCATGCATCATATGTCCTAGGGGGAGCTACACTGGGGGAGTCACTTGTTGAGAAGGATCTGGGTGTACTTGTAGATCATAGACTAAGTAACAGCACAATGTCAATCAGCTGCTTCTAAGGCCAGCAAGATATTGTCGTGTATTAAAAGAGGCATGGACTCGCGGGACAGGGATATAATATTACCACTTTACAAAGCATTATGAGGCCTCATCTAGAATATGCAGTTCAGTTCTGGGCTCCAGTTCATAGAAGATGCCCTGGAGTTCGAAAAAATACAAAGAAGAGCAACGAAGCTAATAAGGGGCATGGAGAATCTAAGTTATGAGGAAAGATTAAAAGAACTAAACCTATTTAGCCTTGATAAGAGACGACTCAGGGGGGATTTAGTTTTGTTGTATATGTATCCGGCTTTTTACTATGCACCATCAAAGGCTTTTGGTCAGAATACTTTGATTTTGAAGTTCCTACTTCTACGTCTGGTGTGTTCTTCGACAACTCTTGATACATATCCTGTACTCTCTACTGTTATACACTGGCATTGTGCACCTAATGCTTGGTAATAATCGTTTTACTTTCTCTGCAGGTGTTTGCAGGTCCTGCGGAAGAGATGAGATCCCAAAGCTCCATGTTTTCTTTGTTATTTTTGGCACTGGGAGGCATCTCTTTTGTGACCTTTTTCCTTCAGGTAACCATGTTTGGTAGTGGCGTATCAATTCACATCATAATCTGTTAAAGGGGTAAGACCGGTAACTCAACAGCTTAGCTCTAACTATTTAACTATCATCTGAGTTCCCACAATGCACTGCCCGCCATTAACAGGAAGCGAGCAGAATTCTGAATTTTGCTTTGGACCAAAATAAAGAAGAATATCTGTTACACACTTAAAGCTACACTTTCAGATCCCATGTCTGACCTGACCCACTTGAACGATGCTCTTTAAATAGCTTGGACTTGTGGTCATTTCTTAATATTTTCTATTCGTTCTATTACAGGGATTTACATTTGGAAAAGCAGGGGAAATTCTTACGACGAGACTTAGGTTGTTGACCTTCAAAGCAATGTTGAGACAGGTATGATAATATATTGCAGGTTAAAATAATTTACATTAAAAGGGTTGTCTGGCGTGACGTCCCCTAGAGCATATGGATAGGGGTTGTCTATAACAGAATACTCCATAAATACGCTCAGAATGCTGATATATTATTATTATGTATTGATAAGTGTCCTTTTTAGGAATGCTTATACTACTCAATAAATGTTATCCAGGGGCGACTAATCTTTTTGCTGCCTTCACACTGAGTGCCAAAAAATGTCCGAAATGGGAGGCAGAGGCATTCTTTTTCCGGGCGGCTTTTAGCCACTCGCGGGGATAAAAAGCAGCATGTCCTTTCTTGTCCGTCTCTGACCTCCCATTGAAAACCTGCGTTGTCTGTTTCCGAGTGTTTTTCACTGCGTTTTTTCCCCGCAGTTCTTGCATTAGCTGCAAAAATGCAGCAAAACCGCAGCATAAAAGCGCAGGCAGGTCAAAATCTGACTCAAAATTCCAATTTTGAGGCAGATTTCAAACTGCCTGCAAAAAAATCTCTGTGTAAACTTGGCCTTAGGTGGGGAGTTGTGATAGGAAAGAGTCCATTAATCCCCACCTTTGCATACCCTTCACATCTTGTAATCCACTGTAAGTGATACCATCAAGGCAATACTCCGAGAAATACCCAACTCTTATAGTAATGCTGAAAATGTCATGGACAGCTCATGTCTCTGTGCAGCGATGTGTAGAATATCTGCCAAATTCTGCCCCCAGCTGGCAGAGAAAGGCACTGCTTAAAGTAATGTGCTCATTTTGTCTTCTGGACAATACAACCCTGTCAGGTATAGAGAGGAGCTAAAATATTCATCAAGCACCAAGATATATGATTTACAACCTTATTAACACGGAAGAACTGAAATTAAATTTCCACTCCCGATAATCTCCTATTCCTATTAGGATGTGTGAAATATTTTTTTGATTTTTTTTTTTTCTATTTCAGGAAATTGGCTGGTTTGATAACAAGAAGAATAGTACTGGCGCCTTAACAACAAGACTGGCTACTGATGCTTCCCAAGTTCAGGGGGTATGTGTTTATATTTGACATTTCCTAAGATGTTACAGCACAAGACTGTGTGCATACAACCTTACCATTTTTTTTTTTTGTAATACATCAGACATAGTAAAATAACTGGAAATCGGGAGGGAGGGTGGGACAAGTAACGGCCAAAAGAAGAAGATGTCTACCCGGGCTTTCCTTCTAAACCCATAAAGGGAGGGGAAGAAAAACCGCCCATGCCCACCTAAACACACCCTGATAAGTCTGCCATAGGCCAAAAGCATGTATGGTGTAATTATACAGGGACGTCCCCTAGCCAACTAGCTAGAATAACCCCTTACATGCCTCCCAGTCTCTGGCCCAGCGGCTAATACGCCTGAGGGCCACCAATGAATGCCGGATGACCCTTTTTTTGGGGGTGGGCTTTTGATGCAGAATTTGTATGAGTCCCAGAAGCTCCATGTTTTACCTGTCCTTTAAAATCTGCATCGTAGTGCATAGTACAGTGTGTTCTAAAGTCTACTTCATCTGTATATGTCCCTTTTTCAAACTTACTGTGTTCCTAATTTTCTCAATGATGTCAGAAATGGTTTATATTTTATTTCATATTTTTCCATATGTAATTTAACTTATTTTACCTGTTTATTTGTATTGCAGGCAACCGGATCCAGACTGGCCTTGCTGTCTCAGAACATTGCAAACTTGGGCACTGCTACAATTATATCTTTCGTCTACGGATGGCAGCTAACCCTCCTCATCTTGGCAATAGTACCAATCCTTGCAGTTTCTGCTCTGCTTCAAATGAAAGCATTTGCTGGACATGCAAAGAAGGACAAAGAGGAACTCGAAGTAGCTGGAAAGGTGAGATATGTCTGCGGTAATATGTGCCCACTCAGTCTATATACACTTTAATATGCTCAGGATACAGACCAGGAAGTCTAGGCTTTGATATTGCATGCTGAGTTAAGGCTGGTTCACAGGGGCAGATTTCTGGCCAAAACAAGCGCCGATCGACGCTCTAACAAGACGATCGGCGCTCGTTTAAAGACCCTTGCACACTGTATAGGGGATGAACAATGACTCTAATATGATCATTTGGTCCCCATACAGTTTGGATCATTATTGGCAGCACTCAGGCTATGAGCGCTTGAAAGGCGTAAGCGGTTGATTTTATTGACCCTTGTTGTGTCTTTTTGATGGAGTATGTGCTGCCGACAACAATAAATTTATAAGCGGCATAAAAGATGCGACCAGTCAACAAACAAGCACCCGCTCTTTTGTCGGCGGATTGCTGCCCTGTTTACACGAGCCAAAGATCGGGAAAGAGTATTTATACAACTCGTTCGCCCGATCGTTGGCTCGTATAAATGGGCTTTAAGACATTTGCCTGTCCTTGGATGCACCATACTGTCTGATAGAAGTACATTGACAGAATACAGATTGCCACAAATTGTGCTTGCATTGCACTGCCAGGCCACCAAACTGAAGCTTCCCTTTAAGGAATGTTACGTAATGTGATATTGTAAAATGTGTAAAACGTAGAATATAATGTCTGGGCTGAATAGCTGTATTCAGTCTGGATAATCTTTCTCTTATAGGATCCAACCAATACTATCCTGGTGGTAGTCACTATTCAGCCATATTGCTATTTCTCAGTGGCAATATGGCTGAAGTGGAAGGATGAGACTGTGTTATGCCTGTAATTAGATGTCAGCCCAGTCTACTGAATGATGCGGGCAGGCACGGCTGGTGACGTCACTTACCAGAGTCTGACTGCCTGTCCCATTGAGAAGTAGCAGGCTGGAGGAATAGCCATGAGCCTACATAATTATTCTTTTTTATTTAAACACCCACAAATGTTTACTTCACCTTATAAGGGGCCCAAAATGGCTGCCTATTCAGATATATAATAATATAATATTACATATTTGAAACACAGAATGAGGGGAAAACTTAAATTCTTTTTTATTAAACCGATTAAAACCAGATAGTGATACATATTATTTTTTTCTAATTTGTTTTGTATTTTCTGATTGTAGAATTTTGACTCTATTTTCTGTACATGTTTATTTGGAGTGGCCATCTTGCCTGTGCAGCTGCTCTGTTAACAGCATTCAACGATGTATTTTACAGCAGCCACACGGACCATACATTTCAGTATACTGGAGATGTTCATTGTCTTCTATGGGAGAGTGTAGTGGGCATGCTCTGTGATCTGTGCAGAGATCACTGTGCAGGAAGGGATAGGAGGGGAGCTGTGTCCATCACCTATTGTCAATGCTGGATCCTATATAGAGGTATTACCTGACAGGGTATGTTCACACAGGTAATTTTCGGGCGTTTTTCGTGCCGTAAATGCCCGAAAAACGCCCGAAAAATCAGAAGCGGAACGCCTCCAAACATCTGCCCATTGATTTCAATGGGAAAACGGTGTTCTGTTCCGACGGAGCGTTTTTCGCTGTGTTTTTTTACTCGTAAAAAAACGGCCGCGAAAAAGAAGTGCAGGACACTTCTTGGGCCGTTTTTGGAGCCATAAAAAACGGCGCGAATAACGCTGCAAAAATCGCGAGTGGCACAAAACACGTCTGAAAATCAGGAGCTGTTTTCTCTTGAAAACAGCTCCGTATTTTGAGAAGTTTTTGACTCTGCGTGTGAACATACCCTTAGTGTAATCCTGCCTGTGATGATAATGAGATAACTGCTGAGAATTGATCTTTACAGAACAGGATGGGTCAGTCTATTATGAATGGTGTATCCTGTGTTATCTATATAGAGGTGTTACCTATCAGTGTAATCCTGCCTGTGACGAGAATGAGATGACTGCTGAGAAGTGACCTCTACAGAACAGGAAGGGTCAGTCTATTATGAATGGTGTATCCTGTGTTATCTATATAGAGGTGTTACCTATCAGTGTAATCCTGCCTGTGACGAGAATGAGATGACTGCTGAGAAGTGACCTCTACAGAACAGGAAGGGTCAGTCTATTATGAATAGTGGATCCTGTGTTATCTATATATGTCGGTGTTACCTGTTATTGTAATACTGCCTGTGATGATAATGGGATAACTGCTGAGAAGTGATCTCTACAGAACAGGAAGGGTCAATCTATTATAAATGGTGGCAGTGGCGTAACTACCGCTATAGCAGCCGTAGCGGCTGCTACGGGGCCCGCGGCATGAGTGGGCCCGTGTCGCCCGCCTGCACGGGCCCCCACCATGGCCGGAGGCTCCGCTTGCAGCTGCTATGGCTGCTACAGCGGGACGCAACTGAACACGACTACGGCAGAGCAGGGAGGTATCTCCCCGCTCTGCCATTAAACAAAAGACATGTATCCCTTATCCACAGGATAGGAGATACATGTGTGATCGCTGGCATTGATGGGGAGAACGGGGGACTGAAAGTCCCCTGAAGTTCTCCATCACAAACCTCGGACTTCCGGGGTCTGTGTCGGCAGCTCTGTAGAAATGAATGGAGCGCCGGTCGCGCTTGTGCGCATGCGTGACCAGCGCTCCTTTCATTTTTATTGAGCTGCGCAGACGCCGGAAGTCAGAGGTTAGTCATGGAGAACTTCAGGGGACTTTCGGTCCCCCGTTCTCCCTATCGCTGCCAGCGATCACACATGTATCCCCTATCCTGTGGATAGGGGATACATGTCTTTTGTCTTTTCACACTGTAGGTCACATTTTTTTGGGGGGTTGGGGACGCTGCATGGCGTTCCCTACAGGGGGGGCTGTATAGCGTTCCCTACGGGAGGGTGTATGGCGTTCCCTACAGGGGGGCTGTATAGCGTTCCCTACGGGGGGCTGTATGGCGTTCCCTACAGGGGGGGCTGTATGGCGTTCCCTACAGGGGGCTGTATAGCGTTCCCTACAGGGGGGGCTGTATGGCGTTCCCTACAGGGGGGCTGTATGGCGTTCCCTACAGGGGGGCTGTATGGCGTTCCCTACAGACCCCCCTGTAGGGAACGCCATACAGACCCCCTGTAGATAACGCCATACAGACCCCATGTAGATAACGCCATACAGTCCCCCCTGTAGATAACGCCATACAGTCCCCCCTGTAGATAACGCCATACAGACCCCCTGTAGATAACGCCATACAGTCCCCCCTGTAGATAACGCCTCTGTAGAGAACGCCATACAGCCCCCCTGTGGATAGCGCCATACAGCCCCCCTGTAGATAGTGCCATACAGCCCCCCCCTGTAGGGAACGCCATACAGCCCCCCTGTGGATAGCGCCATACAGTCCCCCCCTCTGTAGATAACGCCATACAGTCCCCCTGTGGATAGCGCCATACAGTCCCCCTGTAGATAATGCCATACAGCCCCCCTGTAGATAGCACCATACAGCCCCCTCTGTAGATAACGCCATACAGCCCCCCCTGTAGATAACGCCATACAGCCCCCTCTGTAGATAGCGCCATACAGCCCCCTCTGTAGATAGCGCCATACAGCCCCCTCTGTAGATAGCACCATACAGCCCCCCCCTGTAGATAACGCCATACAGCCCCCTCTGTAGATAACGCCATACAGCCCCCTCTGTAGATAGCGCCATACAGCCCCCTCTGTAGATAGCGCCATACAGCCCCCTCTGTAGATAGTGCCATACAGCCCCTTCTGTAGATAGCACCATACAGCCCCCTCTGTAGATAACGCCATACAGCCCCCCTGTAGATAGCGCCATACAGCCCCCTCTGTAGATAGCGCCATACAGCCCCCACTGTAGATGGCGCCATACAGCCCCCTTTGTAGATATCTGTATGGCGCTATCTACAGAGGGGGCTGTATGGCGTTATCTACAGGGGGGACTGTATGGCGTTATCTACAGAGGGGGCTGTATGGCGTTATCTACAGTGGGGGCTGTATGGCACTATCTACAGAGGGGGCTGTATGGCGTTATCTACAGGGGGGGCTGTAAAAAAGACACTATCTACAAGAGGGGGGGTTGTGTGACACCCTGGGGAGGGGGGGCCCCAGTCAAAAGTTTGCTATGGGGCCCAGTCTTTCCTAGTTACGCCCCTGAATGGTGGATATTGTGTTATCTATATAGAGTTATAATCCTGCCTGTAATGATGATGACTTGACTACTGAAAAGTGATCTCTACATAATAGGAAGAGTAAGTATATTATGAATGGTGGATCTTGTGTTATCTATATATAGTTGTTACCTGTCATTGTAATCCTGCCTGTGATGATAATGAGATAACTGCTGAGAAGAGATCTCTACAGAACAAGAAGGGTCAGTCTATTGTTAAAGGGGGATCCTGTGTTATCTATATATAGAGATGTTATCTGTCAGTATAATCCTGCCTGTGATGCTAATAATATTATTGCTGAGAAGTGAATTCTACAGAACAGGAAGGGTCAGTCTATTGTGAGGCTCGGTGGCCAAAGTGAAAACTGCAAGATTCCAGTTTTATATTTTAATATAGATAATGATGACATGGAAAATTAAAAAAAATGTCACCAAAAGTTAACCAAAAGTTCTTTAAAAATATGTTTAACATAAAAAACTTGATGTTAACAATAGGTCAGTTTCTGATTACATATTCTCTTTAATTCACTAGATTCCTTTGGCTGTCAATTGTATTTTCCTTCTATTATAGATCGCCACTGATGCTGTAGAAAACATTCGTACTGTGGTCTCATTAGCACGAGAGAGGAGATTTGAGGAAATGTATGATGAAAAACTGGTGGGACCTTACAAGTAAGAGAACACTTAATATATGTATGTGTGCATTTGGGCAGAATACTGTAGATGTTTGTTACCTGCCAAGACACAGTACAGAAGAGCTGACTGAACAGTCTTCTCAGAACAGATAATTCTGAAATAATTCACTGTCTCTTCATCTAGGAATTCCATTAAGAAAGCTCACATTCATGGACTGACTTTTGGATTGTCTCAGGCCATCATGTTCTTTGCTTATGCTGGGTGTTTCCGATTTGGCGCGTGGTTGGTAGCAAACGGTCACATGACCATGGATAATGTATTCTTGTAAGTCTATCTATCTATCTATCTATCTATCTATCTATCTATCTATCTATCTATCCATCCATCTATCTATCTATTTCTTTTTTACAGGGTCTTTTCAGCCATCGTATTTGGTGCCATGGCATTGGGTCAGACTAGTTCTTTCGCACCAGACTATGCCAAAGCAAAGACGTCAGCAGCTCATATAGTTAGCCTGTTGGAGAGGGAACCGCTTATAGATAGTTACAGCGCTGCTGGGCAGAAACCTGTAAGTAGATCCGAATAAATTGAACTAAGCAATCCTTCTAAGGACTTGTCTATTTACTCCTATGTTCAAATAAATCTATATCCATATCCACAAAGTAGCGTATCTACAGTGAAGGAAATAAGTATTTGATCCCTTGCTGATTTTGTAAGTTTGCCCACTGTCAAAGAGATGAACAGTCTAGAATTTTTAGGCTAGGTTAATTGTACCAGTGAGAGATAGATTATATTTAAAAAAAAACCTGAAAATCACATTGTCAAAATTATATATATTTATTTGCATTGTGCACAGAGAAATAAGTATTTGATCCCTTTGGCAAACAAGACTTAATACTTGGTGGCAAAACCCTTGTTGGCAAGCACAGCAGTCAGACGTTTTCTGTAGTTGATGATGAGGTTTGCACACATGTTAGATGGAATTTTGGCCCACTCCTCTTTGCAGATCACCTGTAAATCATTAAGATTTCGAGGCTGTCGCTTGGCAACTCAGATCTTTAGCTCCCTCCATAAGTTTTCGATGAGATTAAGGTCTGGAGACTGACTAGGCCACTCCATGACCTTAATGTGCTTCTTTTTGAGCCACTCCTTTGTTGCCTTGGCTGTATGTTTTGGGTCATTGTCGTGCTGGAAGACCCAGCCACGAGCCATTTTTAATGTCCTGGTGGAGGGAAGGAGGTTGTCACTCAGGATTTGACGGTACATGGCTCCATCCATTCTCCCATTGATGCGGTGAAGTAGTCCTGTGCCCTTAGCAGAGAAACACCCCCAAAACATAATGTTTCCACCTCCATGCTTGACAGTGGGGACGGTGTTCTTTGGGTCATAGGCAGCATTTCTCTTCCTCCAAACACGGCGAGTTGAGTTAATGCCAAAGAGCTCAATTTTAGTCTCATCTGACCACAGCACCTTCTCCCAATCACTCTCAGAGTCATCCAGATGGTCATTTGCAAACTTCAGACGGGCCTGTACATGTGCCTTCTTGAGCAGGGGGACCTTGCGGGCACTGCAGGATTTTAATCCATTACGGCGTAATGTGTTACCAATGGTTTTCTTGGTGACTGTGGTCCCAGCTGCCTTGAGATCATTAACAAGTTCCCCCCGTGTAGTTTTCTGCTGAGCTCTCACCTTCCTCAGGATCAAGGATACCCCACGAGGTGAGATTTTGCATGGAGCCCCAGATCGATGTCGATTGACAGTCATTTTGTATGTCTTCCATTTTCTTACTATTGCACCAACAGTTGAATCCTTCTCACCCAGCGTCTTACTTATGGTTTTGTAGCCCATTCCAGCCTTGTGCAGGTCTATGATCTTGTCCCTGACATCCTTAGAAAGCTCTTTGGTCTTGCCCATGTTGTAGAGGTTAGAGTCAGACTGATTCATTGAGTCTGTGGACAGGAGTTTTTTATACAGGTGACCATGTAAGACAGCTGTCTTTAATGCAGGCACCAAGTTGATTTGGAGCGTGTAACTGGTCTGGAGGAGGCTGAACTCTTAATGGTTGGTAGGGGATCAAATACTTATTTCTCTGTGCACAATGCAAATAAATCTATATCATTTTGACAATGTGATTTTCAGTTTTTTTTTTAAATATAATCTATCTCTCACTGGTAAAATTAACCTAGCCTAAAAATTCTAGACTGTTCATGTCTTTGACAGTGGCAAACTTACAAAATCAGCAAGGGATCAAATACTTATTTCCTTCACTGTATATGGTATAGAAAGTGCAATGGCACCAAGGCCCATAATTCTTCAAGCTCTGTCTGCTGCAGGAGTTCCTTCATTGACAAAACACTATTTCCATTTACTACAGTCACAGTGTGATGGGAACGTTAAATTCCAAGGAGTTCAATTCAATTATCCAACCCGACCAGATGTGCCGGTGCTTCAAGGACTGGACATTAGTGTGGGGAAGGGAGAAACCCTGGCATTAGTGGGCAGCAGCGGGTGCGGCAAAAGTACCACAGTCCAACTTCTGGAGAGATTCTATGACCCATTTGATGGAGAAGTAGTAAGTATTTATTTTATACCCTATGAGAGAGACATTACAAATCCTGTGAAATCCTTATATGGAAGTCTCAGTGCCCACGGGCATCTTCCATTGTCATTGTAATGAAACTCTGTTTTAAGTCACAACACTCCAGTCATCAGTGTCTTTCTTGTAGAGCGTGGACGGATCTGACGTGAAGAGTGTGAACATCCAGTGGCTCCGAGCACAGATGGGCATTGTGTCACAGGAGCCTATGCTGTTTGACTGCAGTATAGCGGAGAATATCGCCTATGGAGATAACAGCCGGTTGGTGCCATTTGAAGAGGTAGAAAGGGCAGCAAAGGAGGCAAATATCCAGAGCTTCATTGAATCACTCCCAGATGTAAGTCTTTGCAGTGTAGATGATGCAGAATTTTAAAAACTGCTATTTGTATGTCGTTTTTAATACTTATCCTTGGGCTAGGACTTAAAGATGACTTTTGAGCACGCTTTGATCCCAATACAATCGACCACTGCACAACAGTAATGTTTCCTTATGGATGGAAGAGTTTCATTCGACTTGCAATGGTCACAAGAATTCCAACCATGTCACATGAATGCTACACAGCCCTTTCCCCTGTTGTCGAAACGTTAAAGTTACTCGACGAGCGCGGCAACCTGGGATTTTCACCGCAACCTCTGCATGACCAGAAGTAGCTGTGAAGTAGATTCTGGCTCAGCAGCTATGGTGGCTACTAGACTAGGTTGTCTGTATATTGGCAGTACCGGGCAGGCAGTTCCAATTTTATCACGTATGTCTATGCTTGGGATTTGGAGCTCGGTATCAGAAAAACAAAGCTCTAACAGCTATGCAGATTTATTAAGACATTAAAGCGGTTTTCCAGCCTCGCTAAATCTTTTACAAACAGCTGACAATGGGATAAAATAACAAAAAAATGAATAATACTCACCAATACCCTACCACTCCCATGCTAACAATTCCCTTGTTCCCTGCTGGTCTTTGTTTACCCGACTCCAGCTTTGACGTGTCGCAAGTGGTAATGGTGACATATCGACCCCACTGATGTGTGGCCAGTTAATGTCAATAGCGGTCACATGTCGAGATGACATGTCATCGAAGGAGCCGGGTAAACAAAGACCAGCGGGGGACCAAAGAAGAGTCGGACCGAGAGTGGTAGGGGATTGGTAAGGTGAGTATTACTCCTTTTGTTATTTTATACCATTGTCAGCTGTTTGTAAAAAAAATTATAGGGTTGGACAATTCCTTTAATCAACACAGAAGTTTGGACTTAAAAATTACATGGTGTCACCAGGTGGTGATTGACTTTAAATAGGTAGTGCACTTTGAACATAAGTCAATAGTATTAGCGAATATAAGAAACTTTGTAAGATATCTTATTAGCGAAAATGCCTTTTACTCTACTTATAAGGCTCCCCCCCTCCTAACTGTTCAATCACTCTGAATCACACTGAATTTACTGTTTTCTCAGTCTTGTCTCAGACAAGACGTACTCTTAGCTTACTGAAGGATCAGGTCAAGTCTTTGAAGAGGGGAGCGGGAGAAGGGAGCAGGAGCAAAGTAAGAAAGAGAAAGAGAGACACACAGACAGAGACACTGCTGCAGCTTCTAGTGAGTGTTATATCTCACCCCAGTACTGAATTCACAGCTACACTGCTCATTACTGCATTATTATCTCCTCCATGCTGCTGCAGCTTCTATATATGTGACAGGTAGATATAAGATATCAGGAAAGGTTAGGTACTCTTTAAGTCTATAGAAGATGTCCAGGTAAAAACTAATGCCTGCTATACAAACTCACTTTCGTTACAATATCTGAACAAATCCATTTCCTTGCCTGAAGTCTAATTCCCATCTAATAAATTATTCAAGAATAAAATCCCTGGATCAATTATCCATCTACTACAGAAAACCTTTTATGTTGTCTTACAAAAAGACATCCAGACCATTTTTTTTTCTATAAATTCATCAAATAAAATTCCCAGAAGTAGCAAAGATGCGAGATAGTCTATCCAAGCATGAAGGCCGGAATAAAAGGACCCCTCAATTTAAAGACTGGAAACTAAGGGAAAAGGCAAATGCCCGCCAATGCAAGAAGTATAAACATAATTACACACCAGAATTACAACCAGGCCTCCGGACTTTGCTAGACAATAAAATACACCAACTAGTGCAATCTATGTGAGAGAGAAAAAAAACAAGGCAAGGAAGGTCCCTGACCAATGTGCTAGGTGCCCATAAAGATAGAGCATTAACAAGTAGAAATGGGAAATGCAGATGAAAAGGAAAAAAGTGAGAATAAAAGGAGGGAGAGAGGAAGAAAAATAATGGAAATAGGGAAAGGGGAGATAGATAAACAGAAGCATGCAATCGAGGTAAGACAAACAGACAAGATCCCAAGAATATCTATACCAATTTTTAAATCATTGAGCGAATAAACCATCACAACATCCTCAAGCAAAGAGTTACCTGGTCTCACTGCTCTTACAGTAAAGAATCCTTCAATGATGATATATATACCTTCTTTAGATGTAGTGGATGCCCCCTTTGTCTGGTGGAATTTCCGCTGCGTAAAGCAGTGCCGGAAAAAAAAAAAACCTTCATACCTCCCCCCTTCCTTTCTCTGCTCGCAGTCCAGCCTCCTGGGATGACGTTGCGGGCCATGTGATCACTGCAGCTTGTGATTGGCTGCAGCGGTCACATGGGATGAAATGTCATCCCAGGAGGCTGGACTGGAGAGGAAGCAGGGAGCTCTGGGTAAGTATAACTTTATTTTTTTTTTTCTTACTAGCTATTTTTTTTTAGCAGATCGCTGTGATTCCGCCGCAAATGCCCCAACACACACCACTTTGTTGCGAGTTTAAGTAACCCATTGAATTCAATGGGAAACCCCACAACAAAAGAGCTGCGATTCCGCAGCATTAATTGACATGCTGCGGTTGAAGAAATCCCACCCCAGGTCAATTTATATGCGTTTTTTTCGGCTGCATTTTTCCACAGTGTGGGGACGAGATTTGTTGAAATCCGCAGTGTTTACGCTGTGTGTGTTCGCACCCTTATTCCAAACTACATAACTCCAGTTTTGATAATAATTCTACGTACTGCAGTATATCCAGTTTCAGACTGGAGTACCTTGGGCCCACCAGAGGAAATAATTCTTGTGGCCCACCGGTCAGCTATATAGAAATAATGTGACCACTCTTAATTGTGTAGTAAAACGTGTGTAGTAAACCAAAGACCAATATTACCACCACATAGTGACCATATAGTGGTAGACACCAGTCCTACACAAGCGCTCTGCAGACTATATAACTTAAAGGAGTTTTCCCACCTTAGACATTTATGGCATATAAACAGGAATGGAAACAGCTGAGCAAGAACTGCTCGGCTGTTTCCATAACAACCATACAACCGAATAGAGAGATCTGCGCGCACGTGCGACCCTCTCTTCACTGGTCTCCGCCAGGAATCTGCGGTCAGTTCTAGATATAGCTGCGGGTACCAGAGCTAGCATCCGCATCTATCAGACGTTTTTGGCATTTCCTGTGGATATGCCACAAATGTCTAAGGTGAGAAAACACCTTTAATACAATACAGTGAAATCCAGTGATTCACCGGTGACGTCTTCTCAGATTGGAGTCGCTTTTCCTTTTCTTCTTCATCCCTCAAAACTTTACACAATATTCCATGTGTGGTCTGACTACTATATTATTGTGTTGTAGGTTTGGAGGACACTAACATTTTTTTTAATAGAGACATAACTGAACTATTATCATGATATTCAGTATTTTAATGGAGAACACATAAACAATGTCTAAACCTGTTACTAAAATATCCTATCTCTCCTCAAGAAATATAGCACTCGTGTTGGAGATAAGGGGACGCAGCTCTCTGGGGGTCAGAAGCAGCGAATAGCCATAGCAAGAGCTCTTGTCCGTCAACCAAAAATCCTACTGTTGGATGAGGCCACATCTGCTCTAGATACGGAGAGTGAAAAGGTAAACTAGAACATAATTACTATTTTTGTATTAAGCTTAGAATTAATGTCCATCTTTTAATGCAATTTTAAAATTTTCCATCTAAACATGGGTGGTGCCAGAAGTATGAGCTAATAGATTACCTGTCAGTGTAACATTGACAGGTAATAATGCTTTGGTATACTGAGTAAACCAAAGCATTATAGAAGCGATCAAATGATCGCAGGATTTAGTCAAAACAAAAAAATAAAATTAAAAGTGTAAACATTTTTAAAAAAATTCTAAAATAAAATTTAAAAAATGTAACATTAATGGGAACCTTTCACATTGAAATACAGTCCTATCTGCAGTTATAGAGCAGGAGTAGATTGTTATATATTTTTATAGAACATTTTTTGTATACCTTAAAATTTATTTATTTAAACCTCTGCTTGCTCTGGGTTAAGGAGTCCAGTGGGCGGTCCTAATCACTGATTGACAGCCTTCCAAGTATTAGTGTGATGGCTGTCAATCAATGATTAGGACCGCCCACTGGACTCCTAATAGTTATACTGAATCTTTTGCTATAAAATATATATCAATCTGTTCCGCTCCTCCTGCACTATAACATGCTGCCTGCTGATTGGACTGCAGTTTTAATGTGATGGGTTCCCTTTAAAAATATATTATTTTTAGTAAAAATACTAAACTATAAAATAAATACATCTATGGTATCACTGTTATCGTGTCGAAAGATAGAATAAAGATAATACAGTACTTTTAGAGCATGTCGCATGGCGTAAAAAAACAACGGAAAAAACATTTCCTCCCAAGTCAATAAATAATATGTATACTAAAATGCTGCAAATAAACTCTACAAATTGTCCTTTAAAAAACAAGCCCCCCATTTGACTGTCGACCAAAAAATAAAAAAAGTTATAGCTCTTGAAATGCAACGATGAAAAAAGAAAAAGAAAAATCGCTGCGTCTTGAAGGCCCAAAATCGGCCAAGAGTTAAATGGGTTTTCCCATCAGAGACATTTATGACATATCGACAGGATATGTCATAAACGTCAGATAGATGCCCCCTAATCCCCGTTTCAGGCAGTGAAGGCAGAGGAGCAGAGGCGGCAGCAGCGGCAGGAGCAGGTAAGTTATGTTTGTGTATGTGATGTGTGTATTATGTTCGTGTTATACTGTCTGATTACCACTGTATCTAATCCTCCTACACTGTGCATTCGCTCAGAAAATGGCGGCACACAGTGTAGGAGGTTTGAAGATTCAACCCCCTCCTTCTCCTGGCACTAGCCAGGATAAGGGAGGGGGGATTGTGTGAGGACACTAGAGCGAGTGTGTCTACCCCAAATTTGCAGCATAAAGCAATGAGGTTGCTTTACCACATTGCCAATGCTGCCATTTTGGAAATTGCTCCCTCTAGTGACCTAATTTATAATATTTCCTGAATTGTGAAAAAATTAAAACAATGTGTAATCACTTATATACTAACTGTTTAACTGAAAAAAAAAAAAAATTCTAGCGACACATTCCCGTTAATAAATTTAAAAAAATTCCTTTAAATAGAAACCATCAGGTTTTACATTATATTTTCAATACTTTATTATTTTGTTTGGCACAGACTATAACGTCTCTCTTTCCCCTCAGGTTGTACAAGAAGCTCTGGACAAAGCACGGGAAGGTCGGACATGTATCGTCATCGCTCATCGACTATCAACCATTCAGAACGCAGATAAAATCGCTGTGATCCAGAATGGAAAGGTTGTAGAACAAGGGACACATCAGCAGCTTCTGCAGATGAAGGGGGTGTATTACTCACTGGTCACAATACAGCTCAGACCCACATGAGAAGACCGGAAGACCAGAGGTTGTGTCCCTGATTGGGGAACGATAACGTTTACTGATTCAAATGGTGTTAATGTGAAACCAAAGACCATTAAAGGGCCAGTACTAAGGGCAATACCCCTGTGCCAGACAGAATGTGTATTCATTAATGTGTGTTTTGTTATCCTGATGAAGGAAACATAAGTTATAGGGGTCTTCTGAAATTAGAATAAAGAGCGGCCTATTTTTCCAGGAACAGCACCACTCGTGTCCATCGGCTGTGTCTTGGTATTACAGCTGATCCCCATTCAAGTGTTTGGGTTTAAGCTGCAATACCAGCCACGTCCATTGACAAGGGGGGCGCTTCTTATAGAAAAAAAGACCACACTCTATTCTAATTCTAGAAAACCAAGTTGACTCAGTTCTAATTTTTTATAAATAATTTTTCCTTAATATTTTGTAAACTGTTAACATATTGTATACCTCTTATTTAATAACAAGTTTTGATCACTTTATAATTTGAGAGACAGAGGATTGTTTAACTGCTGCTACCTCTTCCTCCGGGTTTTATTTTATTTTTTTACCACTCCAACACTGGAATTACGTTTTGTTGATTTTGAAAAAATAAAAACTTTTTTCTTAGCAATTTAACTTGGCTCTTTCTTTGTGATATTTTTACCATCAAGTATATACACAGTTCACTCACATTTTTATAACCACCAGCTAATATCCAGAGTAACGGCCGTGTGCAGCACGGACAGCAGCTAGACGGGCTGGGAGTGATCAATAATGTGCTGGTCGGTTGTCTCCGGTATCTGGAGCCATGCTGATCCATAGAGCGAACAAGATGATCGAGGTCCCACAGATGCTTAATTGGGTTCAAGTTTGGCGAATTAGGGCGCCAGGGAAGTACTTGGAAGTCTTGGTCGTGCTGTTACAACCACTGTCGGACATTTCTAGCCGTGTGACGTGTCGCGTTGTCTTGATGGAAGATTCCATCTGCACCAGGGAAGACAAACAGCATGTACGGGTGGACGTGATCTGCAACGATGGATTCATACTCAAATCGGTTCAGAGCCGTCCACATGGATGAGTGGCCCAGAGAATGCCATGAAAAAATTCCCCAGACCATAAAGCTGCCGCCACCAGCTTGTGTTCTTCCAGCAACGGCTGCAGGGTGTTTGTTTTCTGATGTTTCTCGCCTGACACACCAACGTCCATCCTTTCGATGAAGCAGAAAACATGACTCATTGGAGAAGACAACCCTTTGCCAATTACCGGTGGTCCAATTCCAACACTTCCGTGCAAATTGAAACCTTTTTTTCCGATGCACCTTTGTTAGCATAGGAGCAGTGACCATCTGTTTGCTTCGGAGCCTCATATGCAGTATTGTTTGCTGAACTGTTGTTTTAGACACACGTTTGGTAGCCCCCTGGTTGATTTTCACAGTGAGTTGCTCCACTGTAGCGTGTCGTTTGGCCCTCGCGCACCTTCGTAGCCGACATTCACCTCTCACATCAGTTGCACGTGGTGCTCCGCAGTTTCCACGTCGGTGCCATTTGTCCACCCACGATACATTTTCACCACAGCAGCATGCGAACAGTTTACAAACTGCGCTGTTTGAGAAATACCGCCACCCTTGGTCCGAAAGCCAATAATCATCAATTTTTGCAACTCTGAATATTGACCCTTTACCCATGGCGACAATGAGTGATATGTGTTCAGACAGCCTATCGCACACCCTATATACCCAGCAAGCCAGCCCACGACACATCACTTCCTTCATGGGCTACGTGCTGCCGACGTCAAAATTAGGAGGTGGTCATAATGTGACTCGACTGTGTATGAGCCAGACCGGAGAGCTGCTAAAAAACAGTGATTCCCAATCTGGCGTACTCGACCATCCATGCATTACATACACAGATAGTCATTCATCTGAAGGGCTGACATCGATGGACCCTTGCTGTCAGGTGTGAAAAGTTCAGGCTGGTGGAGGTAGAGTAGAGGTGCGGGGAATGTTTTCTTGGCACACCCTGGGTCCTCTGATACCTGTGGATGGACGTTTGTACAGTAGGGCTCATCTAAGCATCGTGGTGACTGTCGAAGAAACCCTTTTCCAGGTAGCATCTTTTGGATGGGCACTGCAATGGGCTCCCTCTGCTTTGTCAGGTGGTATTCCAATTGGTAATTAAAGTATAATCAGTGCACTGGGAGATCAATAAAGACAATAGCAATCTCTTGTCTAAATCAATGTTTTTTCTTTATTATTAAGATACATAAGTTAATATACCCTCAGGGCGTACCCTTTAATCAGGGTGTTACCTTGCATGGAACAACCAATCATAACATTTCACACGTATGACTGAAAATACATAAAAAAGGCACCTTCCCACCGAGGTCACATGATCTTTCTAACACATGCAAATCCTGGCCTACAAACAATAGAATTGTAGGAGGTTTTCATAAGTGTATGTGATGATTTCATATATATGTGTGTGTGTGTGTGTGTGTGTGTGAAATACTGAGATGAAGAGAATTAATTACAATTAACTATTACTAACGCATGAAGGCCGCATAATGGAATCCACAGAGATAACATATTTCTTGCAGAACTAAGAGGGGGGGGGATGAGAAGGTCATTTCAGATGGAGGATATATCTCTGTGTAATTCGGCATCCTGCTTGATAATTCATAATGTAATTTAATACAGAGAATATAAAAAAATTGACCATCCATCACATGACCAAGTCCATCCCCTTTTGGCCGCTGTTTGCCCTATAGCAAAAGGACTCTTTAGAATGAACTGCGAGAAGCTCCCCTGTCCGCATGGGCCAATATTCCTTCAGAACAGTTTCAACACCTCGTGGAATTTATGCCATGATGAATTGCTGCAGATCTGAAGGCCAAAGGAGGTCCAACGTGCTACTAGATGGGTGTCTCTAATAAAGTGGCCAATTACCGACTGGTTGCGACATCCTTGTCTATGGACTGTTTTAACATGGGAAAACCTCAGTACTAGTGCAAATATGATATTATGACAAGGCAAAATAAAGGAAGGTGATGTCAGCGCTTTCATTTCTCACTGACCAAGCCACATGATGAGACAAAGGGAAAATTCTCATGAAGCAAACTATGTCTACTAAGTCACATGTCTATCTATGTGAACGCAACCTAAGGACTTCTTCTATCAATACTATATCAGATGCCACTATTTTTCTGTGATCCTGACACGCTATTTAAAACTTTTTACAAATCGTGACACCTTCTCAATTGTTCTTTTTACATATCTCCTTAAAAGTTAAGTATTGCCTGGTTATAAATCCTTTATAATAAGACTTTTGTACATTGACCTACCAAAGATAAATTTGGGGGCAAACATTGTGGGCACAGAAGTGATAATCTGGACCCGAACAATGGAGCCACAACCCTCCATTGCCACGTCAGGCAGCCAGAATTATCGAATTAATCAACTCAGGAAAACAGATATAATATGGGATTGATCATTACAGAATTGTAAATCTAAAAATGAAATGGTCGAAATAAGAAGTGTAGAACATTCGGCAGAGCTCTCAGTGGGGAGTGAGGTCTTTTCTGAGTTTTGCCGTGGAGCTCTATGATTTCTATTCCGCTGCTCTTGGCTCTGGCAAATGGCTGAGAGACCCCAGAGATTAGGGGCATATATGACAAGTTATTTTTCAGGACCCTAAGGACATCTTTAAGATCTTTGTTTGGTCAGTTTTTGCCATAAAACATTTCGGGACATCTGTACTAAAGTAAAGGGACATGGGGTAAGGGATAAGGGGTATTTAAAGGGGAAATCCACCTTAAAATCATTTTTTGACATTGCATTGACATGACAGAAGATGGTATAGGAACTGTTCTGTCAGCTCAGACCACCGCTAATATCCAAACTGAAGGGGCCACAATACTCTACATACATGGTCTGAGATTTCCATGGCTATAAACATTTGACACATTTAAAATATTTGAAATCAATAAGTATGAGGTTTGAGAATAAACATGTCAGACAGTGATTTTGTCTGGTTTAGAAAATACATTGTGAAATCCCTATTAGCCAATTCTGAGATTATAGATGGGGGTCATCCCTTCAAATCCTTAGACTGGTTTCATGACAGTAATAACTGTGTGGATTTAGAGAGATCTCTCCCTCTCTCTTTCTCTCTCTCTCTCTCTCTCGATCCTGCTTCTCACTGGGGGCAGCTGCGTCTAGGCTGCAGGATAACTGTAACATTACATGTAATGCATTGACACACAAGGTCCACTATAGAGGGAGTTGCTCTTACAGAGTGGCTCTAAGTTCTGGCACATAGAGTGGTCCTGAACAGCTCTCGACCCCCTGTATGATGCGCCTATGCCCATATAGGGTTGTTCTGAGAATAATCAGGGACATGTCCAGACATTTCTCATCATCAAGCAATGAATAAGCATGAGTCACGCAGTTAATTCATTAACCTTTAGGAACGTGAGTGGGGCAGTATGAGGTCATCACCCATGTTAACTTTTATGTACCGCATCAACAAAAAAAAGAAAATGCCCATCTCTGGTAATATGTTACTAGTCAGTGTATTTTCACTTCATTCACTCAATGACAAACCAATGTGCTTATCTATACTAAATATTAACACACATCACACCTTCTCCTTGATCAAGGGGACCCTGCGTACAATGACATCATGTTACAGTGACTGGTCCTGACGGATGTACTAGCTCCATGTTTACATTAGGACGTGTGCTCTGACTTTAAGGCCAGAAGATTGACACCCGTCTCAACCATGGCCCCAACTTTTCCCTCAAATAAAAAGTCAACTACCGTTATGGTGCAAGGCCATAGCAGCCATATTTATTACACAAATATTCTCATAAATAACTTTAATAAAAAACTTTACATAAAATACAATATAAAAAGACAGGTAATCAAAAAACATCCTAGAACCTATTACCCTGTTCTATGTTCTCCATTTTTTTGGGGAAAAACGATCCTTAGAGGCAGTCTCCATTTCGACTCCTACTTTCCAAGTAAGGTAAAAACTCCTTACCCCTAGCCATCCAAACCCGGCCTAAGGGCACCGAATACAACTTATCCAACTATTCCTGTGGGGCTCCTTCTCCCCAGGACTCCATTCGTTATATTTCACCATAAATTCAGATGCACGGCCCATTTTCGTGCCCCTGACCATAACATTTCTGCCTCCAAGGACCCCTTCTCCCCGCTCCTAATAAACTGCTATTACAACAAATGACCCCCTATACCATTACCGGGCGGGTAGGCGGGAACTTCTCTGTTATGGCACCAACTGAGGTACCCTCCCCTTAACACCTCCTTTATATATCCCCTACTCTGGCCATACCCACACCCCACCTGGTGGCCTAAACTGATAGTGCAGACCCCTATCACTTATTCCCACTAAGCCAATTAATGATCCTGCTTACTTCTACCCCAGTCAAGCTGCACTTCGCTATGGTTTCACCCCGCTCCATTGCTCTCCTTATTTCAGATAATTGTCGGGTTC
Organism: Rhinoderma darwinii; assembly: GCF_050947455.1. NCBI lineage: Eukaryota > Metazoa > Chordata > Amphibia > Anura > Rhinodermatidae > Rhinoderma > Rhinoderma darwinii. Next base: position 324,947,995 of record NC_134691.1, read on the forward strand.
TTTTATCCCTACAATCCTGACGTTTATTTTTAAATTCTTTTATTTTTCGATTTTCTCCAAACAAACACGGTAAAGCAGGTAATGCACGCATCTGCAGTACACATCGGAACGCAGGCCAGTATAAATATTCACATTAAATGCAAGAAGAACAATAAGAAATATCTTATACTCTAACTGAGACAAACCCCTCTGCATCCTGAACCCGCAGCCATGCACAGAGGCTCCTGGGTAAACATATCAGAAAGGAAGAATAAAGAAAGAAAAGAGGAATGACAGAGGGAGGGTAGGGAGGGAAGAGAACTAGCATTGTCCCCTAAGCTTCAGAAGCATATCAAGAGGCCACGATGTTCCTGAACTCCGCGAAAGATTGGAATCTGACCCAATGATACCAAGTCTTAAGGAACTTGGCATGGGTGCCTCTCATGGATGCCGTGAGATCCTCCATTCTCATGATCTCCTGTATCTTACTAAACCACATGCTGATCGACGGAGGGCAAGTTTGTCTCCACAGCGCTGGGATACACGCTCTAGCTGCATTCACCAGGTGGCGAACCACAGAACGGCGGTACATGGGTAACGGAGCCTCGCACAGATGGAGCAAGAAGAAGGCCGGCGTATGTGGGAGCTGGAAATCCGTGAATTTGGAGGAGATACGCCACACCTCTGACCAAAAAGCTGTCAGCCGCGGGCACTCCCAAAAAATATGTAAAATCGTGCCCATGGCGTTTATTTTTATGGGTCAAATGTCTTACTTGTTATACTACAGATTATGCTCACGGCCATATTACGGCTCTTATATGCCTCTACTGTAGCTCTATACGCCTCTGATTTCGCATGGAGACATACGTAGATTATCTTTGCCGAATTCAATAGAGATTTAGTAGTCACCAGATGCGATATGTATGGAAGCATACCTCCGAATCATCCACGCGATTATCCCACGATACGGACGACAAAAGGGGCAGGGTTTACACAAGTATGTTCCATTGTAGGCCTCTCTGGTAGGTTTTGTGGACGTTCCTGAGTAGATTGGGGGGTTTAAAATGTCCCGCAAATGGGTATTTAACTTCTGGGTCTAACCGTCCGGCACAATGTCAACAAAAGAAGGATTAAGGCAGCACATCCAAAAAATATGGAACTTTTATTCACCCATGCAGCGTTTCAGCTCCTCAGAGCCTTTCACAGAGCCTTTCGGGTCTTCTAAACTGAACTTAGTTCACCATAGGTTTTCCTTTGTTGCAGTCATTATTCAGACATCAAAATGCAGCCAAGTGGTGCGTTGCTGCCATTTTAGGGTAGCTGCCAGGCACTGCTTATACGGGGCATCTGGTGGCAGGCACTGCTTATACAGGGTATCTGCTGGCAGGCACTGTTAATGGCGGCAGTGTGTAGCTGTAGGGACACAACCAGAATTCATAAGGCCCCTAAAAAAGTCATAAATGGGCTGACCCACTTTAAACAGCAGCATAACTATTTTTACTTGGGCATCAATTTAGGGATGGATAGTAGGGTCATATATGGATACTGTCTGTTATGGAGCACTGTAGATGACATCTTAATCTGGTGCTGTGGGATCTAAACCGAGGCTGAGATTGAGGGTGTCTGTTTCCAGAGAGGAAGGGGGATTTTTTTATATTAAAAAAAATGTTTTGCGAGTAGTCTGTCCACTTTCTGTGCAATAGCCATGCAAGGGACAACTAAAGCTTTATCCCAGAGACCTAGCAACGGGTTTAGCAGAAAGGAGAGGGTCGAAACACATCTGAGTAGGATGGACCCCCCACACTGTATAATGACCCCTTTAGCTGCTCTCACACAGAATAATGCCCCCATAGCTGCCCAACACAGTATAATGACCCCTTAGTGCCCCCCACACACTATAATACCCCTTTAGCTGCCCTGACATAGAATAATGCCCCCATAGCTGCCCTCATACAGTATAATGCCCCCATAGCTGCCCCCACACAGTATAATGCCCCCATAGCTGCCCCCATACAGTATAATGCTCCCATAGCTGCCCCCATACAGTATATTTCCCCATAGCGGCCCCCCGATACCCAGTATAATGCCCCTATAGTGCCTAATAAAAAAATAATAAAATAAATACTCACCTATTCCCGTTCCCACGACTAGTGAGGAGATCCCTCTGCTCCTCTAGTCTGTGCCGTGTGTGGCTTGGCACAGACAGGCGCAATTTCGTAACTATGTTGTGCCTGTCTGCGCCAAGTCACTTACAGCCGGAATTATATAGTAAATGCTGTAGCAAGGAGCTATCAGCTCCCTGCTCTAGCACTGGATTCAACTGTATCTGCGTCCTGATAACGCAGATACAGTTGAAACCAGGACATGTCACCGCTGGCAGACCAGTCCAGGGCCACACTATCTCAGTGAGCCCTGGGCCACCCCCCCCCCCCCGACTGCGTCCATGCTAGTTGCGCCTTTGCCCTATCCACATCACATCAGAGCCCCACTTTTGGCATATGCGTTGGAAAAGCCTATTTGCCCATCATAAGACAAAAGTGTGTATATTGTGCAGTATGTTTTATTACAATGGGGTTTTATGTGAGACGTATGCTGATGTACAAAGATCCAAAAATATACCTGATGCGCAAATAATATCAGATAGACAGCAAAAATAACAAATATAAATCTTTATTATCCCATAAGGGAAACATTACCCACAAAATACAAACGTTTAAAACACAAAAAATTAAAAACACCCCGGATAGGAATGTCCACCATATCCCATAGTAACAGCCTTACAATATAGCAGTATTGAAGAAATTTTAATAATCTAATAGAGTATCGCCTAAAGATCAGATATCTAGAATGATCAACTAGGTATAACATGTATAGTTACCATAGCTCGTATATGAGAATGCAAGGTCAAATCAGTGTCTAAATAGGCTATTTATTTACCTGGGGTGGACATGATGAAAAGGACTTAATCCGAGGACCACCTCGACGCGCGTTTCGCTTCCTTCGTCAGGAGGTGGTGTGCTGATGTACGCCTAAACAGTGGTATAGATCGCAGTATTCTGTCGGAGGTATACGTTGGAAAATCCTCCGATGCATACCTCCAAAGTAGGGCCCTGACGTAATGTGAACAGAGTTGCATAATCTTATAATCTTGTGATGCTTCTTGGCAGAGTTCTTCTGAGAAATAACACCATATAGCCCCAGTGTAAGGCCTTATGCACACAGCAATGTCATGTTCAGGAGCCTGTATAGTCACATGGAGGTCACTGCAGCTCCTTAATACAGAGGTGTTTCCGTATTAAGCTCCGCCAGGTGCCATATTTGGGTGATATTCCCCCCTAGTACATTAAATGACTAGATCCCTAAGTCTCTCTAAGTACTACTCCAATCCAGCCAGTCAGTGGATCTCTGGGATTTCTAGATCTCCTGCTACACAGAAACTGGAGAGATATGAGCTGCCTCAATATCTGTATAATTACATTGAGGTTAAAGGTATGTACATTTTTTCAAGTGTTTTTTTTTAAAATAAAAATGTGCATTAGTGTGTGTTAATAAACTTTGCAAATACATTTTATTGAAAATGATTTAGACTTTTTCATATACAGCTGCTTTGTATTCTGTATACAGGGTAGCTGTATCTTTTGCTATGACCTGAATCCGTCAGTCCTGCGGGTTCAGTGACAGCGGGTCGCAGGATCCACCTGTAATCTATCACATGTCATTTATGTGCTTAGATGTGATAGATTATAGGGGGATCCTGTGTGTCAGAGACACTCAAGACCTGCTGTCACTGAACCCGTTAGTCACACGCACCTGACGGGAACAGGATTTAACGAACGATACAGCTGGACTGTATAGGGAATACAAAGCAGCTGTATCTTAAAAAGTAAAAATAATTTTTAATAAAATGTAATTACAAAGTTTATAAACACAAACTAATGTACATTTTTATTTAAAAAAAAACCTTTAAGGAATAGCGATCACAGAGAATACGGCAGATCCCTATCTTGGTAGAGTACAGGGCTGGTTAATGTCTAGTACAAGTAAGGTGGAGTTATCTATAGTCAGAAATCGTATGAGCGTGTCCTCAATGAAAAAGGGGCTGGAATAATAACCTCACATTGGATTCAGTTTTTGGCAGGAATATAAAAGCTAAGTCGTCTCCTTTTGACTCTGATGTTTTTGGACTTGCTGCTGGTTACAAGTCGGATAAGGTAAGGGCTGAATTGCATAACCCTAACATCTAGCTGTGGTATTTCTACATAGTTGATATTGCACACTACGTGATTTTTGCTTTCCAGCTTATTTAAGAGCATTTTAAGGCTATGTTCACACGGAGTATTTTTCCGAGTTTTTTGACGCGGAAACCGCGTCGCAAAACTCGGCAAAAACGGCCCTAAAATGCCTCCCATTGATTTCAATGGGAGGCGTCGGCGTCTTTTTCCCGCGAGCAGTAAAACTGCCTCGCGGGAAAAAGAAGCGACATGCCCTATCTTCGGGCGTTTACGCCTCAATGGCCGCGGGCGAAAAACGGCATGAAAATCGCCACGAAAATGGCGTGCAGGGAGAGGAACATCTGCCTCAAACTTCCAAGCGGAATTTTGAGGCAGATATTCCTCCTGCAAAATACTCCGTGTGAACATAGCCTAAAGGAGAAATATATTCAAAAATATTTACTCCATATAAAAATTCCGCAAGATTAGTGAAGGTCCTTTTGCCAGGATTACTACTATGTTTCTCATTGAAACAATATAAGGGACATTAGTCTGTGATAACCAAAATCACGCCGCGATGAAGAGATCCAAGTGTTTGGAAGAGAGATTGGCCTTACTTTCCTATTAGAGTTCAGAGTTAATAGGGGAAATTCCCCATTCAGGATCCTTCTCTATTAGTCAGAGCCGAGTGTCACTATAAAGAGTTCCTCTCACCCTGGAGGACCCAACACATCCAACCATTACATAGATTTCAATAGGAACTGTGTAATTATCCATTTCCCCTGTGGCGGCGCTGCAGGGGAATTTAACACTAAATGATGGGTTCCCATAGATTCAGAAGTGGGACACCCCATAATCAGCTAACAGGGACCCTTGTAATAAAAGGAGAACGCTTTTAAGGTTCGGGGGAAAGAACCCATATCTTACAATTTAATGTAATTATATGTTCTGATAAGGAGTAGTCCAAATTGTGGCCTCTAGGTCTGGAGGACTAATGGTGTCCAATTAATTTCAATGGGCGATGCATAATGCTTGACAACCCCATTTAAAGATGACTTTAGAGCCAATCACTTGTCAAAACAGTCTATTACTTAATACATTATACCTTGTTGATGTTATTGTCCGCAATAATAAAAAAGTTTAAGAGGTCGTGCACTTGGTCTGTATAGATGGAGGGTGGGGCCTTAGAAGGATATCCTCTGGTGGGCCCAAGTTTGCTGGAGGGCTAATAGACAAAATGGCTTCCAACCCATGAGATCCTTGATCAGATTCTGGTAGGTGGGCCCATAATTGGAATTGGGGTTGTCCAAACCAGGCAAATATATAATATATCTCACTATATCACAGACCTATAGATAGTAAAGCTCTATTTTTTAATTGGTTACATTTTTTCCCATTTTTGAAAGCCAAGAGTTGGCAACTGGAAAGTGTAGAACTTCCATATTTGACACAATTTTTTGACATTTTCCTTCTATATGTTATTTTGAACTATTCAACCTCATAAACTTGTTTTTTCTTCTGATTTTACAGTGCAGAAGACAGATTTGGAAATGGCAAGTGAAATTAAAGTGAATGGGAATATTCAGGATAATGTGCTGGATGAAGAATCTGTAGTGGCCACAGAAGACCCCAGTGCAACCAGGTGATCTTACTCGCCTTGTGCTGTCTGTTTTATATTAATTATAATATTGTATTTCTTGCACTATAATTGTCTATTATTAGTTAGTGTTTATTGTTAATGCTACTTTATGTACAAACCCCTGTAAATAACACCTATATAATATCTGACCGCTTTCAAGATTTAAAGGAGTTGTCCATAATTGGAAACAAGGGTATGCTTTTTTCCACAAACAGCGCCACTCTATTGGCTGTGACTAGTATTGCACCTCAGTCACATTCACTTAACACAACTCTTTTAAAATGGTATTACACCTTTGATTAACTATATAACTTTATAGTCAAAAAATGTAAAATATAGCGTCTTTGTATTATGTTTTCATTACCATTTTTTTTTATTTTTTTTACTACGTTTTTATTTGTGTGTACCTATTGCAGCAAATAAAATGTCAACATGCCTGAGAATTTCAACATGCCTGATCCTTTTTTTCGGTATTAGATAAGCCGCTGGCAGACGACACTGGCAGCGATTTCTCCCTGAGAACACATGCACGCCGGCCAAGAGTGCATGTGTATGGGGGAGACAGGAGGAATAGCTGTCGGCTGCATGAGTGTTCGGCCAACAGAAAATCTAAAATGTATGGCCTGCCTTAGGCCACCACGGTTTGGGCTTTGTGGCCGGAAATCGCGCAGCCTAAACCGCACGCAGTTTGGCAATGCAAGTTTCGGCCGTGCTGCAAATACAGTAACTGGAGATTTGTTATACAATTCACAGAGTAAAAACTCTGCGGGTAACCAATAAATACTTTATGTTAATCAAAGGAAGATATTTACTTTAAAGTGAAGCCGTCGCCTCTCCTGACATGTCTGTTTTAGTAAATACTCTTATTCCCCATTAAATAACAATTCTGGAGCATTTGTTCTTAGAACTCTATTTTGTGCCGTTCCTCTGTTATTCCTCCTAGAAATTTATGAATAAATTGACAACTGGGTGTTAACATTTAGGGGCGTGTCCCTACATAGTCTGACAATATCAAATCAGTGCTGACAGAGTCAAAGTGTATAGGGACACACCCTATCGACAAGGGGAATGGTTACACCCGGTTGTAAATTTTTATGAGGAATAGCAGAGAAACGGTACAACGCAGAGCCACTAGGGGGAGCTTAGGAGCCTAATGCTTACTGGTATACATTGAACTCAATAATATGGCAGTATGCAGTAAGCTCCTAAGCTCCATCTAGTGGTGGCTGCAGACAGACAGAATCTTATGTAGGGCATTTGGAGCTCTGTATCAGAAAAATCAGGGCCAGTCTTAGGTTAGATTGCACCTTCTGCACCGCCATATAAGAGAAAAAAATAATCCCAGCCAGAAAAGTGTCAAGGGGTCATCTATCCCCAGGTATGATCTCCCACTCCTCCGAATTTTACTTCCTTGCTAGTTATCACTTTGCTTACTCAGAAACCCTCTATTCTCTCTTCATAAATGGCAGGCTTACACAGTCTTCAGCCAGGGGCAGATCCAGGATACAATTTTAGCTGAGGGGCACGGGGCTAGTAGAAAAATGGTGTGCGTAAAATGCATCTCGGCAAATGTGACTGTTTTTGGCCACAATTTTGTCACACACCTTAGATATATTATAGAGCCATACAGATAACTTCCCGCACAAAATCATAGCGTCATACATGGTGTCCCTGAAAATCATAACGTCATTTAGCATCCCCAAAAATAGCAGCAGCAAACATAGTCTCCCCAAAAACAATAGCGTAGCACACACAGTGTCCCAAAAAATAAGAGCACCCCACACATTGTGCCCAGAATGAATACACATCCATTCCTTGCTTTTATTCACCTGCTGTGTAGACAACTACTACCAACTCCTCTGACAGCCCCTGAAAGCACTCAGTGAACGCAGAGCCAACTCTTACTGACGATTCTGATGACTCCTCCGCTGTGTAACATGTGAGACATATGGCAGAACAGGAGTCATCCATAATAACAGCAAGAGTGCCCTCCTGGACTTGGGAGGGGTAATGAGACCCAGTCAACCTTTCAAATTACACACCCCTAAGGCCGGCCTTGAGAAAAAACGACTATAAAGTAATATTAAAAAATAGCTATGCACTGAAATTTGGACCAAAAAAGTACATGATAATAAAAAGTGGAGATTCACTTTAAGTAGTAGAAAGTTCTTCAGCTGACAGTTATCTCCCCCGACTTTCCCATAAACATGTTTACTGCAATAGCAAGGTTGAGATAAGTGGATTTCAGAGACCTCCGACAGCGGCTTATCTTCTGTAACATCACTTATTTCCGTTCCATCGGGGAGCACTGTCGGGTTGTCCACATAGACATTAGATTGTTGATGGATCCTTCTGAAATAGGTGAAAAAACATATCTAATCTATGTACAGTTGGAGAAATAACAATGGGGGAGACTCATCAAAACCAAAGCAGCAGTCTTGATAAATCTTCTCAAATGTGTAAATTCAGGGATTCAAAACAAAAAATAGAATTATCTGAATGCTTACGTTATTTTAGATGCCAAAGGTCACTTATTTATTTTATTGTAGAGAGAAGAACCGTTCTATAGCCAACACGAAGAAAAAAGAAAAAGCCAAAATGGTTGTTGGTCCACTAACCATGGTAAGGAAGGGAAACAGTATTTTTCTTATAGGGGACAGACTGACACAGTCCTGCTCCAGTAACACCTGAACAGCACCCCACAAACTTTAGTTCAGGAGCAATACAGAAGGTTATAAACGCTCTATGGTCATCTTATGTGCCACGGTCATGAGAAAAAAAAATCTTTCTCTCTTTCTTTCTCTTTCTTTACGGTCTTTCACTCGTTCGTTCGTTCGTTCGTTCGTTCGTTCGTTCGTTCGTTCGTTCGTTCTTTCCTTCTCTCTTTCATTCATTCATTCTTATTTTCTTTCTCTTTCTTGTCTTTCTTTTTTCTCTTTTTCTTTTCTTTCACTTTCTTTCCTTCTCTTTTTCATTCTTTCTTTCTCTTTCTTTAATCTCTCTTTCTTTCTCTCTCTTTCCTTTCTTTATCTTTCTTTTCTTTATTTCTCCTTCTTTCTTTCTCTTTCTTTTTTTTCTTTCTTTCTCGTTCTCTTTCTTTCTTTCTTTCTCTTCCCTTCCATGTGAAGATAGAGAGCATCAGAAGCAGATGAACCCTATATTTAGTCCAGATTACTATAGTTTTTCTAAGAACATACACTACCATTCAAAAGTTTGGGGTCACCCAGACAATTTTGTGTTTTCCATGAAAACTCACACTTATATTTATCAAATGAGTTGCAAAATGACTAGAAAATATAGTCAAGACGTTGACAAGGTTAGAAATAATGATTTTTATTTGAAATAATAATTTTCTCCTTCAAACTTTGCTTTCGTCTTGGAATGCTCCATTTGCAGCAATTCCAGCATTGCAGACCTTTGGCATTCTAGCTGTTAATTTGCTGAGGTAATCGGGAGAAATTCCACCCCATGCTTCCAGAAGCCCCTCCCACAAGTTGGATTGGCTTGATGGGCACTTCTTGCGTACCATACGGTCAAGCTGCTCCCACAACAGCTCTATGGGGTTGAGATCTGGTGACTGCGCTGGCCACTCCATTACAGATAGAATACCAGCTGCCTGCTTCTTCCCTAAATAGTTCTTGCATAATTTGGAGGTGGCTTTGGGTCATTGTCCTGTTGTAGGATGAAATTGGCTCCAATCAAGCGCTGTCCACAGGGTATGGCATGGCGTTGCAAAATGGAGTGATAGCCTTCCTTATTCAAAATCCCTTTTACCTTGTACAAATCTCCCACTTTACCAGCACTAAAGCAACCCCAGACCATCACATTACCTCCACCATGCTTGACAGATGGCGTCAGGCACTCTTCCAGCATTTTTCAGTTGTTCTGCGTCTCACAAATGTTCTTCTGTGTGATCCAAACACCTCAAACTTCGATTCGTCTGTCCATAACACATTTTTCCAATCTTCCTCTGTCCAATGTCTGTGTGCTTTTGCCCATATTAATCTTTTCCTTTTATTAACAAGTCTCAGATATGGCTTTTTCTTTGCCACTCTGCCCTGAAGGCCAGCATCCCGGAGTCGCCTCTTCACTGTAGACATTGACACTGGCGTTTTGCGGGTACTATTTAATGAAGCTGCCAGTTGAGGACCTGTGAGGCGTCTATTTCTCAAACTAGAGACTCTAATGTACTTGTCTTGTTGCTCAGTTGTGCAGCGGGGCCTCCAACTTCTCTTTCTATTCTGGTTAGAGCCTGTGTGTGCTGTCCTCTGAAGGGAGTAGTACACACCGTTGCAGGAAATCTTCAGTTTCTTGGCAACTTCTCGCATGGAATAGCCTTAATTTTTAAGAACAAGAATAGACTGTCGAGTTTCACATGAAAGCTCTCTTTTTCTAGCCACTTTGAGAGTTTAATCGAACCCACAAATGTAATGCTCCAGATTCTCAACTAGCTCAAAGGAAGGTCAGTTTTTTTGCTCCTCTAAACAGCAAAACTGTTTACAGCGGTGCTAACATAATTGCACAAGGGTTTTCAAGTGTTTTCTAATCATCCATTAGCCTTCTAACACAGTTAGCAAACACAATGTACCATTAGAACACTGGAGTGATGGTTGCTGGAAATGGGCCTCTATACACCTATGTAGACATTGCATTAAAAACCAGACGTTTGCAGCTAGAATAGTCATTTAGCAGATTAACAATGTATAGAGTGTATTTCTGATTAATTGAATGTTATCTTCATTGAAAAAAAACTGTGCTTTTCTTTAAAAAATAAGGACATTTCTAAGTGACCCTAAACTTTTGAATGGTAGTGTATTTCAATTAAATTGTCTTATGCAGAATTTATAACATGAACACTAAACAACAGATTTGTGATTGTCCTCAGTTTCGATACTCTGAACCTGTAGACTGGCTTCTGATGCTGATTGGAACTGTAGCTGCCATCATCCATGGAGCGTGTCTTCCTCTCTTGACAATTGTCTTTGGGACTATGACGAACAGCTTTGTTTCAGAAGGCAAATATTCCAGTAAGTTAAACAGCTTTCCATCCAATAATGGATCATTATGTGCTTACAGCATGCCAAGCCACTGGCCAGAAGAGTCTTGAGTCCTGCGCACCTGGGAGCGAGTCAGGATAGGTAACAAAAGTGAAGCACCGTATGGCACCACAGGGTCACTCTATGGCCCTATAGGGCACTGACTGCACCAATGTGCACTTTTTGGCAGTAAGACTTTCTGTATTGCACAAAAGTTACATTATATAGCACTATTTGTCTGGGTGCTGTAGGGTACAATCAATCAAAAAACTTTGTATCACTATTTAACTGGCCACTTTATGGCACTATATATCTGGACACTACTGTACTTTTTCCCCCCACAAATTTAAAACCCCTGCTTATATCATGATGTGGATGTGGTAGGCATAACCCTGAAAACTATTGTGATGTCCGTACAGAATAGTGTGGTGTTGGCTTTGGATAATGAATTAGACAGCAAACCCACTGTAATTCTTTTATTCAAGTGCGTCATAAATTTAGTTGTGGGATCCGCACTGCAAATAACATAGTAACGGTCTCCTAGCAGCTATTTAGAGGAAAATAAGTCGAAAAAGTTTGCAAAATTGCACCGTTGGTATTATATCAGGTGTGGACTGACCATTGAGGATGTGTCTTAGGGCTCAAGACCAGAACAAAGTAACAAAGTGATAGCAGTACTAGAGATTACTCAATCCCGGGTGTCAGTACCTGCAACTGGAGAACGGGTCACCATAAGAATTCTGATTTTGCTTATTATGTAGTGCATAATGCAAATATACAAATCAAATCTAGTTAAAATGGTGCCTAAAAGGATGTTTAACCAGCTACCTTATAAAGACAAATACCAAGACAGAGACATTAGTTACTAAGTGTTTGTCATTATCCGATCAGCAAAATAATTAAAATTTTTTTATATATATATATATATATATATATATATATATATATATATATATATATATATATTTTATATTTTTATTTTTAGGCAACATGACAATAGAAGATGAGAGAAACATGACAAGCTCCCTTCTGGTGCAGATGACAACGTAAGTAAATTCTGGAGATTTAGCTTAGACAAGAATGGGGTCTAACCTGTCCTACTGTCTATACTCCATACTGTGAAGACTGGGGTGGTATAGTAAAAAGCCAACAATAAGTGGCGTAACTATAGGTGGTATAGAGAAGCCTGAGGATGCCCAAAGGCCAGTTTACCACTTAGGAGGACATTTGTAGTATATACGGTAATTGATATTGAGGGGACTTGGTACAAGTCTTACAATGAGACCCAGGAGCTTACAGGCTATGTACACCTTTGAAACCAATTTTTATTTTTCAATTTCTCCAATGCATCTAAAATGAAAAATGAAACAACTTTGCAATCCATCCTAATTATAAATCTCGTAAAATTATAATGTACATCATCTATGCAGGCCATTGTGTCTCTATGGAAACAGACTACAAAAAAAACCTGCAGTCACACTCCCGTTTATCTGCCCTCTTCGTCTTACTAATATACATTCAGTAGGTTAGCAAGAAATAGGGGACAGAAGGACGGCAATATGACTAGAGGATCAGACTACACAGGGTTGGTGTGTAGTCTTTTAACACATAAGCCTGCATAGGTGCTGTAGACACAAAACGGTCTGTGTTTCAGTGGAATATGGTTTGCTGTTTACTTGACTAGTCCCTGTTAACTATATAGTGCTATCTAAAGTTACACATTTAGGCTGGACCAGATATACAGGCCGATCCAACAAGTATCCTAATAAATAATACTTCATATATTTCCCTTTTTTAGGTTTGCCTATTATTATACAGGCCTGGGATGTGCTGCCCTGCTTGCTGGCTACATTCAGATTTCTCTATGGACATTGACCTCTGGCCGGCAGATTAAACGAATTAGACAGAATTTCTTCCATGCGGTGCTGAGGCAGGAAATAAGTTGGTTTGATGTCAATAATCCAGGAGAACTGAACACCAGGCTGACCGAGTGAGTACTCATCCCTATTTATATATGGACTTTTTATAACTAGTTCCCTCTGGAATTCGAGGACTGTTCCAAAGACAGAAGTTGCTCTATAAGGCTAGGACCACTTGGTGACCGTTCTCCTGCGTCAGTTAGACTGTTTCGCAACAGAAGCATCCATTGAAATAGTTTGTGACATATTGACCGCAACTTTGGTGGGACCCAAGTTAGTTGCATGAAACCTATTATGGCATATGGACATCATGGAGGTGATCCCCGACTTTGGACACCCTTCCATAAGCCAGAGCTTGACTCCGAATAATTAATCATCTGGATAATATTTTATTTTTAACATTTTCTTACATCTAGGGGAGTTTCCAAAATTAGTGAAGGCATCGGTGACAAGATCGCTATGTTTTTTCAATATGCAGCTACTTTCCTGGCTGGGTTTATCGTTGGCTTTTATCGGGGCTGGAAGTTGACTTTGGTGATCTTGGCTGTCAGTCCACTCATGGTGCTCTCAGCTGCTTTGTGGTCAAAGGTAAGTGATGTGGTCAAAATATATCACCCAATGTAAGAGCAGCATATTAAAGGGACAGGTCTGTTCTCCTATTAGCCAAAACGGCACAAATAATGTTTAGCCATTTGGCTAATAGGAGCAATGAGTCCAGTGTATTCATGAGGACAGTGCTCTCTTTATACTAAATATCATTCACATCACAATAAAGGACAGATTTCAAATTCTTTTTACATTGGGAGGAGCTCAATGTCGCCCACTGTTGAGTTGCACTGTTTGGGACAGTATAGTCATTGTCATTTCCCATCTACATTCAGCCATTGCATGAAAAACTAAGTAGAATATTTTTACTCTTCCAGAGCTAACTACTGCAATACTGCCCCCTATGGTAAAGAAAATGGATATATACAGTTTTTCTCTGTACATTGCACTATAAACGGCTCTGTTCACATTTCCGTCGCAATTTTTTTTTTAAATTCGACGTTTTTATTGGTTTTGAAACAAACAAGTAGAAAACACATTTGGAGGGAGGGCCTCCACACAGTGAAAATGAAAATAAAAATAAAATAACAACAAGGGCAAAGCCCAAACAAGAGGGTGGACATCACATCCCATGATTAACGGTAGACATCTGCAGCAAGTGTAAACATAGTGAACAGGAGCATTGCATAAATAGGAGACAGAACATTTCGGTCACCAACATAAAGTATAACTGCATCCTATAAGCGTTATCACAGGGAGCGAGGCACCCCACACACTTAGACAAGAGAAGGGAGAGATAGAAGGAAGACAAACAGGGGCAAAGCAGGGATATGGTAAGGCTCAAGTCATGGCGAGCCTGGACTCAATCTCCGGACTATTATGAGAAAGAAGAAGCGAGAGCAGCTATGCACTTGGTAGAGAAATGGTTGGAGAGCGCAAAAACCACACTGAACCTCAAGTGCTACCACCACAGGTGAAAGCACTTAGGCAGGGGAGGGGGAATTAGGTTTCAGGTCACAACGTTCGAATATGTGGGAGAAGAGAGGAATGTAATCCAATGAGACCATGTAGACGTGTATCGTGTAGAAGCGGCTGGAGAATGTGCCAGCAGCTGTTCCATTCTCTGTTTCAGAGCAACCTCCTGGAACCACTCGTCCAGCGTTGGGGGGACCATCGCTTTCCACTTGCGTGGGATAACCAATTTTGCAGCCTGAAGGAGGTGTCTAGTTAGGGATAGTTTATAAATGGATAGCGGCATAAAGAACATGAATAGTAGAGCCGCCTCAGGAGAATTGAGGACTAGGACCCCGGTGACTTCTGATATGATACTAAGTACCGTGTCCCAGAAGCTCCGCAAGGAGGGGCAACTCCACCAAATGTGAGACATGGAACCACCCGCAGCTCTACAGCGCCAACAATTGTCTGGCACCGACGGGTACCAGTTATAAAGGGCAGTAGGGACCCGATGCCACCTTGATACTATTTTATAACTAGTTTCCTGAGCCCGTGTGGCTATAGAGGCTTTTTGGGAGAGGAGAAAACACTGTTTCCATTGTACATCAGTGAACGTTTTGTCCAAGTCCCTTTCCCAAGCCTTAGGCCTCATGCACACGACCGTAAAAACTCCCGTTATTACGGGTCGTAATTACGACCCGTAATAACGGGCTCATAGACTTCTATTGGCGACGGGTGCCTTCCCGTTTTCTCACGGGAAGGTGCCCGTGCCGTTGAAAAAGATAGAACATGTCCTATTTCAGGCCGTAATAACAGCACGGACAGTCCATAGAAGTCTATGGAGCTCTCGTAATGACGGGTGGCTACATGTGTGCACCCGTCATTACGGCAGCGTTGCTAAGCGACGTCAGTAAATAGTCACTGTCCAGGGAGCTGAAAGAGTTAACTGATCGGCAGTAACTCTTTCAGCACCCTGGACAGTGACTACCGATCAGAATAAACCTGTAAAAAATAAAAATAAAAGACGTTCATACTTACCGAGAATTTCCTGCTTCCTCCAGTCCGGTCTCCCGCCCGTTGCCTTGGTGACGCGTCCCTCTCGACATCCGGCCCGACGTCCTGGATGACGTTTCAGGCCATGTGACCGCTGCAGCCAATCACAGGTCAATCACAGGCTGCAGCGGTCACATGGACTGCCGCGTCATCCAGGGATGTCGGGCTGGATGTGAAGAGAGGGACGCGTCACCAAGACAACGGCCGAGTAAGTATGAATTTCTTTAACTTTTATTACAGAAAGGGCTGTCCCTTCTCTCTATCCTGCACTGATAGAGAGAAGGGGCTGCCGATTAGTGCAGTGCTATTTTGCCGCCAAAAACTTGCCTGTAAATACGGGTGGAATACGGGTGACACCGGACCCATATTTACGGGCACGGGTTCGTAAATACTGGTGCAAAACGGGTCGAATACGTGTGACACCGGACCCGTATTTACGCCAGTATTTACGGGTGGGAAAAAATACGGTCGTGTGCATGAGGCCTTACAGAAAGGTGGAAGTTGTTCACATCGTTGGGAGAGCAGTAATTTGTATAATACAGAGATCGTGTGTGTGTAGGGGGCAGGGTGGAGACACATAGGCATTCAAATTCAGTTAGCGTGCGATGGAGGTGGGCATGATAGTTGGTTGCACTATAAAAATGTTGTAGTTGGGCATATTCAAACATGTAGCGTGTTGAGGGCGCATTAGTTGGAGAGATTGTGTGTAACGGGAGTAGAGAGGAATTGGAAAGGACTTGAGTAAAGAACATGGGATTAGTGGATGTCCTCCCTAAGAATGGGAGTCGAGCCTCACCTGCAGGAAATGCTGGGTTGTCCGTAACGGGGGTTAATGGACCTAGTGGTTCTATGAGTGAACCGCCCACCCCAGAAGAACGTAATGCCAGGAGAGTCTGGGAAACAACAAATGAGGCTTGAGTCGATCTGCTCCCAGACAGGGTCCACGTTATGGTGGACAGGGTACGGGTGCGTAGTTGTTTGGCTAAACGAACCCAAACTTGAGTCATGGTTGTGAAAAAGGTCAAGAACACGAGCGTGAGTTGACACCAGGTAATAGAGACGACAGTCCAGCAGACCAACCCCACCTGCATCTCTGGGCCGACTAAGAATTGTCCTGCCTATTCGGGGACAACCCGATGGCCAGATAAATCATCCAAAGCATTGCTGGATACGTAACCAAAAAGAGGATGGGATGGAGATGGGGATCGTCTGCAGGAGGTACAACAATCTGGGGAGGAGTGACATTTTTATAATATTAATACGGCCAAACCAAGAGAATTCTTTTTTATTCCAGGAATCAAGATCCGTAAGAAATTTGACCAGTAGGGGAATTAAATTATTGACAAACAGTTGTGAAAGGTCATTACTTATACGTGTGCCCAGATACGTTATGCCCCTAGAGGGCCAGGAAAAGGGGAAATTACTCTTGAGAAGTGATCCTGTTTAGGACGAAATGGATACATTTAGAGCCTCTGACTTAGAGAGGTTGATCTTAAAATTGGACCTTGACCCAAACCAGGACAGTTCGGACATCAACGAGGGAAGAGACACATGCGGGTTCGTGAGATAAACCAGTAAATCATCTGCAAATGCAGAGCACTTATATTCCGTCCCGCCGATAAGAACACCCCTAATCTCCGGACTGTCCCGAATGGAGGCCATGAGATGCTCCATAACAAGAACGTACAACAATGGTGATAGGGGGCAGGCCTGCCTTGTGCTATTATGAATAGTAAAGGGAACAGAGAAGGAGCCATTCATTTTTATCTGGCGGGGGGGAGAATGGTAGAGGGTCATAATTTTATTAATGAGGCAAAGTCCTAGCCATATGTGTTGAAGTGTGCGATGAATAGTGGTCCATGATATTCTGTCAAACGCCTTCTCGGCATCTAGGGACAGTATCATGAGAGGTGTGCCTTGAGTCTGGACATGATGAATAATATCCATAGTTTTAAGAGTATTGTCACGTGCCTCCCGACCGGGCACGAATCCCACCTGGTCTGGGTGAATCAGGGTGGGTAGTTGTTTATTCAATCTGTTAGCCAGCAATTTGGCATAAATTTTGAGGTCCACATTGAGCAATGAAATGGGACGATAACTGGAACATAATTGTGGATCCCTGCCCGGTTTAGGGAGAACAGCGACATGAGCCAAAGTGGAGCTAAGTGGGAGTTTTTTCGTCGCAATTTGACGGAAAAAAAAAGGTCTGCAGCGCTATTGTTTCTGTTGAAAGTACAGAAACCACAACCGAACACAACAGCCCATTTGTAAGCCACGTAGAAGATGTCAAAAGAGCCTTAGCCGAGTATTATTATTGAGTAATGTGACATATATCCACAGATATTGGCAGCATTCACCACTCAGGAGCTAGAAGCTTATGCCAAAGCAGGGGCGGTGGCCGAGGAGGTTTTTGCGGCTATAAGGACTGTCATAGCCTTTGGGGGAGAACATAAAGAAACTGCAAGGTAACGTTTTCCCTCGTCTTTGTTAATTAATTAATTCAATTATATATTATTTATTTTTATAAATAATTATTTTACCTCCTATCTCTATCCCTCTCCTCCCCAAGGGTTGGCCGGTTAGGGTTTGATCATATACTTTTTAATGTGTGCAAATGTTATTTGTACACATATTGAATTGCTTTTTTGTGTTATTTTGTAGTTAAAGGAATGGAAAAACAGAATAAAAAAATAAATAAAAATGTATTAAATATTTAATTAATGATATTTTGGAAAAAGCTACATTAAACATCATGGCTAGAAATTACAGTTTGTTTTACAATTTATGCCAATAATCAAAATGGACATAGGTGTAATTAAAATCAAGCACGGTAACCCTCATCAATTTGTTCAATGTCGGGGGTCCCAGGGGTTGGACCCCCACCGAGTATACATTGATGAATATGTATTCCTGGAAAAAACCTTTTAAGCAGAATATAACATAAGACTATGTACATATCAATGTGCACATATGTGTGCTTACGTGTGGATATTGATGTGGATGGTCATTTTGATCCATACAATGCAGCTATGATAACGCTAAAATAGCAGAACACAGGAACAGTGGAGTTGTCATAGTGACACCAGAGCTGAGGAGCTGGGAAGATGGTAAGAGGGAAAATAACCTAAGTAAGGCCTAGTTCACACTGAGTATTTTACAGGCAGTCAAAAATCTTCTTCTGCCTCCCAGTAATTTCAATGGGAGGTTCAGAGGCGGAACCGTGGCAAGAAAGGACATGCAGCTTCTTTGTCCCGCAAACAGCTAAAAGCCTCCCGGGAAAAAAAACGGCTCCGCCTCCGCCTCCCATTAAAATCAATAGGAGGCGATTTTGGTAGTTTTTTGGCGCTGATTTGGATGTGGTTTCCACATCCAAATCAGCACCAAAAAACTCTTTGTGAACTGGGCCTAAACATTCTTTTATTTTTTGGATGATTTTTTTGGGTATGATAATCTTACATTTATTACATTTTTAGATACGAAAATAATTTAGAACATGCCAAGAATATAGGAATCAAAAAGACAATCACAACAAATGTTTCAATTGGGTTTTCATACTTTACACTATACTCCGCCTATGCACTAGCATTCTGGTACGGGACCACTCTGGTCATCAATGAAGACTTCACCGTTGGAGACATCCTAACAGTAAGTGATGGGTTTGATCTGATGTAATGAATGGACATTCTTATTTCTACATAAGGGACTGGATTATAGAATGGACGAAGGGTACGGTGGGTTTAGGAGCCTCCACCCCCTGGTAGCCACCACTTGTTTAAGCCATAACCTTGCCAAATACATAAAATAACTGCTGGCCGAAAGCTTATTTGGCGGAAAGCTAACTCCTTTGGCATCCCAATAGGAAGTCGGAGTCACACTTTTCAGTTGGTGGCTTATCTCCCATACTTGTTTCACTCATAATCTGCCCATTGGGGCTCAGTCGCGATGCTCCCATACACGTTAGAAGGTTGGCCGGATTAATCTATTGTGTATGAGCAGTTTTACTTCTTAGCGGCTTGTTGCGAGCTTACCTTATGGTGCCAGCCCTAGTATAATTTAGGCACTGTATTGCATTATTACTTGGGCACCGTACAGCACTGTAGTTTTAGCACTGTATGGTACTATTATATTGGCACTGTATGGTACTATTATATTGGCACTGTATGGTACTATTATATTGGCACTGTATGGTACTATTATATTGGCACTGTATGGTACTATTATATTAGCACACTCATTATTTTATACTCTCTATTTGTGTTTCCCCAAAAATTTTAAGAAACTCTAATGCCCATAGACCTCCATAAATCCATCCCTATATACATGCCATATAATTTTAGCTTCGCTATAATGACAGGTCACATCTTCAGTGGGTTTGATTGTACTGTGTTGGTATGGTTATGGTTGCTGCTTGCGGAAAAGTAATGGGTCTTCCTTTTGTGACCAGATTAGATATTCCATTTTCAAAAATGTGTTCTCGCCATTCACTAAGCATTAGGTACTGGAGCGCATGTATAAAGACTTGTCAAAATATGGTGCATGTTAAAGGCAACCTATCAGATTCCAGCTTTTATTTTGCAAATTGCAAATGAATGAAAGTCATGTACTGTTGCTAGTTTTTATACATGACCCATTTAGGCAAATCAAGTACCCCAGGATTGGACAATTTATTTGGGAGCTCTCGTCATCTGTAAGCATTATATTCTATATATATTATTTGTCCATAAGTACTGGAACGATGAAAGAATCACCATCTGTTGCAGTATAAGGATAATATGCCCATTGACGTGCTAATTAAATTGTATTTTTTGTTACAATTTAAGGTATTTATTTCCGTCACTATTGCTGCCTTCAGTTTCGGGCATGCCGCCCCCAATTTAGAAGCTTTTGCCAGTGCAAGAGGCGCAGCATATTCGGTCTTCAATATTATTGATAATGTAAGTAATACTCCTGGTACAATCATTTTCACATTTATCCCTTGTTATCCATAAGTTAGGGGGTGTCTTTGCATTTTGTCCCCTCTTTGTCATGTGTGTAATTGATCACAGTTAAAGGGGAAATATTTTCTCATTCTACTGTAAAATTGCTGACCTTGACACACATCGTGCCCACTGGGCCCACCCTTCGTCTATGCAGTTGTTATCATTGCACACACAGGACACATCATCAAAGGTCTAGTAGGTTATTTGTGAGTAGACCCCCCAAAAATAGATCCTTGCAACAAATGGCTCCAAATGGGTTTTTTTTCAGAATCTTTGAGGCCGTGTTGCATTAAGGGCCCATTATTGCTTCAGATCCTGAAGATCCTCTGGTACTCTTGAATGCCAGTCTGGTTGACTAACTTGACCCTGCTTCAAAAAAATCTTACAATTTTTACTTGCAGGAACCAAATATTGACGGTTTTTCTACAACAGGATTCAAACCAGACAAGATAAAAGGAGACATTGAATTCCGAAATGTGAAGTTTACTTATCCCTCCAGACCTGACATCCAGGTTAGTAATGCACTGTGTATACTGACACTCTTGGTTTCAACCACCTGACGTAGGCGGGCATAGACATAGAGAAGTGCACAATTTATGTTTTTTGCAATGAGAATACATTGGAAAGGCAGCATATCACAGATATTTCCCATGACATGAGTCTCGTAAATATTGAGTGTTTTTTCCACCGGGTCTGTCAAAGTCTAATCATTCAAGGAAGTCTGTGTCCAACTAGATATCTCAGTGCCGTAGCCTTGGTCTCTCAATCTCCTCATGATTCCTGCGCTCTCCTCCCCTCGAGCCTCTGTCAGTCTCTGTGATTGCCCCTTTTGCTTCATATTGGGTACAGAAGATGTATGAAGCTTGTACAGTGTGGTGTGAGATGGAGTTCCACTCCCTGTATCATGTACAGCAGTTTTCCCCCAGAGATATACTATTTGTTTGTATTGTCTCTTTAACTACTTTGAGTTTGCATGTTTGACTGCTTTTTTCCACAGGAGAAGAGCTGCTGCTATCATGTATATATGTATATATTGTAAATGTACAATGGTGGTTAACTGGCTCTTTAAATTGGTGCCAGGAGTATGGGCCCGGATGCCATCTTTTAGTAGGGTTGCTGCACCATAACAATTATAACGGCGCATACAACTTGCATACGCTGCGTGCCTCACGCTGAGGGCGGCGCTTAAATTATAAAAGGCAGCTGTTCCCGCCTAACAGAGTTCAGTGTGCGTGGTCTATGGCCCATAAAGAAGCAATGTAAGTGCTGTTGTAGTGCCAGTGAGCACAGGAAGGCCCAAAGCCAAAGAGGGCTCATAAATGTAGCATGTGCCTTCCCACAAGTAATTGCTGTAGATTGCGTTGGATGTGGTTGGGGGGTAAAAGTTGCCTGGGGCCTCCCCGCGTGTGTTACAAGAGAGCTGGGTGGAGGTTGTCAGGGGCCTTCTCGAAAGCTGTGGCAGAGAGAGGGAGACGGCGGGTGTAGTTGCATGGGACCTTTCTACATGTGACAGAGAGTGAAGAGGCCATAAGATAGAAAGAGGCCTAGAGACGTCAGAGGACATACCCCTTGCATCAGGGAGGATTGTGAGCTCTGTCCTGAGAAAGAAACAATGAGTGAGCCAGTATTGCCAGCCATTGTCAGAGATTTTCTCAAGTGTTAAGAGACAGTGCTTCTCAATTGAAGAAGTGTTTACAACCACTGAAGTGTTGTGTTTGCATCAATCTGGATTCTTGTTATCATTCCACGACTAACCCTGCGAGGTCTTATCCGCTCCAAGGCCTTACACCAGGAGAGATGAAGAGACAAGCAGAGCCCATACTTTGGAGGGATTTCCTCTACCCTATACCCTGGGGAGGAAAGTGTAGTGCAGGGCCGGCCTTAGGATAGATCGTGCATTGTGTGAAATGATCTTTAAATGCTCCATCCCCATCATTAAAAAAAAAAAGCCCCATAAAAAAATTATAATGCCCCTTTAGTGCCCCCATACAGTATAATAATAATATTTAATAATATAATATATTACAACCACTTCAAGGACACAGTATTTTGTCCTCTAATTGTGCCCACAGTATTATGCCACCTGTAGTAACCCTACACAGTATAATGTCCGCTTAGTGGCCCCCACATAGTATAGAACCCCCTGTAGATTTTGCCATACAACCTCCAAGTACACAGTGCCATAATCCCCCACCATATCCTTGTAGATCATGCCATACAGCCCCCCACACCTCCCCCTTGTAGACAGTGCAAAACAGCCCCCCATCTGCCCCGTGTTGACAGTGCCCCCAAACAAAAACCAAAAATTTGCTCACCTAGGCCCTGTTCCCATGGCGAACTTAGCTGCTCCACGACGGGATCCTGTAGCCTAGTACAGAGTTCCCCAACTTTTTCGGACTCGAGGCAGCACTGGACAAATAAAATTAGAGAAAGACCGAAAACGGATAAAATAAAAAGCACTACACTCGTAGGGTATGTTTACACACGTTTTTTGTAAGGCAAAAAAATCTGCCTCAAAATTTCTTCAGGAGCTGACATTGTTGTTTGACCTTTTTTGTGTGTTTTCTTAAGCCGTTGAAGCTAATGCGAAAGACACAGGAAAAAAGCACAAACGCGTGCCGCAGGTATTATCTGCCTCCTATTAATTTCAATTAGAGGTCAGAGGCGGAAACCACTTGAAGACCATCATCCCCCCACTCACAGTAAAATGACGATCAGCCCGCCACTCACAGTAAAATGACCATCAGCCCAACACTCACAGATTCCCCCTGTAGGTATCGCCACACAGCCCCTTGTAGGTAGCGCCACACAGCCCCTTGTAGGTAGCGCCACACAGCCCCCTTGTAGGTAGAGCCACACAGTCCCCTTGTAGGTAGCGCCACACAGCCCCCTTGTAGGTAGCGCCACACAGCCCCTTTGTAGGTAGCGCCAGACAGCCCCCTTGTAGGTAGTGCCACCCAGCCCCCTTGTAGGTAGCGCCACACAGCCCCCTTGTAGATAGCGCCACACAGCCCCCTTGTAGGGAGCACTGCACAGCCCCCGGGAAGGGAGCGACACACAGCCCCCTGGTAGGAAGCGCCACACAGCCCCCTGGTAGGAAGCGCCACACAGCCTCCAGGTAGGGAGTGACACTCAGCCCCCTAGTTGGTAGTGCCACACAGCCCCCTGGTTGGTAGCGCCACACAGTCCCCTCGTTGGGAGTGTCACAAAGCCCACAGCCCCCTGGTTGGTAGTGCCACATAGACCACAGCCCCCTGGTTGGTAGTGCCAAACAGCCCACAGCCCCCTGGTAGGTAGTGGAATACAGCCCACAGTCCCCTTGTAGGTAGTGGCACGTGGCCTCTTGTAAGTAGTGGCACAAAGCCCCCTTGTAGGTAGTGCCACACAGCCCACAGCTCCCTGCTCCTGTCGTCTGTGTCCATTTATGGACAATAACGTCATTTGCTTCTCCTGGAGTGGAATCCCCGGTCACAGCATCAGCAACGCTGTGGACAGGGATTCCGCTGCCGGAGTTTCCCCTGATATCAATGTCCATATTTGGACAGAGACATCAAGGAGCGCTCCAGGTGCGGAATCCCCGGCCACACGAGGATTCCGCTCCTTCAGGGAGCAACAGTGGCGTTAGTAGATAGCAGAGCAGGGAGATACCTCCCTGCTCTGCTACAGTGCCGTTGCTACCGCTGTAGCAGCTGCAGCAGCTGCTAGCGGCGCCACCGCCCTCATGCCCGATGTCGCCACTAGCAGCCGCTATGGCAGCTACAGCGGTAGCGACGGCCACTAAGTGAAGAAGCGCCCGGGCGGAAAGGCGACTCAGCTGAGTCGCCGGGCTCGGGCGCTTCTGAAACAAGCAGGGGAAGGGAGCCAGCGCAGCGCCCCCTTCCACCTGCTGGAGTGATGCGCCCTGTGCGAAGGCACAGGTCGCACACCCCTAAGGCCGGCCCTGGTGTAGTGTGATGGTGATGTGTTTGAGGAGATTCCTGGCAGGGCCAGATTTAAATATCTCCTATCAATGTATCTGTTGAAATAGAAACTCACAAACATTGCATTCAGTATGCCCTGCAGCGCACACCAGTAGAGTCAATATGGGTTTGTATTAGAGACTCATAGGCACTCCACATGATGCCACTTGTTGCCTCCTTAAGGCACTGTATTTTTTCCATAGGAGCATGGCAAGTAACCTGATATGTGATGAAGCATGACACACTTTTCTCACAGATTTACGTGGAATCAATGAGAATAAAGTGTGCCTCCGTATAAAATTAAAGGCACACGGAGGTACAGTAGTGGGCCATAGCAGACCATAGGAGCCGCCTTACATATACGTTATTTACCTGAATGCATAAGCTCTGACTCTAATACTTGAATTTGTAGAAAAATCTTTATTGGGTTCATCTGCTTGATGCTGGTTGTTGTAGTACTTGGTAATTCCATGCATTTTCATTTTCAGGTTTTGAAGGGGTTAAACCTTAAGATCAGTAATGGACAATCTGTGGCCCTTGTAGGAAGCAGCGGTTGTGGTAAAAGCACAATTGTCCAACTAATTCAGAGGTTCTATGACCCAGAGGAAGGATTGGTAAGGAAAAGACAGTTACTGTTTTTGTTTTTCTGAATTTCTACATAATAAGAAAAAATATCTCAGTCTTGGGCAAAATAATACAATAAAGTCTAAAATTGAAGATCATTTCTCCCTACCATCAAAAAATCTCCAGTAAAAAGGGTTCAGATTTTTGTAGCTAAAATCAGTAAGAAGGACGGCTTTAGGGAATTGGTAAACTGGGCATTGGCTCAGGGCAAACATTTGATAGAAGGCCACCGAGGGCTTTGAACCCCAGGAGCAAACTAAAGTCAGCCAGTATTATTTAATGGATGTATTGTGGAATTATCTGGGATTCAAATTGTAGTTTTATGTGGGAACCATAAGGCAGTATTATATGGGGTATTTAAGGAAGTATTATTTGGATACTGCATATTATTTGAGTACTATATGATGGTAATATTTGGGCTGTATATGACAGTATTATCTTGGTACTATATGGGCTTAAATTTCAAGAAAAAAAATTCTAGAAATGGCCATACTTGTTGCCCATGGCCCCATTTTCTAAAAAAAAAACAAAAAACAACTGCCCATGGTCAGTAACATAGGCTACATAAGAGTAAAAACAACATAAATAATTGTAATTCGTAGGTTAAAAAAAACAATACGACTGCTGAATCTATGCTTTATAGATTGCCATTGATGGACACGACATTCGGAATCTCAATATCAGATATTTAAGGGAGGTGATCGGTGTGGTGAGCCAAGAGCCAGTTCTGTTTGATACAACAATCGCTGAAAATATTCGTTTTGGCAGAGAAGACGTCACTATGGAGGAAATTGAACAAGCCACTAAGGAATCCAACGCATACAACTTCATCTCGAGCTTACCAGACGTTAGTCAAAACTTTATTATCATTTTAGTCAATCATTGTAGTTGCTGAACTGAACAGCAGAAAACATCTTCTAATATTTCATATAGACATGTCAAAGCTAAAATTGTTAAAGGTCAAGGGCATTGCTTAAATTCAGAGGCCCCAAAAGAAAAATCAGGAAACGTGTTAAAATTTATCTTCTAATGATGTCATCTTTTTATTCTATTTTTTGTGACCTTGTCATCCCATTGCATCCACATGTCCGTAGCTGGAAAGTGGGTATGACCATCAGAAAGCTTTATTTTCCAGTAATTCCCTTCCCCACTGTTCCTCTGTCTCTGACCCCAGAAGTCACATCTTTGCACATTGGTCTCCCTCCCCCAATCTGCAGCTAAAGTAGTCCGTCCTCCCGATCCCTCACAAACTGATAAGGATATCTAAATGTGTCCATGCGGGTATTCTTTACTTGTCAGAGGAGAAGAGAATGCATCTTGGCACGCTCTCCTTCGTTTCAGACTAACAGAGAAGATACTGTAGAGTCTGGGATAGCCTGCTGACCGGCAGAGATCCTGCCGCAACACCGACGATGAGGGAAGCGAGGAAAGGTACGGTGCATGCGTGTCCACGGATCCACTGCTAGCAAGGCGGACGCACCATCAGGGGGAATAATGGACACAAGGCGGTGCTTTTAAAATGCAGGAAGTGCTACAACTCTGCACAGAATTTTTTTGGACAGGGTTTAAACTGGACTATATAAAATATCATTTATGAACAGCTTTTTTTTTTTCCAGAAATTTGAGACCCTTGTGGGAGATAGAGGAGCTCAGCTCAGTGGAGGTCAGAAACAGAGAATCGCGATTGCCCGGGCACTGGTTCGCAACCCTAAAATTCTCCTTCTTGACGAAGCCACATCTGCTCTGGACACTGAGAGTGAAGCTGTTGTTCAGGCGGCTCTGGATAAGGTGACTAAATATCATAAATGTAAATGTACTTGTCATATTAGTAAAGATCAAATAGCAAGTGAAGACAAAATCAAATAAAAAATTATTTAGGTCCTTTCCTTCACTTCTAGGCTAGAGAAGGCCGCACGACCATTATAGTGGCCCATCGTTTATCCACAATCAAAAATGTGGACACAATTGCTGGATTTGACAATGGGGCAATTATTGAGCAAGGAAGTCATGGAGAACTCATGAAAAGAGAAGGAATCTACTACAAGCTGGTCACAATGCAGGTAAATATGAACACACTAGAGCCACATATATCTAAAAAGTTACAGGGGTGGTCTCATGTCTTAAGGTAATACTGTTTTTTCTAGTTCGGCTTCTCATAGCGAGAACATGGATGTCCAGGGATTCACCTAATAAATCCGAATGGTTAACTATGAGTAATAGAATCACTAATTATGAAAATGGTATTTTCTAAAGAAGAAGTAGGATTTCCGTTTTTTGGGTCACATGGGGTCAGTGGATCTAGTCTTGATCCCCGAATAAAAAATGTCTCTGCTTAGAATAGTGTAATTTTTTTCAGTTGTTTTTTTTATTCTTTTGCCCCTACTTCCCTTTTCAGTGGGTACAGGGGGGGGGGTTAAGCGGTGGGTGAAATACTAAAAAAATATGTAAAAATTTTCCTGTTTTACATTTTTTTGTAGTGAATACATTTTTTCAGGAAATATAAAAAAAAGGAAGGGAGTTGTCTGATCTGCCCGAAATAGGAAAAATGGATGTCTTAGAGGGGGTTCTGAAGACAGAGCAGAGAACATGGTGGACTTGGCATAGCCAAGTATTACATGATTGCTCATTCTGGAGAAATATGAGACCGCCCACAGCTCCAGTGAAAACAGATGATGCCCCTCTAACAACTACTCCCATGTAGGAGAAGGGAAATTACAGAAAGGGGTGGGGTACGACACAGATCCACTAGCTGCTAAATTATAAAAATTGAACCAAAGTGCTAATAGACAAGGGACATGGATATGTTTCTAAGGCATATGTATTTTAAGGCATTGAATCAAGAACTAGTCTAAAAAGATCTCCACAATGCTTGACTAACATAAATTTCGGCTATCATCTCCGTCTACCGACCCACTTGTGCTCTTCACGCAGCTAATGACCTATTAATCTCTAATTACATTCCCTCACACCCGTCTGCAGTACTTCTCCCGTGCTGCACCCATTCTGTGGAACTCACTGCCCCAGATCATTAGACTTGTTCTTAACATTCCCAGTTTTAAGCTTGCCTTGAAGACTAATTTCTTCAAGGTGGTCTTAATCAGATAACCATAGTGCCACAGCATAACTGTAGGGGTCACAGAGGTTGCAGTTGTCACCAGGCCCCTTAGTCCAGGGTGCCCACAGGCCACCCTGCCACATCAGGTCTTTTAGAGCCAGGCACACAAGATCTTGATGCTGGGCAGAAGTCAGGACATTGTGAGCAGCGCAGCTCCCAAGCCCCGAACGCTAAACAGTGTCAGGATGTTGTGTACTGTGGCGCAAATAACGTCCTGACGCTGGGTGGTTTTACGACCTGTGTGTCGGGCCCAGAAGACAAGAGAAGCCGTGAGCGAGGAGAGGTAAGTAAATACCTGTTTTTGGGGTCAGATTTAGGTGTTTGGGTTCTGATTTAGGAGTCTGGTCTGGGGTTGGACTTAAGAGTCTGTGGTCTGTCTTAAGGGTCTGGTCTGGAGTCTGATTAAGGGGTCTGATATGGGGTCTAAATTAATTTTGGGGACTGGTCTGGGATCTGAATTAGGTGTCTGGTCTGGAGTCTGACTGATGATGAATGATAATATTGAGACACTATTAATTTTGCTTAAATTAACGTTTGCTTCACCCGACAGACTGTAGATGCCAAGGTTGATAATAAGGACCAAGAAAATGGGGAAAATGTAAACATAGCCTCTTTAAGTCACACCGGCACAAAGTTAGTGAGGAGAAAATCAAACCGACAAAGCATCAAGAAGACTTCTGCAGAACAGGACAAAGGTGTTGATGCAAAGAATAAAGATACGGTGAGAAATATACATCAAAGAAATATACACACACGGACGGATCAAAGTCTTTGTGGGTCCTTGGGCAACGGTGTGACAGTGGGACCATTGTCTAACCAACCCTCAGTATGAAAAGCTTAAAGGCATGTTATGTCATAATAATATTTGTTATTTAATGTGTAAAATAACAAAAAATATATAAATATAGAAAAAGGGGAAAAAAACAAGTTCTAAAAAAAAAAAAAAGTCAATGTCAACATGATAAAAAAAGTAATGTCATGCTTTGATATCATTTTAACAACCCTTTCAATAAATTTACAAACCCCTTACTGTTATTTTAGAAAATGATAAAACATTGTTGAATTCATAATCTGCATAATCTGCATAATCTATGTAAATGCCTCGAAATGATGCATAAAAAAAACAAAAAACTTTTCCTAAAGGAGCTTCCTTACCACAGGTTTTTTTTGTGGCATTTTAAAATGCATGTAATAAAAAGTATCGGCAGACTGGAGCATTTTTAGAAGTGTTTTCTAAATTGTGTTTCTTGTAAATTTTTCCTGGTGTTTTTGAAGTTATATTGAAAAGCCTATAATGAAAAAAGCCTGAAAAGACACCATACCTGCAGAATGCAACTTTGATTAAAAAAAAAGCCCACTAAACCTATAAACACCACAAAAATGCCAAAAACGAAAATGCTGTGTATGTAGATATTTTGATATAGACTTTGAAAAACGTGGATGAAACCGGACAAAAGGTGACAAGGAAAAAATTGGTTTTGTCCAAAATTCCAAAACCTTGCTCCTTGAAAGGTTGAAAGAATTTTTTTTTATACATCTCCATGAGTCCAAAAATGTCACAAAGATTACCAAATATATAAAACTGAAGAAATTCATCATAAATTATGCCCCATCGGTGCTCGTAAAGACTATCTACTATAATTCATATCTCAGATTGACGACCCTCCTCCAGTCTCATTTTTCAAGATTTTGAAGTTGAACAGACCAGAGTGGCCCTACTTCGTGGTGGGAGTAATCTGTGCATTAATTAATGGCGGAACACGGCCTGCCTTTGCCATTATATTTTCCAGGATCATTGGGGTAAGGTTGAACTACACCATTTTGGCCAGTGGCTTTTAATTATATAGACCTATATGTAGTAAATAGTTTTCTGCTATATAATCCACGTATTAAAAATCGATACGTATTAATTTGGGGAATTGTTAAATTAATACTCCCATTATGCATAGTCATGGGCAGCATGGTGCTCTACTGGTAACCATTCAGCAACCACAAAAGTCTGAGATTACAAAAACATGGCTGCTGTCTTCCAAAAACAGCGTCACATCTGTCCACTGGTTGTGTCTGATATTGCAGCTCAGCCCTATTCACTTCAAAGCAGCCATCTTTTTATAATGCTTGGCAGCCCCCATAAATCTGGCAATATCTATATGTCCTTTCCATGTGTGTGTTTTTTTTTTTTCTCATTCCAAAAACTTTTGAAATTAATTGGCTTCCTATTTTTTATTTTTTTTGGGGAGGGGATAATTGTGTAGGGAAATTAAAATGTGAGCCCGTCTGGAGACAGAAATCGATAAGACTGAATACAATTATTTTTTCCCCACAGGTATTTTCAGGTCAGACCGATGAGATCAGGTCGAGAAGTAACATGTTTTCATTGTTTTTTTTGGCACTTGGGGGGCTTTCTTTTTTTAGCTTTTTCCTTCAGGTAAGTGGCATATATCTTTTCCACTTTATGATTGATTTGATTTCATGAAGAATTAAATAATCATTTTTTTCTAAATGCAAAATGATCGACTGAGGGGAAGGATATTTTTTGTACCTGCACAAAAAGGCCGGGGTGTACCCACCAAGGTTGTTTTGCACTGCAGCACATTTGCCATCTACGTTTCTTACTGCCGGATTTGGGATTGGGAACAAAAGGACAGAAATAAATATACAGACACTATGTGGCCAAGAGTATGTGGACACCCCTCCTAATTATAGAGTTCAGGTGTTTCAGTCACACCAATTGCAAACAATCAAGCACACAGCCATGCAATCTCCATAGACGAGCATTGATAGTAGTATGAGACATACCAAATATCTCAGTGACTTACGTGGCACTGTCATAGGATGCCACCTTTGTCACAAGTCTGTTCCTGAAATTTCTGATCTGCTAGATCGCCCCGGTCACCTGTAAGCGCTATTATTGTGAAGTTGAAGCGTCTACGTGTACAGACAGCTCAGCCGTGAAGCGGTAGACTGCAGAAACTTACAGGGAACTGAGCATTCGGAGCTTCATGAAATTGATTTCCATGGTCGAGCAGCTGCACACAAGCCTAAGAACGCCATGCCCAATCCCGAGCATCGACTGGAGTGGTGTAAAGGGCGCCGCCACTAGACTCTGGAGCAGCATGTTCTTTGGAGTGATGAATCACGTCTCACTATCTGGCAGTCTGATGGAGGAATCTGGGTTTGGCAGATCCCAGGAGAACGCTACCTACCGGAATACATACTACCTGCCGTAACATTTGATGAAGGAGGGATAATAGTCTGTTTTTTTCACGATTTGGGCCCTTTCAAAAAGACATCTTAGGAAATTGTATGCTTTCAACTTTGTGGTAACAGTTTGGGGAAGGCCCTTTCCTGTTCCAGCATCTGGCCATAGCAAGGCCCATAAAGACATAGTGTGACAAGTATAGTGTGAAGGAACTCGGCTGCACAGAGCAATGACCATCCCACAACTTTGGGATGAATTGAAAAGCCCTCTGCCAGCCAGACTTTCTAGTCCAATATCAGTGCTTGACCTCACAAATTATGTTTTGGCTGAATGAACACAAATTCCTACAGACACACTCCAAAGTCTTGTGGAAAGCTTTCTCAGAGTAGTGCAGGCTGTTGTAGCTGGAAAAGACGGTTCAACTCCATATTAACTTGTATGGTTTTGGAATGAGATGTCCAGCAATCTCATATAGGTAAGAGGGTCAGGTGTCCACATACTTTTGGCCAGACAGTGTGTATATATGTATATCTATATAAACCGATCAGCCATAACATTAATAATAATCACAGGTGAAGGGAATAACATTGACTATATTGTTACAATGGCGCCTGTCATGCGGTTGGATATATTAAGCAGCAAGTGAACAGTAAGTTCTTGAAGTTGATGTTTTGAAAGCAGAAAACTGGACAAGTGTAAGGATCTGAGCGACTCTGACAAGGGACAAATTGTGATGGCTAGATGACTGGGTCTGAACATTTTGAAAACGTCAGATCTTGTAGGGTATTCGCTCTATGCAGTGGTTACTACCTACCAAAATTGGTCCAAGGAAGGACAACCGGTGAATCGGTGACAGATTATTGAGCACAAAGGCTCATTGATGCGCAAGGGGGCTAAAGGCTAGCCCGTCTGCTATGATCCTACAGAGGACCTACTGTAGTACAAATTGCTGAAAAAGTTACTGCTGGCTTTGATAGAGGTGTGTCACGACACGCAGAGCATTGCAGCTTTCTGTGTTTGGGGCTACGTAACCGCAGATTGGTCAGAGTGCCCATTCTGACCTCTGTCTATCGCCGAAAGTGCCGACAATGGGCTACATCAGAACTGGAGCATGGAGCAATAGAAGAAGGTGGCCTGGACTGATAAATCACGTTTTCTTTTACATCATATGGACGGCCGGGTGCGTCGCTTACCTGCAGAAGAGATGAGACCAGGATGTACTATGGGAAGAAGACAAGCCGGCAGAGGCAGTTTCATGCTCCGGACAATGCTCTGCTGGGTCCTTGGGTCTTGGCATTCATATGGATGTTACTTTGACACGTACCACCTACCTAAACATTGCTGCAGACCAAGTGCACCCCTTCATGGTAACCGTATTCCCTAATGGCTGTGCCTTCTTTCAGCAAGGTAAATGCCCCGCCACACTCCAAACATTATTCAGGAATGGTTTTAAGAACATGACAAAGATTTCAAGGTGTTGACTTGTCTCCAAATTACCCAGATCTCAGTCTGATCGATCATCTGTGGGATGTGCTGGAAAAACAAGTCTAACCTACGGATGTCCCACCTAGCAACTTACAGAACTTAACCCCTTCCCGCCCAATCATGTACAGTTACGTGATTAAAGCTGATGTCTTACCACCTTTTCACGTAACTGTACGTGATGGAGATGAAGCTGGCTCAGGAGCTGAGCCAGGGACATCACCGCCGGGTGACAGCTGTATGTTACAGCTGTCACCCTGAGGTATTGGCCAGGACCGGAACTAGCATCCGATCCGGCCGATTAACCCCTCACATGCTGCGTTCAATAGAGATCGTAGCATGTGAGGAGTTTATAGCCACCGGCGCCCCAGCAACGTGATCGCTGGGTTGCCGGTGGCTTCAAAAGCGATCGGAGGGCTTATACTTACCTCCCGGTCCACCAGTAACAGAATCCTCCGATGCCCCGTTGTCGGCGGGGCCCAAGAGGCTTCCG
This sequence comes from Rhinoderma darwinii, assembly GCF_050947455.1. NCBI lineage: Eukaryota > Metazoa > Chordata > Amphibia > Anura > Rhinodermatidae > Rhinoderma > Rhinoderma darwinii. Next base: position 324,981,186 of record NC_134691.1, read on the forward strand.
GTACCATTGGCAAGATGGCGCCGGCTCAGCTTCCGGCTCAGAAGCTGAGCCGGCGTCATCAGCAGTGGGTGTCCGCTCTATGTTACAGCGGACACCCCGATCTATCGCCAGGAACCGGAGCTAGCTCCGATTCCTGGCATTAACCCCTTCGATGCAGCGATCCATTGTGATCGCTGCATCCTAGAGGTTTGTAGCAAATCGGCAGCCTTGCCACGCGATGGCAAGGCTGGCGACTGCTACTATGGCAACAGGAGCCCTAACAATGGACTCCTGTCTGCCATTACGTAAGCTGATTAGGCCCCGCCCAGAGGCGGAGCCTGATCGGCTTGCTGTCAGTGAACAACTGACCGTTCCAATACATTGCACTACATAGGTAGTGCAATGTATTAGAACATCAAACAAACAGTTGGACCTTCAAGTCCCCTAGTGGGACTAAAGAAAAGTGTAAAAAAAAGTGTAAAAAAAGTTAAAACAAAAGTTGTAAAACATACAATAAAAGTTTCAAGTAATAAAACACAAATCGCCCTTTTTGCCTTTTCAAGTCATTTATTATTGAAAAAAATAATAAAGCCATACATATTTGGTATCGCTGCGACCGTAACAACCTAAACTATAAAAATATTATGTTATTTATCCAGCGCAGTGAACGCCGTAAAAAAAAAACCTCAAAAACACTGCCATAATTACTGTTTTTTTGGTCACCGTCTTCCAAAAATTGAAATAAAAAGTGATCAAAAAGTCGCATGTATCCAAAAATGGTACCTATAAAATCTATACCTCGTCTCGCAAAAAACAAACCCTCACACAGCTCCATCGACGAAAAAATTTAAGAGTTATGGCTCTCACAACATCGCGACAGAAGAAATACATTCTCTTTCCAAAAGCAATTTTATTGTGCAAAAAGTTATAAAAAAGTTCTATAAATTTGGTATCGACGGAATCGTACTGACCCGCAGAATAAAGGTAACATGTAGTTTATAACGCATGGTGAACGCTGTATATATAAAAAAAAAAACTATGGCAGAATTGCTGTTTTTTTGTCACCTTGCCTCCCAAAAAAAGGATAACAAGTGATCAAAAAGTTGCAAGTACCCCAATATGGTACCAAAAAAAGCTACAGCTCGTCCCGTAAAAAAAGAGCTGTCATACCACTACGTCTATGAAAAAATAAAATAAGTTAAGGCTCCAATAAGTCAGGAAAGAAAAATATCCGGTTGTGCCGGCCCGAGGGGAACATTTCTTCTGTTTCAAAAGGCGATGTATCAAGGCACTAAAATTAGGGAACCAGGAAGGGGAGGGCCCAACCATATCCGCTGGAATGAGGGCGTCCGTATTATACCAGGACAACACTTTCCCGGCAAAATTCCCCAAACTGCAAAGGTGCGGAGTGTGGACCAAAAGGGGGATAAGGAAGGACGCCAGTTATCAGTGCGACACCGGCCTGTGCAGACAGGATCGATCACAGCGTAACACACATCTATGGATCATTTTATTATTTTTTTTACCTTATTATTATACCACCTGACTATGCCCCGATGTACTCTGCCGAGCTCACATATGCCCCACATTATAAACGGAAACAACAGTGATACTCCAAACAAAACTATTACCAAGCAAATTCCACGCTCCAAAAGCCAAATGGCGCTCCCACCCATCTGAGCCCTACAGCATGCCCAAACAGCTGTTTACGTCCACATATATGGCATCGCCATACCCGGGAGAACCCTTTTAACAATTTTTGAGGTGTGTGTCCCCAGTGGCACAAGCTGGGCACGACATATCTGACAATGAATTGGCATATCTAGGGCAAAATTTTAATTTGTACCTTCGGCAGCGCAATCATTTATGGAAAAGACACGTGGGGTGAAAATGCTCACTACACCCCTTAATAAATGCCTTGAGGGGTGTAGTTTCCAAAATGGGGTCACTTCTCAGGGGTTTCTTTTATTTCACATCAAAGCCTCTGCAATTGTGAACCAATACTTTATATGTCGCCAAATTAGGCCTCAATTTTACATGGTACTCTTTCACTCCTGAGCCCTGTCGAATGTCCAGGCAAAAGATTAGGGCCACACGTAGGGTGCTTCTAAAACCGGGAAACACCGCATAAAAATTGAGAGCTGTCTTGTTATGGTGGCACAAGCCGGGCACCACATATTGGCGTATCTAAGGAAAAATTCCCATTTTCACTCTCCCACATCGTGTGCACACGAATTTCTGCAAAACACCTGTGGGGTTAACATGCTCACTACACCCCTAGGTGAATACATTGAGGGTGTTGTTTCCAAAATGGAGTTACTTTTTTGGCGTTTTCACTGTTTTGGTCCCACAGTAACTTTGCAAATGCAACATAGCGACCAGAAACCAAATGCAGCAAAATCTGTACACCAAAACAAATGGCGCTTCCCTTCTGAGCCCTGCCGTGTGTCTAAACAGCAGTTTATGACCACGTGTGGGGTATTGCCGTACTCCAGAGAAGTTGCTTTACAAATGTTGGGGTTCTTTTTTTCCTTTATTTGTTGAGAAAATTAAAAAATTTTAGCTAAAGCTACGTCTTATTGAAGAAAAAGGATTTTTTTTATTTTCACTGCCCAATTCTAATAAAGTCTATGAAACACCTGTGGGGTCAAAATGCTCACTACACCCCTAGATGGATTCCTCAAGGGGTGTAGTTTTCTCAATGGAGTCACTTTTTTGGCGTTTTCACTGTTTTGGTCCCTTAGGGGCTTTGCAAATGCGACAGGGGCTCCGCAAACCATTCCTGCTAAATTTGAGCTCCAAAAGCCAAATGGCGCTCTTTACCTTCTAAGCCCTGCTGTGTGTCCAAACAGCTGTTTATTACCACATGTGGGGTATTGTTTTACTCGGGAGAAATTGCTTTACAAATGTTGCGGTGCTTTTTCTCCTTTAGTCCTTGTGGAAATTAGAAAAAATTAGCTAAAGCTACATTTCTTTTGAAAGAACGTAGATTTTCATTTTCATGGCCCATTTTCAATAATTTCTGCAAAAAACCTGCGGGGTCAAAATGCTCACTACACCCCTAGATAGATTCCTCAAGGGGTGTAGTTTTCTCAATGGAGTCACTTTTTTGGCGTTTTCACTGTTTTGGTCCCTTAGGGGCTTTGCAAATGCGACATGGCCTCCGCAAACCATTCCTGCTAAATTTGAGCTCCAAAAGCCAAATGGCGCTCTTTCCCTTCTAAGCCCTGCCGTGGGTCCAAACAGCCATTTATTACCACATGTGGGGTATTGTCCTTGTGGAAATTAGAAAAAATTAGCTAAACCTACATTTCTTTTGAAAGAACGTAGATTTTCATTTTCATGGCCCATTTTCAATAATTTCTGCAAAAAACCTGCGGGGACAAAATGCTCACTATACCCCTAGATAATTTCCTCAAGGGGTGTAGTTTCCCAAATGGGGTCACTTTTGGTGGATTTCCACTGTTTTGGCACCGAAAGAGCCCTTCAAACCTGACATGGTGCCTAAAATATTTTCTAATAAAAAGGAGGCCCAAAATCCACTTGGTGCTCCTTTGCTTCTGAGGCCTGTGCTTCAGTCCATTACCGCACTAGGGCCACATGTGGGGTATTTCTAAAAACTGCAGAATCTGGGCAATAGATATTGAGTTGCGTTTCTCTGGTAAAAGCTTCTGTGTTACAGAAAAAATAGATAAAAAATTAATTTCTGCAAAAAAAAAATTACATTTGAAAATTTCACCTCTACGTTGATTTAATTTCTGTGAAACATTTAAAGGGTTAAGAAACTTTCTAAATGCTGTTTTGAATACTTTGAGGGGTGAAGATTTTAAAATGGGGTGACTTTTTGGCGGTTTCTAATATATAAGGCCCTAAAAGCCGCTTCACAACTGAACTGGCCCCTGTAAAAATAGCCTTTTGAAATTTTCTTGAAAATGTGACAAATTTCTGCTAAAGTTCTAATCCTTGTGATGTTATAGGAAAATAAAAGGACGTTCAAAAAACGATGCCAATCTAATGTAGACATATTGGGGATGTTAATTAGCAAAAATTTTGTGTGGTATAACTGCCTGTCTTACAAGCAGATACATTTACATTTAGAAAAATGCTAATTTTTGCAATTTTTCACAAAATTTTGGTGTTTTTCACTGATAAATATTGAATTTATCGACCAAATTTTTCCACTATCATAAAGTCCAATGTCTCACGAGAAAACAATCTCAGAATCGCTTTGATAGGTAAAAGCATTCCGGAGTTATTACCACATAAAGTGAAATATGTCAGATTTGAAAAAATGGGTCTGGTCCTGAAGGCCAAAATGAGCTTGGTCCTGAAGGGGTTAAAGGATCTGCTGCCAACGTCTTGGTGCCAGATACCACAGGAACCTTCAGAGTTCTTCTGGAGTCTATGCCTCGACAGGTCGGAGCTGTTTTTGCGGCATGGGGGGGGGCGCACACAATATTAGGCAGGTGGTTTAAATTGTTATGGCATTTTTTAAGTCATTCATTTTTGGGGGGAAAAAAAGCAGGTAAAGAACGATCTGGCATATAACTTGGGCTAGTAATCTCTGCTATTGAAATCAATCTAAGTGCACAAATAGTGTTTGCCGATACAACCCTATTATACAGGTTGTTAAGGGGCGTAGCTAGGGGGGGGGCAAGCGGGGCATGTGCCCCGGATGCAGCTTAGAGGGCGGCGCCAGCGCCACCTCCTCCTGCACTATAATTGTACCTGTGTCGCAAGGACACAGGTATTATTAGAAGCAATGAATGACCGGGTACGTTCCGTCTCCATGGCTGCCGGAAGGCGTGGGAGCGGGAATAAGGTGAGTTTGAATGTTTTTTTTTTTGTTTTTTTTGTAATAAAAGTGTGCGGCTGTATCTACAGGGGGGACAACTTTGTCTACGGAGGGGGGACTTTTTCTTCACGGGGGGTGGCCTTCATCTACAAGGGGGCCTTTATCTACAGGGGGTGTCTATCTACAGGGGGGCTATATACTGGGGTGGGCTATCTATGGAGCACCATATACAGGGGTGGGCTATAGCTACAGGGGGGCTATATAGTATATAGCCCACCCCTGTAGATATAGCCCACCCCTGTAGATATAGCCCACCCCTGTAGATATAGCCCCCCTGTAGATATAGTCCCCCTGTAGATATAGTCCCCCTGTGGATATAGTCCCCCTGTATATAGTATCCCACAAATATCTCCCCCTATAGTGCTCCACAGAAAGCCCACCCCTGTATATAGCCCCCTTGTACATATAGTCCACCCCTGTATATAGTGCTCCACAGATAGCCCACCCCTGTATATAGTATATACAGGGGTGGGCTATCTGTGGAGCACTATATACAGGGGTGGACTATCTAGTGGAGCACTATATACAGGGGTGGACTATATGTACAGGGGGGCTATATACAGGGGTGGGCTATATGTGGAGCACTATATACAGGGGTGGGCTATATGTGGAGCACTATATACAGGGGTGGGCTATATGTGGAGCACTATATACAGGGGTGGGCTATATGTGGAGCACTATATACAGGGGTGGGCTATATGTGGAGCACTATATACAGGGGTGGGCTATCTGTGAAACACTATATACAGGGGTGGACTATATCTGGAGCACTATATACAGGGGTGGACTATATGTGGAGCATTATATACAGGGGTGGGCTATATCTACAGGGGGGCTACATACATGGTTGGGCTATCTGTGGAGCACTATATACAGGGGTGGGCTATATCTACAGGGGGGCTATATACAGTGGTGGGCTATATCTACAGGGGGCTATATACAGGGGTGGGCTATCTGTAGAGCAGTATATACAGGGGTGGGCTATATCTACAGGGGGCTATATACAGGGTTGGGCTATACGTGGAGCACTATATACAGGGCTGGGCTATATCTACAGGGGGCTATATACAGGGGTGGGCTATCTGTAGAGCACTATAGGGGGAGTTATTTGTGGGACACTATATACAGGGGTGGGCTATACGGGGGCACTATCTACAGGGGGCACCGTGTGTGTGTGGGACACGGTGTATGGTGCTATTATAATTAGAGGTGCAGTGTATGGCACTATTATATTTAGGGGCGTAGTGTGTGGTATAATGATAACTTTATCTTTGTTTATAGGTGCAGAAATGTTGGAAAAGTGAGAAGCTGAAGACATGTGAGCTGCAAACTGCAGAAATGGGATGTGACCGAGAGAAGTCATCATAGAGGTCTGGATCGGATGGAGAAAAAGAACTAGAATCTGAGACGTCACCGGTCAGTCACTTAATGTAAATGTTCATTCTGCCTCTAATCAGCACTGTAGTCACTGTGTGATCTGCAGTGAGATGATTATGATATGATTTATTTTTGTGAAACAGCAACTCCCAGCATATCCTTATCATTGTTCGGCCCGTGCTGGGAGTTGTATTTTTACGCCATACACACCTATACAGCAGGGGTTGCACTAAATTGAGCTGTATTTGTGCTGGTGTTGTATTTATGTGCTGAGCTTGGTTCTGGTGTTGTGTATAGAACCATATTGCTTGTAAGATGTACAAATGTGTTACATAAAAAGCAATGTCACGTCGATTGGTAGAGAAAACAAACACGGCGAGGGGGAAGGAGATGTCGGGAAAGAGGTTGGGGGGGGGGGCCAAACTGAATCTTTGCCCCGGGTGCTGGAGAACCTAGCTACGCCTCTGGGTTGTTGTTTTTTTATGCTATGACAGGATCAATGTTTTTGTAAAAGTTGCTACCATTGAATTAAAATATGCAAGGGAAAGTTCAGCTCAGGCAATAAACTATTGGATTATATATTAAATGATTTTACTATTTTATTGTAAATATTTGCTTTTATAGGTTATGGTCCTATGTTCTTATGACTATGTTCTGATTTTTTTCCTCCAATAGGGGTTCACATTTGGAAAAGCTGGGGAGATTCTAACAAAGAGACTCAGACTTCTGGCCTTTAAATCAATATTGAGGCAGGTGGGTGGTTTTAGAAGTAATTGAAAAGATATATTACAATGTTTACTAAGGAAATTAAAGGGTATCTAAACTTGTAAAAAAAAATTATATATCATAGTGACATAAATAGTTGTGGTATTATTTATGGTCCACCACCTAGACAATGATAATTTCGTATGCGTTCTCCGTAATATTGTAACAAGAAAGATAGATCCGGAGTGTATATAAAATATAACTTGTACTGAGTTTTGTTAAAACATTTGTAATATACGACATATGCACATAAAAACTTTTCATGTGCCAAAGTTGCATGCAGTTTTTCATGTATTTTTTATGATATGCATTTTCAACATGGTTTTTGAGACAGCAAATAAGTCCACCTATATAAGGATTCTTAATCTGTATTGTTTAATTATTATTCTCTTCAGGAGGTTCTCCCACATATGTTTATTTTCTTTACTTTGCATGAAAGACATATAGGGGTGATATAAAGATTTTTAGGGCGGTTGCCCTACTACCCCTTTTTCCGATGTTAATAGTCCTTTAACAGTTATCTCCAATGCCAGGATAGTGGTAAACCTCTTAATAGGTAGTGAATGTTAGATAGGTATTCTCCCAACGCGTTTCTTCCTGACCAAACGATTCCTCAGGGGAGATAGGTCAAAAATGCAGCTTCATCCAGGTTCATGGGAGGCTGCATAGAGATTAGTGTAGCTGTCTACCCGAGAAAAGTGCTTTCTTATAAAAGCATGCTTGCAGTGGCAAGAGATCAAGCTTCCCATATGGGAAGTCAGAAACAACGCCCGTTCCTGGCGTCTGACGTGAGACCCCCACCAATCAGTAAAACGAAGCAGCAGAAGAGCTCGGGTGAGTACTTTGCTGCTTCGTTTCTGATCGGCTTTTCTCAAGAAGCCGAGACAGCGCTGTGTACGGACTCATAGACTTTCTATTGAGCCCGTACACCACTTGCTCAGTTTGGATTATTGACTTTAAAGAGGCTCTGTCACCAGATTTTGCAGCCCCTATCTGCTATTGCAGCAGGTCGGCGCTGCAATGTAGATTACAGTAACGTTTTTATTTTTTAAAAACGAGCATTTTTGGCCAAGTTATGACCATTTTCGTATTTATGCAAATGAGGCTTGCAAAAGTACAACTGGGCGTGTTGAAAAGTAAAAGTACAACTGGGCGTGTATTATGTGCGTACATCGGGGCGTGTTTACTACTTTTACTAGCTGGGCATTGAGAAGAGAAGTGTCATCCACTTCTCTTCAGAACGCCCAGCTTCTGGCAGTGCAGATCTGTGACGTCACTCACAGGTCCTGCATCGTGTCGGCACCAGAGGCTACAGTTGATTCTGCAGCAGCATCAGCATTTGCAGGTAAGTAGCTACATGGACTTACCTGCAAACGCCGATGCTGCTGCAGAATCATCTGTAGCCTCTGGTGCCGATGTGTCCTCGCTCGTCTGACACGATGCAGGACCTGTGAGTGACGTCACAGCGTGATCTCTCGAGAACACGGCTGTGTCTGTACTGCCAGAAGCTGGGCGTTGTGGAGAGAAGTGGATGATACTTCTCATCAGAACGCCCAGCTAGTAAAAGTAGTAAACACGCCCCGATGTACGCACATAATACACGCCCACTTGTACTTTTAATTTTCAACACGCCCACTTGTACTTTTGCAGGCCTCATTTGCATAAATACGAAAATGGTCATAACTTGGCCAAAAATGCTCGTTTTTTAAAAATAAAAACGTTACTGTAATCTACATTGCAGCGCCTATCTGCTACAATAGCAGATAGGGGTTGCAAAATCTGGTGACAGAGCCTCTTTAAAGTAATATACAGATCTGGCCATAGGTACAAGACAGGAAGCATTCCTCCCATTGCTTCTTCATAAAATATGTCGACCAGAGCAATCCCCAAATGTAAAGAAATAGCGTAGGGAAATTACGACCAATTATTTTTACATTTTTTTGTAAGTAAATTTTGGTAAACTGTTGATATTTTGCATGTCAAACAGAAGTAATGACCGCTCATCCCCATAAATAACCAATCATTGCTCTGTGTGAAAGGAGCAAACGAGCGCCGATCAATGAGATGTCTCGTTGATCGGTGCTCGTTTACGGCCCACGTCGGCCCATTAGTTCGCTGAATGAAAGATTATGCAAATACTATTTACTTAGGATGACCACTTTATAATAATTTATTTCCTTTGATAATCGATTCCATAATATTAAAATGTTATATTTCTCCGGTTTCTTCCCACACACTAAAACCACCCTGATAGGTTAATTGGCTTCCTATGATTTTGACCCTAGTTTATGTGTATAAAATCGGGTAATTCGATTGTGAGCCCCATTGGGGACAAGGACTGATATGAGTGATGACAACATCTGTACAGAGCTGCAGAATATGTTGGCGCTATCTAAGCAACGGAAATAAAAAAAATTGTCAAGATCTATGTAAACACGGTTTATTAACATGCTAAAAGTTGGAAAATGAATGACATTACATCACTGTCGTAGAGTATCGCTCATGTAACAGCTCATCACAGGTTGATCAATGGTTTATGGCTTTTCAGGAAATTGGCTGGTTTGACGACTCTAAGAACAGTATGGGGGCATTAACCACGAGGCTAGCTACGGACGCTTCACAGGTGCAAGGGGTAAGTGTTTAAATCTGTGGTTTGTATTAATCATGGTTAAGTTATTTCCAATGGGGTTGTATGACACAATGGTGTTGCTTATAGATTTAACAATCAGAGAGAAATCAGATTTAACACTGGCTCGTGCCAGGCTCAGGGAGAATTGACCACTGGGCGTCTGACCTCCGGCTTCTCTCCGCCTGGCTCAATCTAGCTGTACAGGTGTCTCCCTACTTGTGCATAGAGAGGGACCAGTCAATCAAGCTTACACAGGTGGGGCAATGCCCCCATATGTGCATAATTACTTACCTATCCCCGTTCCCACGTCGAGTGGAGGATACTTCGCCTCCTCCGGTGTGTACTATGAGTGACTCAGCGCAGGAAGGCGCGATGATGTCGCAACATCCCGCCTGCCGGCGTCGAGCCGCTCACGGCACAGGGAATGCTGGATCAAGGAGAGGTCAGCTCCTTGCTCCAGCATTGATTGGAACCGGGACCTCGGTGAGTGACTCACGAACCCCCAGGGGGACGCGACCCACAGTGTAGGGATGTCACGATACCAAAATTTGGACTTCGATACCGATACTTCGTTTACTTTGCCAACAGTAATAAAAATAAAAAATAAGTTCTTCCATTTTCTGATGTGAGGCACGAGGTGTGATGATGAATTTTGAATGTGCCTCACATTAATAGTAATTAACCTCATCATGTTTCTCAGTCATAAAGGGTTAATGTGTAAGGTACATGATGGGGTTAATTACTATTAATGTGAGGCACATGGAGGTTAAATTCATCATCGCACCTTGTGCCTCACAATTAGGACCCATGCACACGACCGTAAATAACCTCCATTCACTTTCATTGAGCGCGGACACATTTTCGTAGCACTAAAATTATGGAACATGTCCGTCCTTTTGCATTTTGCGGGCCGTTCTCCCATACTTTGTATGGGAGCACGGCCCGAAAATGCGGGTGGCAGTCGGCGGCCGGCCGTGCCCGCAATCGCGGGCCCTGATTGCGGGCACAGTCGTGTGAATGGGGCCTAAGTGATAGAAAGCAATTTTTATTTTATTTTTTTACAGAGTACACATCATAAATGATGCAAAAAAATTGTTGTGCAGGTTATTACGGCCGCGCCAATACCGATTATGTGTATGTTTTATGTATTGAGACTTATTTTAATGTTTATTATAAAAAAAGTGTATGTGTATTTTTTTTATTTAACATTACTTTGTTTTTATTTTATTTTTAAACTTCAATGTACTGGCCTATAGCTATATGCCAGTACATTAGCCTGTGTACGGATAGTACACAGGCAGTTGTTAGGACATACCTCAGTATGCCTTAACAACAGGAAATATGGTAGGACAGCCCTGGGGTCCTTCAACAGACCCTGGGCTGTCTGCCCATATATGGTATGTCCCTTAATCGCATCACAGGAATTCCTTGTGACGCGATCCAGGGGCATCCCCCCTTCTCATTTTCCCCTGAATGCTGCAGTCAGCTTTGATCGCAGCATTCAGGAGATGAGCGGCGGAGATGAGCGGTTTCTCTGATCTCCGCCGTTATATAGCGGGGCTGCAGCTGTGTAATACAGCCATTGCCCCGCTCCTGATATAAGTGCGCGCGCGGTCAGCATGTGGAGATGCGGCCGGCGCTGCACTAATGAGCGGCGGTTCAGGCATTGAGGACAGAACATGGGGGTGTTTTGTAGCGCGCCCACCATGTTCTGTCTTCAGTGCCGACGCTCATTAGTGCAGCGCCGGCCGCATCACATCATCCTGACGGCGCGCACATGTCAGGACTCAGGAGCAGGGCAGTGACTGTATTACACAGCCGCAGCCCCGCTCTCATACACTCATGTGTACTATACTGTATTGTGCAGTTTGCAGTGGAGGAGGGGGGGGGCTGTGATTTAACGCTCCCCCCCCTCTCCACCGCATACAACACAATACATTACAAGGCATCACATACATTACATTACAATACATAACGTTACAACACAATACATTACATTACATTACACTGCAGCTTACCTGGAGTCCTCCGCACCGACTCTTCTGCTCTGTCTGGAAGCCGTGTCACGTGACAACACGGTCACATGGTACACTAAGTGTACCATGTGACCGTAACCCGGAAGTGCCGGCTTCACGGCACAGAAGATTTAGTTAGAAAAAATGCTGTATGGCAACGGGGGCCCGTGGGCCCCCCAGGCTTAGGGGCCCGGTCGCAACTGCGACCGCTGCGACCCATATAGCTACGCCACTGTTCCTCTGGTTAGCTAGCATGAAGGTGCTAACAGATTTCCTTTGAAGGCTATGCCCACTATATTATTCTATAGTATTTATACACCGTTCAGCTATAACATGCAAACCACCTGCCTAATACTGTGTTGGGTCGCCAAAACAGAACTTACCCATTGAGGCATGGACTCTACAAGACCTCTGAAGGTGCCCTGTGGTATCTGGCAGTAGATCATCATGTTCTGTAAGTTGCAAAGTGGGGCCTCCATGGATGGCACTAGTGTTTTTTAAGTGCAATCCGACATCCCACATGGATTGACATCTGGGGAGTTTGGAGGCCAAGTCAACATCTTGAACGTTTTGTCATAATCCTCAAACAATTTTTCTCAGTGTGGTTGGGCACATTATCTTGCTGAAAGAGGGCACTGCCATTATTTAACACTGTTACCATGACGGGATGCTATTGGTCTGCAGCAATTTTGGTAGGTCGTACACGTCAAAGTAACATCCACATTAATGCCAGGACCCAAGGTTTCCCAGCAGAACATTGCCCAGAACATCACACTGACTCCACCGGCTGGCCTTTTCAGGATAGGCCATCAATAACTGATCGGTGGGGGTCCAACTCTCAGCACCCCCGCCAATCAGCTGTTAGAAAGGGGCCACGGTGCTTGTGCGAGCACTGATTACCCTTTATCACTCATAGCGGTAACACGCTCTCCCTGTGTACTTCTGGACTTTTATTGATATTCTCAAATAAAGTTTCTTTTATACATTTCAAATTTTGGATGTGCTGAGGATTTTCTCAATTTCTCCATCTTTATCACTCATGCTGCTCAATACTGTAAATGCTGACACTTGTAGCTGCGGTTCACAGTATTAAAACCTTCACTTGAATGATAGAAATGCATAATACTGTGAACCGCCGCTACAAGTGTGTCTCTCTGATACATTATTGAGCGGTAAAGGGAATGAAGGGGAAGTAGCGCTTGTATGAGCTCAGTGTACCCTTCAAAACAGCTGATCTGTGAGGGTGCAGAGAGTTGGACCCCCACCGATCAGATATTGATGTCCTATCTTAGCCTATTCTAAGGGTAGGCTATCAACATTAAAGGGGTTGTTCAGAACTTTGATATTGCTGGCCTATCTTTAGGATAAGCCAGCAATATCAGATTGGTGGGGGCTAACACCCCCACGATCAGTTGAGTAAAGGGGCTCTAGTACTCCGCTTAGTGCCACATCACTGTTTACCAGGCAAAGTGCAGTACATTTTTTAGCAGCTGTGCCTGGTACTGCAGCACTCTGCAACTCAGTCCCATTCAAGTGAATAGGACTGAGCAGCAATACCAGGCGCAGCCACTTCTAAATGTATGGCGCTGTGCCTGGCTAACAATGAAGGGGGCACTTTTTGATATTATCTCTTTAATCTGCATTAGGCAACAGGAGCCAGGCTGGCGTTGCTTTGTCAGAATGTTGCAAATATAGGAACTGCCATTATTCTATCCTTTATCTACGGATGGCAGCTGACTCTCCTCCTCTTGGTAATAATACCAATCCTGGTCATATCCTCCATTATCCGAATGAAAATGTTCACTGGACATGTTAAAAAGGACAAAGCTGACCTGGAAGCAGCTGGCAAGGTGAGTAGTAATGTTTTTGATCTGTAACTTTGGCCCGGTAGCCCATTGAGTTTATTACATGGATCATTCATAAAGATATGCCTTAGATTAGACAGACGTTCCAAAATCTTTTCCTTATTTGAACATTTGCCATTAGAGGTTATATCCACCTTCACAACCAATATTATTTTATCATTTCAATGCATACAATAAAAAGTAAAGAAACTTTTCAAATAGCATTAATTAAAAATCTCCTATTGTTTTGTGTATATAGTGCCTATGCAGACCTATATGTCTCCATGGTAACAGACTACAAACAAACCCTGTGTAGTCATATATCTGGCTCCTACTTCTTGCTAACCTATCAACCTATATTATGTTAGTAAGAATTAGGGGACAGAAGAAAGGGAGTATTATTATAGAATCAGACTACAAAGAGTTTGTCGTCTGTTACTATGGAAACATATAGGTCTGCATTGGAACTATATACACAAAATGATAGATTTTTATTTAAGACTATTCTAAGTTGCCTCATTTATTACTTTAGAAGTATTTGAACAATAAAAATAATTGTTTGTAAAGGTGGAAATAGCTTTTGAACAACATATCAGCAGATATTTCTCACCTTAATCTCTGTTGTGGGCTTTTTATGCGCAATTGTAGCTGTCACTATATTTTATTTTTCATTTGAAGTGTTTATACATTTCTGTTTGTATTTGCCTTGCACCCAAGGTCGCTATTGATGTCGTTGGGAACATTCGTACAGTAGTTTCTTTAACTCGGGAGAAGAAATTCGAGGTTCTTTATGAAGAAAAACTTGAGGGACCCTACAGGTAGATATATTGTACAGTGAAAACCACCACTATGAGAAGACCACACCTGTAGGGCCTGGATGCCTTTCTGGAAAAATGGGTTATGGGTACTAAATTCTGGGAATGGGATGTTGATTCAGGGATATATTTTGATCGTCATATTTGAATTGGGAAAGGAATTTTTCTCCCTAATATGGGGCAATTGGCATCCGCCTCATAGGGGTTTTTGCCTTCCTCAGGATAAACACTGTAGGATTATAGGTTGGACTTAATGGACATGATGCATAAGACTAAGGTTGCCTATATATGTTGTGGTAGTGGTGCGGCATAAAGAAGGAATTAAAGGGGTTTTCCCATCTTGGAAATGTATGGCATATCCACAGGATATGCCATAAAAGTCCCATGGATGCGGGTCCCACCTCTGGGACCTGCACATATCTCTAGAACGGGGGCCCCCTAAACCCCGTTCCAGCTTTCTCGGCTCTGCTGCCTCCCTGCCACTTCCTGGTTAGGTGGTCGGGAGTTACGGAAACAACCGAGTGCTCGCCATTCTACGCTGTTTCTGTATCTGCCATTTACTGTATCTGCCATTACTTCTATGAGAGTTACGGAAACAGAGTAGCTCAGCTGTTTCCGTAACTCCCAATTACCTAACCAGGAAGTGGCCGGGAGGCAGCGGAGCCGAGTAAACTAGAACAGGGTTTAGGGGGCCCCGTTCTAGAGATAGGTGCGGGTCCCAGAGGTGGGACCCGCATCCATGGGACTTTTATGGCATATCCTGTGGATATGCCATACATTTCCAAGATGGGAAAACCCCTTTAACTCCTTCTTTATGCCGCACCACTACCACAACATATCCTGTATATCCTGCGGATACACCATAATTGTCCAAGATCAGAAAACCCCTTTCAGATTCACCAGTGGAAAGATTCAGTTTGGTGCCCCACCATCCCAAAGTAATACAGACAAATCCCTGTATGTAGATGCGTATACATGAATCTGTAGTTCAGCACCTATTCTGCCACTACTGCTGCTAGATGATGGCCATGCTCTTCACCGCCAGGCAAGAGTCGGATGCAGCAGGTGTATTACATGCAGATTCTGTTGAAAATTTTTTGCAGATATCATCCTTTGGCTGGGTTCACACAACCTATTTTCAGGCGTAAACGAGGCGTTTTACGCCTCGAATTACGCCTGAAAACACGGCTCAAATACGTCGGCAAACATCTGCCCATATATTTCAATGGGTTTGCCGACGTACTGTGCAGACGACCTGTAGTTTTACGCGTCACTGTCAAAAGACGGTGCGTAAAATAACAGCGTCGTCAAAGAAGTGCTGGACACTTATATACATTATATGCAGGACACTTCTTGGGACGTAATTTGAGCCGTTTTTTTACTTCAATGAAGAACAGCTCCAAATTACGACCGTAATTGACGTCTCGCAAAACGCGAGTACGAGCAATTACGTCTGAAATGCAGGAGCTGTTTTCTCCTGAAAACAGCTCCGTAATTTCAGCCGTAATTGACGCTATCGTGTGCACATACCCTTTGTGTCATTACCTCATTACCTGGATGCCTATTGGAATTTGCAATATAACATTTAGGAGTTTCTGTAGTAAAAGTTGCAGGTATCCTGAAAAAATAGGTGCCCCATGTATTACCGCTGAATTTTATTTTTCAAAACTATTAGCAGAGATGGAAGTCTGCCTGAGATTCTGAAAATGTACTACCAATTTATGACCAGGATGTTATTATATTTATACTGTATTTGTTTTTAAGGAACTCTATCAAGAACGCACACATTCAAGGCTTCTTCTATGGTCTCTCTCAGGCAATCATGTTTTTTGCATATGCTGGAACTTTTCAATTTGGGGCATATTTAGTATCGGAAGGATACATGACATTCGATAACGTGTTTCTGTAAGTATCAGAGAATGCTGCGGTCCTTTTGCTGCGTTTTTGCAATACAGTGGTTCTAAACTGATGGGAAACTGACCAGGGGTGTAACATTCATGGTCGTAGGGGGTAAGAAGCTGATAGAGATGTAGGAGGGCCTGGTAAACTCTTGCAAAATGGGGAAACGCAAAATGGAGAAACAATATAGTAAAGCTTCCTTCCACACACATGGCCACAGCCCACATTGATGGTACATACAGTGGGTTATGTATGCAGATGACATTTCGTTGGACCCTGTCACCTCCTTTAAAACCCACTGCCAGGAGTATCAGACTGAGCATCTCTGAGAGGCTGAAGTGCTGATGAGGGGACTCCGAGGAGTCCCTGCACCAAGGAGGAGCTGAAGACAGAACTAGCTCAATTACATAACGGATTATCTGATTCTGGGGTCAGAACTAATTTTAGGATCGACTCTAGGGTCTGTATTAAATACTTCTATTATATATTACACTACCATGCATAACTTTTCAAAAGTGGGGGGCTTGTCCGGGACCAATATTTGCACTGGGGCCCATAGGTGTTTAGTTGCGTCATTGACATAAATAATTTCAATCCGTCACCTATTGAACTTAATAATAAAAAGAAACAGATCATGACGGATCCTGTAAAAAAAAAAAATCATGAATCATGGGACTAATAAAGCACTTTGCATTCAGTTCTAATCCCAAAGAGATAAAAAGGATCTGTCAAGGTCCACACTGCAAAAAAACACAATCTAAACCTGAACCCAACCTAAAGAGGGTTCATATCAAGAGGTACCGTGTCTGTAGGAGGAATAAGCATTGTATTTACCTATATGAAGTTAATACTATGTATACTATAACATGTGACATGTATAGTGTAACATATACAGGGGTGTATGTAGACGAGATCTCGGGAAATAAACAGAAAAATGATGTAGTGGTTCACCCTGCCGCAGTACGTTCCATTCCAGGCCATGAGGGTTTAGGGTTTGTGCCCCACCCTTGCCATAGCTTGTACGGGATATAGGTGGTATTTCCCATAATCCTGTTACCCCCACCCTTGTTTGCCAATGTTATGTGTCAGTGGCGTTCATACCACCCATTGGAAAGATGGATAGGGCCAAATAAGCAGGGGTCTTCCTTACCACAAGTTCCATAGCAACTGCTGGCGCTGCAATTATAATACATATGCCGTAACCTCTACAGAAACAAGATGATAGGCCATAAACTTATATATTCTGTATGAATGGTCTTTAACTTTTTCACGTTTTTTTTTAGAGTCTTCTCAGCCATTGTATTCGGTGCCATGGCGTTGGGTCAAACCAGTTCTTTTGCTCCAGACTACGCCAAAGCTAAGGTTTCAGCAGCTCATATATTCAGTCTACTTGAGAGGAAGCCTGTTATAGACAGTTACAATGCTGCTGGGAAAAAACCTGTAAGTAGATCCAGCCAGGATATTTTATTTCCTTCCAGGTTCCCAGAAAAATATTTAAAGGGGTTTCCCAATTTTACGCAAATTAAGTTTCATTACTGTATAAATAAAAAGTTCTACAATTTTAAAGTATACTTTGTTTCAAATTCTTCCCCTTTTCAAGATGTTTGCTGTCAGTGAAAACATTCTTGTTTACATTCCGAGTCTGAAAAAACGTACATACCTAGTCTTTTTCTCAGCTAAGGCTTCGTTCACATCTGCATTGTGGCATCCGTTTTAGCGGACCCTTTGAAATTGCAAAAGACAGACTGATGCCAGACTGAATGCAACGGAAGGTAAAATATGTTTGTTTTTGATGGATCAGTTTACCGGATCTGTCAAAAAAAACTGACTCTCTTCTTTCCGTTTATAATCAGTTATAACGGATTTGTTTTTATCTTTGCATCATTTTTAGTCTGCGCATGTGCACAAAAAAAAGGATCCATGAAACGTAATGTATAACGGATACAACGGATGGCATATCAGTTTGTATCCGTCATCCATTGACTTCAATGTTAAAAAGAACCCCGGAGGCTCCTTTCCATCATGTTTCCGTAATTTTTGACAGAAACAATAGCGCAGCAGACTACGGTATTTCTTCTGTCAAAAAATCGGAAATCTGACGGAACGGAGCCTGAGAACAACTGATGCAAAAATTTAACCCATTGAAAGCAATGGGTTTTTTGACAGACACGTTAACTTCCATTCTTGTGGTCCTCTGACGAATACGCTAGAACGGAAGCCACAACACAGATGTAAACGCAGCCTAAGGGTTTGCGACAATTGTATCCAGTCAATGCAATGCTCTGTGAGCTAAACAGCCTTGAGTTCAGACCGATACATTGTAGCAAACTAAGGCCTCATACACATTGCAGCGGGCCATGAAAACCACGATCGTGTGCATGGCCCCATAGGAATGAATGGGGCCACAATTCTCCCGTGGATTTTCGGGGGAATTGCGGCTGCAAAAGCACGTTCGTGTGCATGGGGCCTAACAGAGATATTTGTGCTGCTGATGTATTAAGGCACCATTCACACGAACGTGCTTTTGCGGCCACAGTTCCCCCGAAAATCCACGGGAGAATTGCGGCTCCATTCAATCCTATGGGGCCATGCACACGACCGTGGTTTTCACAGTCTGTGCATGGCCGGGAGCCCGGACCGCAGAAAGTACGGACATGTCTTATTATGGCTGTGTTCTGCGGTCCAGGCTCATTGAAAATAATGGCCTGGACCGCATGGCCCGCATGGCCCGCGATTTGCGGGCGGCTGGCGGCTGACAGTCCGCTGCCGGCCGACCCGAAAATCACGGCCGTGCACATGGCTACGGTCGTGTGCATGAGGCCTAGTTCGAGAGTATTGCCTAAACTGGATACAATACTAGCTAACCCTCATATGTGAATGCCATTCACTTGTAAGGGGCTGCAGCACCAGGCAATTCCGCCAGTACAGGTGAGCAAACATGGCCCTGTGGAGTGACGCTTCTCTATCTAGAGTCTGATGGAAGAGTCTGGGTTTGGGGAATGCCAGGAGAACGTTACCTGCCTGACTGCATTGTGCCAGTTTGTGCGGAGGAGGGATAATACTATGGGGATGTTTTTCAAGGGTCTGTCACTTAGTTCCAGTAAAGGGAAATCCTAATACTTCATCATCCCAAGAGATTTTGGACAATCGTAGCTTCCAATTTTGTAGGAACAATTTGGCGTTCAGCCCTTTTCTGTTCCAGCATAACTGTGCCCCAGTGCACAAGCTTCATAAAGACACGGTCGGGGTAGTTTTGTGTGGAAGAAGTCCTAAGAGAGTCCTGACCTCAACCTCATCCAACACATTTGGGATGAACGAGAACAGATATTGTGAGCCAACATCAGTGTCTGACCTCACAAATGATCTTCTGGACGAATGGGCAAAAATTTCCCACAGACATGCCAAAATCTTATAGAAAGCCCCCAGAAGAGTGGAGGCTGTTTTAGCTGCAAGAGGGGGGGGGGGGGGACTCCATATTAAGGTCTATGGATTTAGAATGAGATGTCATAAAAGTTCCAATACATGTAATGGGTTGGTGCCCCAATACTTTTGTCCATACAGTGTATCTCAGATGTACAGAAAGGATGTGATCTTTATTTAGGATAGTTGTGCCCCTAGTGGACATTATGGAAAATGTTAATTAAATACCCAGTAATAAAGGCATCCTCAGATACGGGGGGAATTTCTCAATTAAATATAATTGTATGTATTTATTATAGTCGCGCTGTGATGGGAATATCGTGTTTAAGGGAGTTCACTTCAATTACCCGACCAGACCAGATGTCTCAGTGCTTCAGGGATTGGCCATCAGCGTGGGAAAAGGAGAAACCCTGGCACTAGTGGGCAGCAGCGGGTGTGGGAAAAGCACCACAATCCAACTACTGGAGAGATTCTATGACCCGTATGATGGAGAAGTGGTAATTTTGTTTTTACAGAGATTTCCCGAAATGTACCTACAATGTGCATATAAAGTATAATCTTCATAATACCATCACGGTGCCAGATAATCCAAAATTCTTTGTCACTGAATGTATATACTTTCTCCAGGACAGCTGGCCCACAGGGGTCCTCAGTAATTGGGAGCCAAAGGGCTCCAAATTACCGACACCATGTTCTGTATATTAGCAAGAATTAGGAGACAAACGGAAAGGAGTATGACTGCAAGATTAGACTACACAAGCTTTGTTGTCTGTAACCATAGAGACACATAGGCCTGCATAGGAGCTGTATACGCAAAACGGTAGGATCTTTTTTAATAAAAGGATACTTGCAAAGCAGCTCCATTTTTTATCATAGATGCACTGGAGCAGTGAAAAATGGATGAGAAGGTGGATATCGTTTTTGAAAATGAAGCCCCCCCACTATGTGATAGTATTGTAGTATCTGCAATTCTCTAATATGCATCTATTACCCAAAGCCACGTAATAGGACTGCACAAAGCATAGAGACAAACATGTTCCAGTCATCAGTGTCTTTCTTGTAGAGCGTGGACGGATGTGACGTGAAGAGTGTGAACATCCAGTGGCTCCGAGCACAGATGGGCATTGTGTCACAGGAGCCTATGCTGTTTGACTGCAGTATAGCGGAGAATATCGCCTATGGAGATAACAGCCGGTTGGTGCCATTTGTAGAGATTGAAAGAGCAGCAAAGGAGGCAAATATCCAGAGCTTCATTGAATCACTCCCTGATGTAAGTCTCTCCTCCACTTTTTATAGGAAACTGTAATAAGGCCTCATGCACATGACCGTAGCCATGTGCACAGTCGTGATTTTTCGGGTCGGTCGGCCGGCAGCGGAGTGTCACACGCGAGCCGCCCACAAATCACGGGCCGTGAACATGGCCATTATTTTCTATGAGCCCGGACCGCAGAACATGGCTGTAATAAGACATGCCCGTTCTTGCTGCAGTCCAGGCTCCTGGGCCATGCACGGACCGTTGAAACCACGGTCGTGTGAATGGGCCCATAGAAATGAATGGGGCCGCAATTCTCCCGTGGATTTTCCCGTGTGCATGGGGCCTAACTAAACTTTTTACATGTCATAGTAAAATGTCAGAAGTTTTGATCGGTGGGGGCCGAGCACTGAGACCCCCACCGATCTCTAAAACGAAGTGGCAGAAGCGTTAGGATGAGCGCCGTGCCGCATCGTTTATGATCGGCTTTTTTCACAAAGCAGAGTGAGTGGTGTACGGACTCAAAGACTTTCTATTGAGCCCGTACACTGCTTTGAGAAAAGCCTATCAGAAATTAAAGGGAATGTGTCACTAGAATTTTTTTAATTTATTTTTTCAGTTGAACAATGAGTATAGAACTAATTACACATTGTTTTAATGTTTTTTATTTTTTTCACAAGTCAGAAAATATTATAAATTAGATTCTAAATTATAATATTTCCATGTGCTGGCCACTAGAGGGAGCAGTTACCAAAATTGCAGCATGGTCACTGTGGTAAAGCAACCTCATTGATTTCTGCTGCAAATTTGGGGTGGACACACTCTCAACTAGTGTTCTCACACAATCCCCCCTACCTTCTTCTGGCTAGTGCCGGGCGGGGGAGGGGTTTGAATATCTTCAAACCTCCTAAACTATGTGCCGCCATTTTACAGTGGCTGAGCAGACAGGATCGCACATGATGGGATTAGATGTAGGGGCTCAGCAGACAGTATCACACAGTCTCACATCATACACTGCCATAAAAATTACCTGCTCCTGCTGCTGCCGCCGCCTCTGCTCGTTTTACCAAGTTCCTGCCGCCTACGCTCCTCTTCCTTCCACCTTTGCTTCGTTGAAGCTATTGCCGGAAGCCGCGGCCGGAAGTCGTCATCTTACTGTCCGGCAGCAGCTTCCGTTCCACATGAAAATGGCGCCGGATTGCTCTCTAGGAACGAGCTTCGTTGATTTACTGGTGTGAAATGTGCATTCGCAGTTCACACACAAACGGCGCACGCTTCGGAGAATGGAACGGCTCCCGTTGTATGTGCCGTATAGCATCTTAGTATGTGTCGTTAATCGACACATACAGAGATGAAAAAAAAAATGGCAGCCCCCATAGAGAACTTAAAGCATGAATACATTAAAAAGTTTAAAGTGACAACATAAATAAAATATTTTTTTGTTTACATTATATAAAAAGCAATAAAATTACTAAATAAAAAAAATCATGACACCTTCCCTTTAAGTGGCACATCACTCACACGAACGCTTCTGCCACTTCGTTTTAAAGATCGATCGGTGGGGGTCTCAGTGCCCGTACTCCCACTGATCAAAACTTCTGACTTTTCCTTATGACATGTCAAAAGTTTTTTAAAGGTTTAGCTACCCTTTAAAGGAACAGTGTCACCCCCAAAAAAAAATTTATATCAGTTTGATGTTAGTGTTTTATTAAAAACTTTTATATTTATTTGTGTGTTTGTGTGTTACTTTTTTTTATTTTTTTACTTTTTCTTCCCTATGGGGGCTGCCATTTTTTTTCCATTTCTGTATGTGTCGATTAACGACACATACAGACATGGAATATGGCAGCTCCAGTCCCATAGGGAATGCGAACGGGGCCCGTTCCATCCACTATGGTGCACGCCGTCTGTGTGGGAACGGCGCATGCGCCGCTCCCACACAGTCCAAGTTGAACTGAGCGCCGTCCGGCGCCATTTTCCTGTAGACCGGAAGTCGCGGCCGGACAGTAAGATTACTACTTCCGGTCGCGGCTTCCGGACTTGTGCACTTGGAGCAGTGGCAGCAGACGGAGCGGACGGACCGGAGGGAGCGGCGGCGACTGGAGCAGGTAAGTGATTTCTATGTATGTTCGTGTTTCAGTGTGTGTTTACTAGTGTATGTAAACCTTCTACACTGTGTGTTAGCTCAAAAACTGGCGACACACAGTGTAGGAGGTTTGACCGTTCAATCCCCTCGTTTCGCCCGGCACTAGCCAGGATAAAGGAGGGGGGGATTCTGTGAGCTCACTAGAGCGAGGGATTTTTTTCCAATTTTGCAGCATAAAGCAATGTGGTTGCTTTACCACATGCAATGCTGCAATTTGGGGAATTGCTCCATCTAGTGACCAGTGCTGGGAAATATTATAAATTAGAATCTAATTTATAATATTTCCTGACTCGTGAAAAAAATAAAAAAAATTAGAACAATGTTTAATCACCTAAACACTAATTGTTTAACTAAAAAAAAATAATACATTTTTTGCAAGCAACATATTCCCTTTAATGCTGCCAGTAGACAGAGCAGATGCCTGCTGAAAGCATTGCTGACCTGTTTACAGGCAGGTATAACACAAGGCAATGACTGTGTCGTAGTAGGATCCAATGTGCTGACATTACACCCCGAAACGTGAGTCAAGTAGCCGCTGTTTGTTACTTTACACCGCCTTCATTTTGGATATATTTATCATGATTGCTTACTTACAATTACAACATTGTATTTCGAATCGTTACAGAAGTATAGCACTCGTGTTGGAGATAAGGGGACGCAGCTCTCTGGGGGACAGAAGCAGCGAGTAGCAATAGCAAGAGCTCTGGTCCGTCAACCAAAAATCTTGCTATTGGATGAGGCCACATCCGCTCTGGACACAGAGAGTGAGAAGGTAAAGGGTAAAGTTGTAGATACTTTCACTGTCTGTGTAGATTAAAGGGGTTGCTCTGTCTGTATTGCCCCTTTTTGTTGTTCAATTTCCCAGTGAAGCTGAAGAAGAAACCTATAGGCAGCCATGTAATATATACTTGCTGCCAGTCCTCTAGAGCAAAATCCACTCTACTGGGGAGGAGACTGGGATCTTTTCTCCCCAATTACCGGCAGCCACATTCTCTGCTCTGCAAAACTGCTGAACTGTACATCCTGTTCTAGCACAGATGTGGGAGGAAAGAACACTTCCTAACATTAGTAGTAGTCAGCAAGTGTTCTCTCCCTGCGCTGGGAAAAGCAGGCTGTGTACAGTACAAAAGACTGCGAAATAGTGGATGTGGGTGCCGGTAATCGGGGAGAAAAGCAGCCACATCCTCTGCTCAGCAGAGTCTACTGTACTGTATACAGCCCCTAAATAATACAGCCATACAG
Source organism: Rhinoderma darwinii (assembly GCF_050947455.1). NCBI lineage: Eukaryota > Metazoa > Chordata > Amphibia > Anura > Rhinodermatidae > Rhinoderma > Rhinoderma darwinii. Next base: position 325,005,424 of record NC_134691.1, read on the forward strand.
TTACCATGTAATATCACTATGTAAGGGCTAAACAATACCGCCACACCATGACCACATATTACCACCACATAGTTATGTAATAATACCATCATACGGTTACTGAATAATAGCTCCACATTATGATCTCATATTACCACCACATAGTGACTGAATAATACCACCATACTGTAACTGAATAATACTTCCACACCATGAGCACATAGTGAATAATACCACCATACGGTTACTGAATAATACTGCCACACCATGACCACTGTCACGATGCGGGGTGTGGACCCACTGGGCCGTACCGCGTAGCGGGATGGCAGCTGGCCAAACAGGTAAGTACAGACACTCGAAGTCCGGAAGTGAGTGCCGGCGCCTCACAGGAGGACGACACTGTAGCGAGGTAAGATGTCCATGGCCACGGCCGTCGAGGTTAACGACCGAACGACGGACCGTGGCCATAGACATTACAGTATCCCCCCCTCTTACGCCCCCTCTTCTTGGGACCAGAGTGGGAGAGAAACTTCCTCACGAGGACAGGAGCATCGATGTTCTCCTCTGGCTCCCAAGACCTCTCCTCTGGGCCGAACCCCCTCCAATCCACTAAATAAAATGTCCTTCCTCCCACCTTCTTGGTAGCCAGAATCTCCTTTACTTCGAAAGTCCCCGATGAGCCACCAGGGACCACTGTGGAGCTAGGAGTCCTGGAGTAGTGGTTCAGGACCACGGGTTTCAGCAAGGAGACGTGAAAGGAGTTAGGAATCCTGAGGGTAGGGGGTAGCCGCAGCTTGCAGGATACCGGGTTGATCTGTAGCAGGATTTCGAAGGGGCCGAGGAACCTAGGAGCAAATTTGCACGACGGGACCTTCAGCCGGATATTCCTAGAAGACAACCAGACTTTAGTCCCTGGAAGGAACTGCGGAGGCGCCTGTCTTCTTGTATCTGCCTCTCTCTTCATGTGGTCCACCGCCAACAGGATAGAAGATCGGGTCTGTTGCCATAACTGTAGAAAGTCCCTGAAGGTAGAATCGGCTGCAGGCACATGGAACATAGTAGAAACAGGAAGAGGTATCCGAGGATGTTGGCCGTAGACGATGAAGAATGGACTGGAGGTGGTCGACTCACTGGTGTGGTTGTTATAAGAGAACTCTGCCCACGGGAGCAACTGCACCCAATCATCATGGTGCCTGGAAACAAAGTGACGTAGATAGTTCTCCATGATCTGGTTAACTCTCTTGACTTGCCCATTGGACTGGGGATGATAGGCCGAAGGGAAGTCCAATTTTACACCGAGGAGGCCGCAGAGTGCTCTCCAAAACTTTGAGGTGGACTGGACCCCTCTGTCAGAGACAATATGCAGGGGCAAGCCGTGCAGACGGAAGATGTGTTGTATGAAGAGGTCAGCCAATCGCGTAGCAGACGGCAGGGCGGTCAAGGGAATGAAGTGAGCCATTTTGGAAAATCGATCCACCACCACCCAGATCACACTGCAACTCGCAGAAGAAGGAAGATCTGTGACAAAGTCCATAGCAACATGTTGCCACGGGGAAACGGGCACAGGCAGTGGTTGGAGCAGACCAGCAGATCTGGAGTGAGCAACTTTATTTGCTGCGCATACTGTGCAAGAGGAGACAAAGTCCATAAGGTCTTTGGGCAGCATGGGCCACCAGAACTGACGGGTGATTAGATCTTGGGTCTTACGAGCACCCGCGTGACCTGCCAGCTTAGAACTGTGACCCCAGCGAAGAATTCTTCTTCAGCCAGACGTACAAAAGTCCTACCCGGAGGAATGCCTCTAACTTGCAGGGGATTGACAGAGAAGATGCAGGATGGGTGAATAATATTCTGTGGAGATTCCATGGCGTCTTCGGTTTCAAAAGATCTAGACAAGGCATCGGCCCTCACATTCTTGTCGGCGGGTCGGTAGTAGAGTTCGAACCGTAACCGAGCAAAGAACAACGACCACCTGGCTTGACGAGGATTCAACTCAAATTCTTCTCAAAAACACACTTCTCCAACTTGGCATAAAGGCGATTCTCTCTCAGACGAAGCAACACCTGGCAGACATGACTGATGAGTTACTAGATCTGGGGAAAAAAATCAAAACGTCATCGAGATACACCACAACACAAACATAAAGGAGATCACGAAAAATGTCATTGACAAATTCTTGAAATATTGCGGGGGCATTACACAGGTCGAAGGGCATAACTAAGTATTCGTAGTCCCCATCACGAGTATTAAAGGCAGTCTACCATTCGTCACCTCGACGAATCCGAATCAGATTCGTAGGCCCCCCGCAGGTCTAGTTTAGAATTTTTTTTCGCCTCCCCCATATGCGATCAAACAGTTCAGAAATCAAAGGCCCCCTGCCTTTGATTTCTGAACTGTTTGATCGCATACGGGGGGGGCAAATTTTTTTTCTAAACTTGACCTGCGGGGGGCCTACAAATCTGATTCGGATTCGTCGAGGTGACGATGGAAGACTGCCTTAAATACTCGTGATGGGCACTACGAATACTTAGTTATGCCCTTCGACCTGTACCTGTTCTTCACCGTGATCTGGTTTAGGCCTCGGTAGTCAATGCAAGGACGCAACGATCCATCTTTCTTTTTAACAAAGAAGAACCACGCTCCGGCCGGGGATGAGGATTTACGAATGAAACCCCTCTCCAGGTTCTCCTTAATGTAGGCCGACATGGACTGGGTCTCTGGCAGGGAGAGAGGATACACTCTACCACGAGGAGGAGACAATTCAGGAACCAGGTCGATCGGTCATATGCCCGGTGTGGCGGCATAGTCTCAGCCACCTTTTTATTGAAGACATCGCAGCATGGAGAAACAAGAAGGCAACCCTGTCAAAGACTGAAGAGGGCCAGGCTGTGGTGACTGGACATGGCCCAGACAGCGGTCAAGACACTTCGAGCCCCACTGGAGGACCTCTCCAGAGTTCCAATCTAGGACGGGGGCGTGCAGACGAAGCCAAGGCAAACCCAGCAGCACGGGGTTGACGGCCTTGGACAGGACAAACAGGGAGAGAAGTTCAGCATGAAGGGCTCCCACTTGGAGTCTCAATGGCTTGGTTACGGACACAACTGGGTCTGGCAATGGCAGTCCATCCACCGAGGCAACGATCAGCGGCCTTTCAAGCGGGGTAGTAGGCAACTGTAGGAGATGCGCAAGGTCCTGGCAGACGAAGTTGGCTGCAGAGCCGAGTCCAGATATGCGGAGACCTGATGGGACGTCTCGCCAGCAATGATGGTTACGGGAATGAATAGTTTGGAAGGGAGTTCTTGATTCAATGTGTTGACGCCCAGGGTTGTCTCTCCAACCAAACCTAGGCGCTGTTTTTTTTGGGCTTGGGAGGACACATACGCACGACATGGCCAGCGAGGCCGCAATATAAGAAAAGTCCAGAGGTGCGCCTGCGCGGTTTCTCCTGGACTAATAATTTTAGTCGGTCTACTTGCATCGGGACCTCGGGCAAAGCAATAGAAGCAGGCAAGAGGGGTTGCTGAAAGTTGGGCGCCAGTCTAGACTGGCGCCGACGCTCCTGACGAACCTCGTGAGATCTTTCCCTCAGCCTTATGTCTACCCGAGTAGCAAGCAGAATCAAGTCGTCCAAGGCAGAAGGCAGGTCTCGAGCAGCCAGTTCATCCTTGATCTCGGATGACAGGCCATGCCAATAGGATGCCACAAAGGCCTCATTGTTCCAGGATAGCTCTCCTGCCAGAGCCCGGAACTGGACCGTATACCCGCCCACGGAGGTGTCCTCTTGGCGAAGGTTGAAGATGGCAGTGGCTGCCAATGAGACTCGCCCAGGCTCCTCAAAAACAGTTCGGAATATTCGCACAAACTCCTGCAAATCTCGGGTCTCGGACGTTCCCAGATAGGATTAGCCCATGCCAGGGCCTTGCCAGTCATGAGGGATATGATGAATGCGATCTTGGCTCCATCAGACGGAAATGCTCGAGGGTGCAGGGTAAAATGAATGTGGCATTGGCTCAGAAACCCCTGACAAGCACTGGCGTCTCCATCGAACCGGGAGGGCAATGGCGGTGAGAACCAAGGATCCGGACAGGAACTGCCAGGAGTAGTAACAGGAGGATCGGCTTGAAGGACTTGCATAGAGGCAGGAAGAGAAGCAACTAGCGTTCCTAGCTGCTGCGCCAGAGTCCACTGCCACGAGGAGCTGATCCTGCCTAGCTCGGAGATCCAGCAGATCCGCCTGCATGGTTTGGGAGGGTCCCAAGCCCTTGAATTGACCAGCAGAGTCCATGGCCAGAGCGTACTGTCACGATGTGGGGTGTGGACCCACTGGGTTGTACCGAGTAGCGGGATGGCAGCTGGCCAAACAGGTAAGTACAGAGTTCAATTAGTTCAGCGAGGGTACCTAAGGCAATCATAGGCAGTAGCGAGGCAGGCGCGTCCAGGACCAGGCGGCGGGAAGTAGTCAGGTGAGGCGTAGCAGATCAAGCGTAGACTGTAGCACAGCATGGCACTAGAACTAGGTAGCACGGAAACAGGATACGGGATACAAGAACAAGGTACACTGGGAAACACTGGGCGATCATAAGCACGACAAACGATGGGTAACAAACAACGCTCTGGCAAAGAGCAAGAGGACAGAGCCCTTTTAATAGCCCAGGGCATCCTGAGCTAGATTGCAGGCTTCCTGCAAAAATGCGCGCACTGGCCCCTTAAGGCCGTGCAGGCGCCCGCCGGAGACACTCGAAGTCCGGAAGTGAGTGCCAGCGCCTCACAGGGGGACGACGCTGCAGCGAGGTAAAATGTCCATGGCCACGGCCGTCGAGGTTAACGACCGAACGACGGACCGTGGCCATAGACGTTACAACTACATATTACCACCATACTGTTACTGAATAATACCACCATACTTTTACTGAATAATACCACCATACTTTTACTGAATAATACCTCCATACTGTTACTGAATAATACCACCATACTTTTACTGAATAATACCTCCACACCATGACCACATAGTGAATGAATAATACCCCAATAATGACACTGAATAATACCACCGCACCATAACCACATAGTGATTGAATAATACCACCACATCATGACCACATATTACTACCACATAGTAACTGAATAATACCAACATACTGTTACTGAATAATATTTATACACCATGACGACATATTACCACCACATAGTGACTGAGTAATACCACCCTACTGTTACTGAATAATACCACCATACTGTTACTGAATAATACCACCATACTGCTACTGAATAATACCACCATACTGTTACTGAATAATACCTCCACACCATGATCACATAGTGAATGAATAATACTGCCACACCATGACCACATATTACCACCACATAGTGACTGGACAATACCACCATACTGTTACTGAATAATACCACCATATGGTTACTGAATAATACTGCCACACCATGACTACATAATACCACCATACAGTTACTGAATAATACTTCCACACCATGACCAGAGATTACCACCACATAGCGACTGGTAATACCACCATACTGTTACTGAATAATAGCCAATATACAAACATCAATATCACCACCATATAGTGGTAGATACCAGTTCTACACCGGTCTAGACTTACATGACCACTTTTACCATCAACAAATAATCTCTGCAGAGATTGCTGCCCAGATATTTTTGTCTCCTCGCTTTTCCAGCTACCTCCCAACCTATGCCCCACCCTCTACACAAACTTTCCATTCTGCCGTTTCCCAAATACTGTCACTGCTGCCGACCCAGATGCCCCCTTAACTATAATTACCCCCCAAAAAATAATGCAAAACAGATTTCCGTAATGTTTTTCGCCCGGAACGTCCACTAGTGATTGTGATCGGCTGCAGCGGCGGTCACATGGGATGAAACGTCATCCCAGGAGGGCGCGCTGGGAGGAACACAGACTTGTGGGTAAGTACGAGATTTTTTTTGGGGGGATTTTTTTTTCTGAGTTGCGTTTTAATCGGTGGAAACCCGCTGCAACAAATAAGCACCGTTTACACAAATACAATTGACATGCTGCGCAATAAAAATCCGCACCGCAGGTCAATTTGAGCGTTTTTTTCCGCTTAGTATTTACGCAGCGTGTGGATATTGGTTTTATCTCATCCAATTTGCTGCTACTGTATTTGCTACTGATTTTTCGCAATAATTCCGTTGCGGAGAACCGCAATATTTACGCAACGTGTGAACTGAAACGAATAGTTTCTACTTATTGCCTTCTTCACAACAATAGTACCCTCTTGCTTTCTCTACTCAGTGATAGTGCCCCCCAAAATAATAAAATGAATACTCACCTAACCCCATTCCCACGATGAAGGGAGCAGCACAGACTACTCAGGCCTCTTCCGGTCTGTGGGCTGTAAGGTCAGTGGCGCGCCTGCCTGCATCAAGCCCCTGGTGTGGTTTGCGGCCTATGAGAGTACATGGCGATGCAGGGAGCGGAGGGTATCCAGGTCCTGAGGATACAGTCTAAGAGGGCGCAAAGGGCGATCATACGCAACTGTCCTTACTAATATAATCATGGTCACTGCTACCCACAAGATCGGCTCACTGATCTACACGGGCAGATTTAGGCTAGATCCACACTCATAATGTATATATAAACTCTTTAATTATAAATTAAATGTTATTAGAATGTACTATATGCCACAATACTCCGTTTAGATGTGTTTCCCTCAATCCTACAGGTTGTCCAAGAAGCTCTGGACAAAGCACGGGAAGGTCGCACATGTATCGTCATCGCTCATCGGCTATCGACCATTCAGAACGCAGATAAAATCGCCGTGATCCAGAATGGAAAAGTTGTAGAACAAGGGACACATCAGCAGCTTCTGCAGATGAATGGGGTGTATCACTCTCTGGTCACAATACAGCTCAGACCCAGATGAGAAGACCAGAGGTATCTCCAGAGAAGCGATGAGGTTTATGGATTTGGATGTTGTCCTAACAAGTCTGACTTGAAAAGCGAAGATGTCGAATGTCGAGATTCTACGCTTCAAAGAGAAGACTACATATATGTGCCGTATTGAGAAATACCGAAGAGAAATAGAACATGTACGACAAAAAAAAAACAACCAGATAATATGTAACTCGTAAATGCTACAAAAACACAGAAAAAGGCCATACTTACAAATGGACACAGCCAGGTCAGAAACGCTGATGAAGGAGTGAGCAGGTGCTTTAAATAATAATAGCCACTCCCACTAGTCTTGAGGGGAGTGGTGTGTGGTGCATGGGATGTGTAGTAAGAAATAATAAATGAATAGTGTGTGTGCAAGTGTAATACTATAAGTGAAATATAGGGGGCAGTAATGAGTGAAGTGCCTCAATAGAAATAAATGGATAATGGGGTGCAAGTGAGTGAAACATGGAGGGATAGTGTGTACGTCATGAGGCACAACGTGTATAGCCAGGTAGAAGCCTATTTATGACGCCTTGATAATTCATAGAGCGGGCTACCCTGCTTGCTATGCCAAACAACAACACACCATGCTCTCCCAGCATCAAAGACCCGGCTGTGTCCAAGAGAAGCAAATATACATAATAATGAAAAATACATGGGGTATTAGTAATCATTTTGGCCAAAAGGACGCTAGCTCGCAATCCACGACAAGGATCCCCATACTTGCGAGTCCCTAACTCCTAAACTGGAACAGAACGTTCCGTTCCAGTTTAGGAGTTAGGGACTCGCAAGTCTGGGGATCCTTGTCGTGGATTGCAAGCTTGCGTCCTTTTGCCCAAAATGATTACTAATACCCCAGGTATTTTTCATTATTATGTATATTCGCTTCTCTTGGACACAGCCGGGTCTTTGATGCTGGGAGAGCATGGTGTGTTGTTGTTTGGCATAGCAAGCAGTGTAGCCCGCTCTATGAATCAAGACGTCACAAATAGGCTTCTACCTGGCTATACACGTTGTGCCTCATGACGTACACACTATCCCTCCATGTTTCACTCACTTGCACCCCATTATCCATGTCTATTGAGGCACTTCACTCATTACTGCCCCCTATATTATTACACTTGCACACACACTATTCATTTATTATTTCTTACTACACATCCCATGCACCACACGCACCACTCCCCTCAAGACTAGTGGGAGTGGCTATTATTATTTAAAGCACCTGCTCACTCCTTCATCAGCGTTTCTGACCTGGCTGTGTCCATTTGTAAGTATGGCCTTTTTTCGGTGTTTTTGTATATGTCCCCTTGTTTTTATCGGTTCTGGTCGTAAATGCTACAGGTGTATGAATACATTTACAACTGGGTATTGCTATTCCCAGAGTCAACGGGACATGTCCCTACAGAGTCTGACACGGACTAATTAGTGTTGACAACATCAGACTTTGTTCCTATTGGCAAGAGGATTTATTAATGTATTCATACATTTCCAGGAGGAATAACAGAGGAATGGCACAATGCGGAGTTGGGGGGGGGGAATGCTCCAACATTGTAATTTTGTTTTAGGACAGCCAACTAGTCCTCTTTACTGTATAAATATTATAGAAGATCACATTTTTAAGACATCTAGATCCAGGGACGTGGAATAGGTTTTGATATATTGTCATTCTATATAAATTGCAAACGTGAAAGAAAATGTGTTCAAACAATTTAAAATAATTCAATTTATAAAAGGTTTTACAAAGTTCTCCGGACTTCTGAATGGCAAAATGCTTAGACATGCAGTAACCAGAGGCGTAACATGAAGGCCCTGGGCCCCAATGCAAAATGAGTTACCAGCCCCCACCTACCAAGTGCCATTTATAATACTGGCGTCCGATTCCTCTTCACCCATTATAGATACGTCCTATTATAACTAGGTAGTCCCCATACTGATCACACATTTATAGCATGTCTATGGATAAACGCTTTACCGGAGGTGCTAAAACTGTATTGATATAATGTATTATCGGAGAGTGACTCATTCATACAGACAACCACGACGTATTCGGTTTTAATAGTTTATTTTCTATATTAAAAATCTCATGAATAACAGTCAGATGAGCTACAAGGGCTTCTGAAAAGCAGCACTGAGGTTGGAAGTATACAGATAAAAATACATTCAGTCTGAAAGGCATAAGTACAGTCGTCAATCTGATCGCATGTCGTCATAGTGACTAGAACATTTCCTGAAATATTACACTGAGGATTAATAACACAGGCTAGACCGCAACTTAAGAGAGACCTATTAGTATAGGTTAAACATTTGAAAACTTTTTTGTCATATCTTACATCCATCCTGAGATATGATCATTTGAACTTACAGGCCCAAAGCCTGAGGCTGCACTACTGAGAGATTCAAGATTCTGATGAAAACATGTTAACTGGGCCGATGTCTTCAAGACATCAGTCTGTTTACGCTACTTTTTAAAAAGCATCGGAGAAGAACTGTGCAATTAAGAGGCATGCACCTTTTAATTAATTTGGCGCAAATCTCTCCGACTACCCTCATCACTCTGACTGTCGTAAAATGCACAATTATTAATAACATGGGTCATTGTGTGGATCCACATAACCAAATACACCGACGTCCCCTATTTGAGCCAGGAAGGATATATATATACTACATAATTACGAACATTTGAAAACAAAATGTTGGGACATTTAAGCCACTCCCCAATTCCACCTGGGAACACCCTTTTCAAGAAAATTTGCATAAACGCAGCCTCTTTTGTGGTCTGGTTCTCAGGTTTGTCTTGTGAAAACTGGGACTGTTGGACACTAAAAGAGGCCGTGTTGTTATCAGAATCTCTCAGTAGTGCAGCCTTAGGCTTTGGGCCTGTAACTTCAAGTGATCACATCTCAGCATAGAAGTAAGATCTTTAAAAACACTTTTCACATTTTAATATATGTTAAAGGGCCCATTTTTGAATGTCTTCTGTTAGGTCTCCTTTAAAATTGCATAGGACTCACATAAAAATAGCAGATCCCCTATGGGGGAAATAATGCATACAAGTTGCTAGTATTGCAGAAAATCCAAACACGTTGAAAAGCCTTGCACAATTTTATTCCCCCATAAAAAATACATTCGACTGATTTTTATGTGAGCAGCGTGTCATTTTACGCGGTTGTATAGTCCCAGCCTTAATGTACAGACATGTAATGAAGCTTATAATTACGATACATGTAATGAAGAACAAAAAATAAAAATAGAAAAGTTTTAAAAACTTTGGCAACCAAATGGGTAGTTGCTTGCATTTTCTATTGGTCACTTGGAAAGAAGATGAAATCTGATTGGTTGATGTGAGAAACACCACTGTTCTTAGTTACAATTATTAAGGCATAATTAGCCTCGTGTATCACTATGACCTCAGAATAACGTGGGTTTGTTGTCCATAAAAAAAGAACAAAAAAAGAAGCTTCTGTTCTCCAATACAAAGTTGAGTTTAGGAAACGGAAGCTGAACGGATTGGTTGCATTGGGAAATATGGCCATTTTTTCCTGAGTCTCTATGTGTACAGTGTGTGGGATGGTGCCCTCTAGTGGTGAAGATATACAAAAATTCTTTGCAGTCCAAAAAAACATTCATAATTTCAGTCTAAAACAATGTATATCCTCTAGCTGTACCAAATTGGACTGTACAGTACCGGTACTTAAAGGGGTATTCCCAGAATCAGAAATGATCGCCTATCCACAGGACAGGTATTACTTTTCGGATTGCTGGGGGACCCACTGATGGGATTCCAACTGATCGTGAGAAGGGGGGGGGGGTCCTGAACCCCATCATTCCTTCTCACTGCTCGACACACGACGTTGAATAGAGCAGGGGTCAACCATATGCGCTGCTGCTCCATACAAAGTCTACGGAGATTACGGAAATAGCCAAGTGCAGCTCTCGGCTGTCATTCTCATAGACATTGAATGGAATGGCGGGCGCCTGCTTGACTGCGGCTCCATTCAAACTCCTCCTCACTGTACCTCCAGGATCGGTGGGGGTCCCAAGAGTGGGGACCCCAGCGATCAGAAAATGATCCCCTATCCTGTGGATTTATGATTCTGGGGAAAAACCCTATAACTTAACTTTTTTTTACAGTTTCAGACTCCCACATTTTGTGATCGGAGGGTATGATGATACACAGACATTTATCTATGGGCATGGTCTTTGGACCAAAAAATAACACTAATGGATCAATTGGAAAGGACTCGTGCTTCTGCATGTGCCAAATTTGTACCATTATGAAATATTTAGCAAAATGAACATTTTCTGAGTGTAAAATTGTTAGATTCCAGATTCAATTGCAATTCTGAGCCAGTACAGGTTCTGGATTATTAGAAATTTTGTATAATCAAATGCCGGATTAAATTAATTTGACTGTTCTCTGAAGTAAGACTTACACCTGTTGGGGTAACACCTCTAACATGGCGGCCTCCAGAGTACATTTGACAGGTCCATGTTTAAGGCCCCATGCACACGACCGAAAAATAATAGGATGAAATCTACGGTCGTGTGCATTGGGGCCTAACAGAGAGATGAAAGGATATAAGAAATGGAATACTGTAGGCGTTTTATTACATTATTATTATAGTTGAAACACTTTTTTGTGGCTATAAAACCACAAGTGCAAAGATTTTACTGAAATGAAGATCTATAAATGTGCCAAACTGATTATTATAATCTCCTGAATACATCGCAGGTTTGGACACTTTTTACGCCCCAAATGTTTCGAATATTCCAACAACATCAATGAATTCCGACATTTACAGGATAATCTACCAATGTAATGGCGTCTGTCGTGTCATTTCTTCCCAAGTGTTTCAATATCATCTTTAATTCAAAGCAAATAAGAAAAAAAAAGCCATAAAAATAAAGCAATGAAATAAAAAATCCCTGCACCTTCCTCTCGAAGTAGGTGATAAAACGGCTAAAACGCGTCTCCATGACACAACATGGCTGTGGTAGACTTTAGTGGGTTTCCTATGAGATTGCATTGTTTTTGCATTGTGTACTCTGCATTGTTTTATGCTTTTCTTTAGGACCTGCATTGGGTTTGCATTGTTTTGTGAACAGACAGAGCCGGCAGCGTTGCAGGGTGATATGTACTAAAGTGGTGGGTAAAGCGGGTACTGCCCCACTAAGGCTCGTTGAGGTCGGTCATGCTGCTGGGAGCCCACCTAAAGTTAAAATGGCAGTGTAAATGCTTGTTTCTCTGACACGAAAGTTGAAGGAAAATAAAGTACGACACCAAAATCCATGACGGCCATTGACTTCAATCAGTCTTCCTAAGCAGAACGGTGCTGGATATGGCACTCTCATTTAGCTACTATGAGGATACAGCCTGGGAACCACCCCATGTATTAGATCAATTTGCCCCAATACTGCATAGGACACCGGGAAAAACCCCACCATCGTAAAAGCACCGTAAATGCCGCCAGATCTCACGTCTCGATTTGCTGTGTACAATCTATTGCTCCCTGTTATCAGCTATTTCAGGCGGAGTAGAAACGGACTCGAATGTCCTTCAATAGGGTGACTGACAGGAAGTCCATAAAAATCTTTATCTTCTATTCCGAGAACCTCCGCTTCTGGAGGAGAACTGTAATGGAGTTTTGTGCAGATACTCAATGGCTTTCTGAGACATTTTAAGAAATGTGATATAAATTCTGCACGACGATCCAGATAAAACACCAGGGAAAGTTTGATCAAAACTGGTGCAAAGGAAAAAAAAAAAGGGGCAACCAATTAATTTTTCCTCCTAAGGGTTTCTGGTTGGTTGCTATGGGAAACTGCACCACTTTTCCTTTGCAGCAGTTTTGATAAATCTCCCCCTCAGTGTTCTGGAGAAGCGTTATTTATACGGTCACCAGAAGTTGGAATTGACTTCACTAACGTGTGCTTTTATATTTCTTTGGATAAAGGATTTGAAAGGCACCATGTTAACGTATAACACTGGCATAAGGCCCTGTTCACATCACGTCTTGGCCTTCGGTTTAGTGTGTACGTCAGGAAAGCTCCCGACATACACATTAAACTGGTCCATAGGGCTCCATTGTCAGATGAGACCAAGTGTCCTTCTGGCCTCTGCTTGGGCGTTATACGTCAGTATACCGCACATAGAAAAGTATGGAAAAACGTAGCAGTACTATGCTATACCATTCCAAAAAGAGTCCAGTAAATAAAAGTCCATGATTTTTGTTTTTAACATTGTCGTCCATAGGTGACGGACGCCACTGTATACCATCCGTCAAAGGCACCCGTTACACAGCTACGTCATGAGCTTTTCGAGGACGTATCCGTTAAACGGATGCACTTATAGTCGACGGATGTTCTAAATGGATGTCTAACAGTGGGATCCCTCACCCATAAGATGGAATATCGGTTTAACAGATACGTCACGTACAGGATTCATGAGAGATCACGCCCTATCCATTGAACGGATACCATTGTAGTCGAAGGATGACGAGTGCAACTGTTAGGCACCAATCACAGCCTATGCTTAATGTATACGTTGGCAGCTTTTCAACGCGTAAATAAAAACGTAATGTATACATAGCCTAAGAAAGCACATCCCTGCAGCCCAAACATTAAATGACTTTGCTGAAAGCAAATTCTATATAAAAACGTATCTCTGCTATAGATAAAGTGTTTAAAAATTGAGGGCAATGCGTCTGGCTCTGTCTGTAGGACTGTGGCGGGTCCCGATATACAAATATTGCTGTGTAAGGATTTGTAAAATATTGTGCCTTAGGCTCTGTTCACATAACGGAATCCATGACGCTGCGCCGGATCGGTCGTACAATGGATCGCAGTTGTGCATTGTAATGGGGTTCCGTTGTTTTGATGGGAAGATTAGCACTGCTGTTCTTTCCGTCAGTGTGACGGAGCCTCCAACACGGGTGTGAACACAGCCTTATATATTAAAAATAGAAAATTACCAACACACAGACATGTGGTCATCCCCAACTACAGCCGAGCGCTGACCATCAGCTCCAGCATGTCATTGAAGTTCTGGAACACGGTCTGGCACATCTTTTCGGCGTCGGTTTCCGGGCTGGACTTCCAGGCAGTGCAGGTTGCAACAAACCTGAAAAATTACACAAGTGAAAATATTTTAAAAATTCTACGTCTAAAACCAAGATTTAATTTCAATGATCTTGCACTTAAAAGTCTAGGAGAGTGCCGGATTATCAGATTACTAAACTAATAAAAACTACAGGGTCACAACATCCATCTAAAAGTCAGAACTGCTACCCCGGAAGTTCACATTTATCAATTACTGGTCAGCCCGTGAAGTGTTGGTCTTCTGCAATGCTTTACTAAACCAACGGTGACTGCATGAAAATTACAGGCCATGGAAAATCTGGATTAAAAATAAAAAAAACAGACTATACATGTACTAATGTTACAAAAAAAAAAGGTACAATAGATAAATATTTTAAAGAGGACCGTTAAGGCCGGGTTCCCACTGGACAAATTTGCTGCGTAAAAAACACGCAGCATATCCGACCTGGAACCCGCAGTACAGTGGCGCTTTTTTCGAACCGAGTAAAAGCCGCTCATACTTACGTAGGTCGTTGTTATGGTCCCTCCTTCGCAGTCCAGTCCGGCCTGGCCTCCCTGGATGACACTGGAGCCCGTTTGACCGCTGCAGCCTGTGATTGGCTGCAGTGGTCACATGTAATGCAACGTCATCCCAGGAGGCTGGACTGCAGGAAGTGCATTCTGGGTATGTTTTTTTCCTTAGTTCCGATTTTACAGCGTAATCACTGCGAATACGCCGCAAATAGCCGCAACACTGGGCCTTCTGTTGCGGGTTTTAAATTCCCATTAATTTCAATTCGCAAAACCGCCATTGAAGAGCAACAAAAACGCAGCATAAATTGACATGATGCGGAATTAAATTCTGCACCACAGGTCAATTTATTAACATTTACGCTGCGTTTTTTTCCGCAGCGTGGGCATTGGATTTCCTGAATCTCTTCCGCTTTGCTGCTACTGTAAATGCTGTGGAATTTCACCACAGAATTCTGTTGCAGAAATTCCACAGCGTTTACACTACATGGGAACCCGGCCTGACCACTCCTGAATTGACAACTGGGTGTTACCAGTTGGGGGTGTGTCCCTACACAGACTCACAATGTCCAATCAGTGCGGATAGTGCCAGATTATGTAGAGACACGCCCCTTTGCCAAGGAAAATCGTAGCACTCAGTTGTCGATCTATTCATTCACTTCCAGGAGCAATAACAGAGGAACGTCACAAAGAAAAGATGCTCCAGAACTGTTATTTCATGGGGAATACAAGTATTTACTAAAACCGACATGTCAGGAGAGGTGACGGGTTACCCATTCCCAGAGATAAATCTAATCTATTCACTGACATGTGGCAGGGCCCCTCCTGACAAATGCTCATGCCCTAGTGGCAGTGTGAAGTCCGTTGACAAGATTCTATCTACATAATGCCAAACCTAGGTTAGTAGAAGAAAAGGAATATCCCTGGGCTCTACCTACCCCTGCTGACCCTTCTCTACTAATGCTTTACAATACTACATGCTATGATCTCCCAAAAGACTGTATGAGGAATGACAGGAGTGGAGAGCAGAACTGTCAATCAGACTGTAGTCACGCCCACATTCAGCTGCTCACATTGTAAATATTAGGACAACACAACAAACAAAATCTTTATATACGTATTATACTCCTGGACAATGGTAATGATAGCATCATATAATTTGAGGCAGGCACAGTCTTGTAAAAAAAAATAAAAGGATAAAATGTTAAGAAATAAGAGTGCAGATAGCTGAAGACAAACCGATCATCTCGGATTCTATAGAAAAAGCCATATCCATCGTGTATCATGGGAACAACAGCTCCATGGACAGTTGTGTAGCCCACAAGACTTGTAGAAAGGACAAAGTTTCCACCTCCTCCACTGTGGTCAAACAAATAACATTGTAAATAAAGATATAAAATATTAGATAAATAACTGCAGCATAGAATACCAACATTGTATGCATATAGTTTTTATAACAACTTTTACTTGTAATACCATGCCTAACCACATGGTGTGCTAATAATGCAAAACATACATAATATAAAATACTGTAAGGCGCCACCCAGTGACAGAAATATTTAGTGCAGTATTTATATTTTTTACGATGCAGGACATCATGAGGTTTCTCTAATAATTCATAATGTAGAAAATAAGTCGTTGAATCTCCACAGTTACATTACAATCGGAATATCTCCCCTTGGATCTATGATTTATTGTATAATACTTTAAATGAGTGACTAATAACGTCATTATATTCACCTTTTTGTGAAAGCTGGGTCGTTATACAGCTCTGGCACAGCCAGTCCTTGCTCTTTTGCAATAAGGAGAAGACCCAACAGATGGCGGTCAAATCCTGTAAATAAGGAAATAGAGATCTATCATCACAAACCATCATCATGGGGTGGAAGAAGATACACAAGGCAGAAATATGGGTATTCCAGTAATAGTAAGTGATTGTATAATACTAGGATATGTATGGCTGCCCGCATTTTCCACCAACGGCTGATCATAGAGGTTTCACAAGCCGGGCCCGCAGCAATCAGCTGATCGCCAGTAGGCTTTATTTCAAAGAGGGGTCGTCATGGGGAAATGAAAACTATGCTCAATATTATGTTATAGAGTATTATTATACTATATTAAAAAGTTGAGTAAAGTGGTCAGTGGTTTACATATCTTCAACCACTTTGTAATTAATGTATTTTTTATTGACTGGAGAAAAGTAAATTTAGAAATCATCTGGACTTTCGTTATCAGAGAGCAGTGCATTGTGGGAGCTCCGATAACAAACCTAGAACCGTTGTCTGGTCCATAAGAAACCAGCAGAGTTTAGAACTATTGAAAGCAGCTCTGTATACGAATAGCGAACATAGCATGAAATAACGTGAAACCAATGCAAAAACATCAAAGCAAATTAGTTACAAAGTTACTGAACTTTTTATTTACGTTTCAACTGCAAAATACTGTTAAAAAAAGGGGGAATTCTCCTTTAAACATTGTATTATAGGAAGGATTTTAAAAAGGACCCGTCAGCTCTCCTTTGTGGTGTCGTGAATAGTTGTATTCCCTATGAAATAGCAATTCTCGGGCATCTTTTCTTAGAACTGTGCATTGTACTATTCCTCTGTTGTTCTGCCTGGAAATGTATAAATACATTGACAATCTGGTGTTACTATTCCCCTGGTCATCTGGGCATGTCCCTACACACTTTAACACTGTCCAATCCGTGTAGATAGTGTCAGAATGTCAAGGGGCACATCCTATTGAAGAGAGGAATGGTATAACCCAGTTGTCAATATATTCATACATTTCCAGGAGGAATAACAGAAAAACATCACAATGAATAGTTCTAAGAAAATGTGCAAGGAGAGTTAATAGTTATATATTTTTTTCCTATAGGAAATAATAGAAGCTGCATACATCGTGGACCTTACATAAATTCCTGGAGAGCTGAAAACGTATTGCAAGTATTAAAGGGGTTTTCCCATCAGAGACATTTATGACATATCCACAGGATCTGTCATAAATCCCAGACTGATGCGGGTCCCACCTCTGGGTCCCGCACCTATCTCTAGAACGGGGCCCTCTAAACTCGTTCTACTGCTCTGTGTTGTGTCTGAATCGTGTGATTTACAACCATGAATTACGGAAACAGCCTAGCTCGCTGAGCTACGCTGTTTCCCTAACTCTCATAGTAGTGAATGGCAGTTACAGATGCAGCGTAGCATGCGAGTTACGCGGTTTCCGTAGGTCATGGCCGGAAATCACACGCCTCAGCCACAACACACAGCAGAACGGGGTTTAGGGGGCCACGTTCCAGAGATAGGTGCAGGTCCCAGAGGTGGGACCCGCATCTATCTGACGTTTATGACATATCCTGTGGATATGTCATAAATGTCTCTGATAAGAAAACCCCTTTAACTTTCATTTATTTCCATTTACCTTTCCCATTCTGGCATTCATTCATCATCTTGTCATGTTTTGCAAATGCCTTGAGCATCAGTGCTTGGCGCTGGGCATGCTGCAGAAATAGAAATGTAAAAGTTATCCACTTCGCCATAACATTTATCATTCTAGTGATCTAGTTTAATGGAACTTGCGCAGAGCTGAAGTCAGAACCTACAGTAGAAGCAGGATCCAGCATGGACCGGCACCAATTCACAGCTTCCGTTGTGCAAGGCCTCATGGTTTCTGTGCGACCGTGATAGAACATCCTAGTAGTAGCCGTTTCATAACAGCAACCGGGGCTATGCCACAGAAAAACCGAATAGATAGATTTAGCATTATTACAGCTGCAATATTCTTACACTTTTTGAGGGTACATAGCTAACTGGGGGTGCGCTCTGAACCACCAAGCAACTCCAACATTAAGAGCAACTTTCAATCAGTAATTCACAATCAGGTTGACAACTCACAAAATAATTCTATAGAAAAAGTTGCCTGAAAGTGGAAAATTCCATAAATCCTATTTAAAGAGGACCGGTCGCTAGGTCATATAAGTTTAACTGGTTTACTGACCTGAACAGCGCTGTCCCCCTGATTCTAGGGCTGTTTTTCTTCTTTTTTTACATGGACCCACCTGTTCTAGAGATATTTCCCACTGTTGTGTTGGCTCCCTATATGCTAATTTGCTGTAGTTAGCCAACAGGGTGGAGCTAGCTTCCCTGCCTCGGATGCTGACCAATCAGCATGAGCCAGCTTGATGGTAGTCCACGCCCTGTTGGCTAACTATAGTAAATTAGCATGGAGGGAGCCAGCACAACAACAACAACAACAACAACAGTGGGCCATATCTCTGGAACAGGGGTCGGGGGTCCAGGGGAAAAAGAAAACCAGCACTGGAATCAGGGACACAGCGCTATTCAGGTCAGTAAACCCGTTCAACTTATATGACCTAGTGACAGGTCCTCTTTAAAGGGAATGTTACCTTCTGAAAGGTCACTCAGACATGTTAAAGGAGGTCATCTATGGGGTCTGTGCTTTGAGTCCTCCCCCTATTGATAGATTAAAGGGGACATGGCGTTCCTCTGTAGTCGGAAATTCTATTTTACTACAATGGGAGTGCATGCAGTCACAGGGCACAGACCCAAAGAATGTAATGCATCTTTAGAAGAGGTCAGAGCTCTGTTTTTTGAATACTAAGCTCCAAATCCCCTGCTTCACACAACTAATAAAATTCTTGCTACCTGCAGGCACCACTAGGGGGAGCATAGGACCTTACCGCATACAACTTGATGCATTGAACTCAATTATACAACAATATGCAGTAAGCTGCCCCTAGTGGTGGCTGCAGACAGTCACAATTTTATCATTTTACGCTATATCTGTGCAGAGTATTTGGAGCGCTGTATCGGCAAAACAAAACTACGATCGCTACAAAGATACGTTAAGAAATTAATCATCACATTGACTGGTAAAAGGTTGCAGAAACTAATATTGCAATAAGTAACAACGTAACATGAAGTCATGTGAACATTTTAACCCTTACCGTCCATGAAGTTTGTAAAATGCCAACTGGAGAGAAAGCTGGACAAACGTGTCTGGGTGAAGTTTCTTCTTCTTCACAAGCGACTTCCCAAAAGACGTAAAGGCGTAGTTGGCTACCTGTAAATCAGACGCCTGGGAACGGAGGAAAGAGCTGAAAGTCAACACAATTGAAATATTCCGCTCCAGATACAGTGGCAAAATAAAGATCTATAATTATAATACACATTAATGGAGATTCTCCACTGATGGGTCTGTAAATAGTATTTGTACGATCTGCACATTTTGAGAGGCGCAGCACTACATCAGCAACTGTGATTCGGGTAAAACCGTAGTAAAAATCACATTAGCCTGCTCTCTGCTGCACCACTAATACCAAGTGTGAACAGGGGGTTGTCCAGAATTAGAAAAAAGGGCCTGCATTTTTGTTTTTTCCATTATCTCGCAGGACAGTCTATGGGCGGTGTCTGGTGTTGCAGCTCAACACCATTCAAGTGTATGAGGTTGAGCTGCAGAACTAGTCACAGCCCATGGACGAGTGTGGTGCTGCTTCTGAAAAAAAACCAGGCCCTTTTATCTAACCCTGGACACCCCCTTTAGATAGATTTTTCGAGGATACGTAATCACTTGTGATCAGTGGGGAATTCGACTGCCGGCACCACTGCCCACCCTCAAAACGAAGGGGTTGTAACACTAGTTTAGACCTGCGGATCCTTTATAGTTTTTTAATTCACAGCAAGGACCCCAGTCACCTGCTGTACAGGGGTTTGCTTGGAATAGTTTTGCAGTTTCCAGCGGGTGGCCAGTGGTGACGCTGTGCAGGGAAAACGTCAAAGGGGCCCCTGCCCCTTTGTTCTCGGAATCAACATGGAACCCCGGAGGACAGAAAGCGGCCAATCATAATGTTCTGCCATATCCTAGTATTAGGTGAAAACATTATATGATGGAATACCCCTTTAACACCCCATTAGCTACAATGCTATACACAAGTTTATTTTATTTTTTTAATAAATAGAAAAACGTAAAATAAAAGCTGAATTTCATCTATAAATAGTGGTCCCGGATAAGAAAAAAAAAGGGTTTTATTTTTTCCCTGAATTAGTGCCATACTTGTCCAATGGCTGTGTCTTGTATTGCAGCTTAGCCCTATTAACTTGAATGGGTCTAAGCTGCAATACCAAACATAGCCCTTGGCCAGGTGTGGCGCTGTTTCTAGAAAATAATGAAACTCTTTTTTTCTAATTATGGACAACCCCTTTAATTAATATCATGCTCTTTATTGTCCCTCAATCTTAAAACATATTCTGATTTTACCACTAAGAGTATACCTGAGTCTGATATTGTGCTTTGGCCAAAGCAATATCATTTATTATTTTCTGATCCACAGTGAAGACCAACTCTTCAGGATTTGCAAGCTCCCGAACGAAAGATGAGCCCTGTCAAGAGCAGGAGGCATTATATAGACATTATATTGACCAAACAATCCGAAATCGGTTACAATATGACTACGTACCTTCCAGCGCCCCTCACAGGCTTTGATGTTCTGATCAATGTAGTCACATAATGATACAAGCACCATGGCGTCAAAAGGCGCGTGCTGCAAAACACAGAATATGACATCACGACCCGGTACGAGCTGCACAGCGTTCATGCTGCAACCTCAGGTGCGGGGCAAAAGAGGAAGGATGCAAATATCAGAGTGGTTTTCTATGATATACTAAATGCATAGAGAAAATACATATATATAGAATTATTCTCTTTTTCTTGGATGTTTTCCACTGGAGAGATAGTTTTCAAATTCTGCCTGTACCATCGTCTTTGGTTACGTTATCAGACTGAACTACTTAAGGCTATGTTCACACGGAGTATTTTGGGGGAGGAATATCTGCCTCAAAATTCCGTTTGGAACTTTGAGGCAGATATTCCTCTCCCTGCACGCCGATTTTCGCGGCGATTATCGCGCCGTTTTTCGCCCGCGGCCATTGAGCGCCGCGGGCATAAAACAGCGAGAAATACACTTTCTCCTGCCTCCCATTGAAGTCAATGGGAGGTCAGAGGCGGAAGCGCCCGAAGATAGGGCATGTCGCTTCTTTTTCCCGCGAGGCAGTTTTACTGCTCGCGGGAAAAAGACGCCGACGCCTCCCATTGAAATCAATGGGAGGCGTTCTCGGGCCGTTTTTGCCGAGTTTTGCGACGCGGTTTCCGCGTCAAAAAACTCAGAAAATACCCTGTGTGAACATAGCCTAAAAGGGCAACAAAAAATATTGACATGTTGTATATTAAACAGTTAGAGAATATTTCGTATATAATTAAAAGGGTTTCCCAGTTTAGAGAACCCAATTTCATACACCCTATTAGGGAATTAGAGGGGTCCTTTGTTGAGGATCCTCATCTGTTGGCCAGAGCGGTTACAAAGAGTGTCTCTTTCGCTCCGGAGGACCTGTCCTGTGCTGTATTACACAGACAACCCATTGATTTAAATGGGAAGTGTGTAATGCTCAATTTATCCTGTGGCGGCGCTGCAGGGTAATTGAACACTAACTGCCAGGTAACAAATAACAGCTGATCGCTGGGATTCCCAGCAGGGGGACACTTTGTGATGAACTTAATGTCAAGGGACCTTTCTAACAAATAGAGATTGTTCAAAGCGGGGAACCCCTTTAAATTAGATTTATATAAAACATACATGTATAGATCTCATCCTGTAGCAGCCAAAGCATTGTGTCACATCCGACTGCAAGTGAGTAGCAATGTGGCTGCAGCTAAGGGGACACTGTAGCATCATAAGTAGGACAAGTCACGGTGCCCCGTTACTGTAGCAACCTGGTATACGGTCTATGATACCGCCGCAATATCACCAGCTCTACTTACCAATAACGGTACAAGATGGAAACATATCAGTAGTATTTATATTAGACTTCTTAGAGTACTGCGCAGTCCCCCCTCCCCCAAATATGTTGAACTTGAGGAGACTTGTCTTTTTACTCTTTACTATGCTATGTGACTATAGGAACAGCATTTTTGTATGAGATGAGGGCTCATTCACATCTGCGTTC
The DNA here is from genome assembly GCF_050947455.1 of Rhinoderma darwinii. Classification (NCBI taxonomy): domain Eukaryota; kingdom Metazoa; phylum Chordata; class Amphibia; order Anura; family Rhinodermatidae; genus Rhinoderma; species Rhinoderma darwinii. The sequence goes on from NC_134691.1 coordinate 325,027,970, forward strand.
CAGGTTCCGTTGTTCTGCTCCATCATAGGAGCAGAAAAACAGGAATACCGGAGGATCGGGAACCGTTGTATGACACAAACGGCGCTCAACGGAACCCATTGAGTTTTGTTGGGTCTCCATCGTTTTGCTGGACATAATTGCGCGGCATGCTGCGCCATTTTGTCCGGCAAAAACAACGAAATCTGTGACTGAAGCCCTTAACGGAGCCTCCAACGCAAATGTGAACAGCCCCTTAGCAAAACCGGAGATACACAGCTTCAAAGCTCTGCTTCTTGCATATAAAACAGATGATAGACGTAACAATAATCGCTTTGTGTGAATAGGGACCAAAATGTTTATTTTTGGGAAGTTCATATATGTAACAAGCAAACAGCTGTCCTCTGTTTACTGCAGGGGAGGCCTGTTCCTGGCAGGGAAGTGTGGGGAAGCAACATCGCTCGCCATAATTAAAATGCAGTTCATGACAACGGCTGCTCAGGAACTACTGCTCTGAAGGAGACGCCCACGTGAGACCCCCATTGATCTCCGTAACATGGCCGGCGGATTAATTCCCAATATTGCACAGGTCAGCCAATAGGAATCAGCATACGAAGTCTCGGTTTACATCTGCGTCTTGGCATCTGTCGCAACATGGATGCCACTGGTGCCTGACGAACCCCTTTGACTTATAAATGGGTCTGTCAGAGTTCCATTTCGGTGTTTGTTGTTATGACCGGAGGAATCGCTATTTGTCCCGTCAAATCGGAAGGAATTTTTCGGACGAGGTAGACGTGAACAAAGCCTAAAAGCACTAAACACAATAGGTGGATACTGTAAGAAGGGAATCGTAGGAACAGCAGGGGGCGCCATAACAAGGCTGTACAGCAATGTGTAGACACTGCAGCAGTTTATTAAAGTTATTCAAATTAAAAATGATTATTTTGTGTGATTTTACTCAGAAATGTAACATTGAGTTGGGACAAACCCTTTAAAGTCTAAAGGAGATGTGGGGGTAGCTGCGTGCATTAACATTACAATAAATTTCCTACAATATGGACACAGATGTTTCTACTTACATCACAATTGGAGCCAAACACACCATTACGCCATAAGATAAAGTTGTAAGACTTGTCACCCCAGCGTACAGTTGGGTCTCCAGCCAAAGCCTTCTTTGCAATCTGTAAGATAGAATATTCTAAGAATTTCAATTGCGACCATCTCGGACCTGTTGTAGGAAGTAAACAAAGACTAAAACTGGATTTATGATTTATCCTTCATGAAAGCCAGACATCTGACATCTTCATAATGACAATAGTTGCTGTCACCTAGGCTGCCCAGAGAAGGCTGTCACCTAGGCTGCCCAGCTGGCGTAAATTTCACTCCTTGGGGCGTAGCAACTGATTCACAGCAAAATCCGGATAATAAAATGAGGTTTTACATTTTTTATATATATGTGAATACTCACCTCTCCACTTTTTCGCTCCCAGATCCCCTCAAGTTCTCCCTGCAGGCTGCGGCTCATACAAGGTACTGACGACAGACACGGTCAGTACGTTGTATGAGACAGCACTTGAGGGCTGCGCCGCATATAATTCCCTGGCGCTGCTTGGCATCGGTACCTTCTATGAGCTGCAGTCTGCAGCAAGAGCATGAGGGGACCCAGTGGGGAGAAGCAAAGTGGTGAGCGGAGCATACATATTTTTTATTTTACATGTGATCAGGGGGAGAGAGGGATGGGGCCGCGGTCGCACTCACTGCAACCACGATTGTTACGACACAATTTTAAACACACGGGCAGCGGAAAGATGCAACACATTAAGAAGCGTTCGCCTCTTAATAAATGTTGCATCTTACTCTAGTAAACGGTTTAGGAAGACTGGCGTATGAAACGCCAGTCTTTATACAGCTCCCCTATTGGGTTATGCCTAATTCAGGGCCTACAGGGGGGCGGAGCATGACACAGGGATTTTAGCTTTTGTGTTCTTTGATCCCTGTTATGCTCCGCCCCCGAGGATCTGCACCAGACATAACACAGCGTATCTGTTTTGCCTAGAAGATTTATCTGTCTCCCTGACAAAAACTGATCTAATTTTTGGCACTAAATAAAGCCATGGGGTAAGTCCACGGAGATTATCTGCCATGCGCTGAGGAACAACTGTCCCGTACTGTAATCATGTTTTCAGTACGGGACATTATTTCCGCGGAGAGGCAGTGACACCTAGCGTCATAGATAACCATGGCGATAAGAGCCCGGCTCCCTGCAGTGTGTTCGGTTCGGGAAATGCGGCCGACATAAGGACCGTATATCATGGACCAAACACGCTCGTGTGAATCCGGCCTAACACACAGATTTTGTCATGGATTTCACCATTTGCATTACAAAAGTTAAAATCCACAATAAAAAAAATCTGAAGCATTTCCGCAACAGAGTTGACAGGAAATCCGCAGCATGCTGTGAATTTTCCAATGATTTTTTTTCCCACTAAATGTGGATAGCGTTTTCCAAACCCTGTCCAAATTTATTGTACTGCAAATCATTGCAGATTTTCGTTGCAGAATACACAGAAAATTTGCAACAAATCTGCAACGTCTGAACTCCTCCATAAAGTTATGATTTCTCATGAATGAAACCGTATTATACATAAAAACTGCCTAACCTTATAAGCAGGTGTGCTCTGTAACCCTGAAGAATGAATACTAAGTCCATACCCTATCTTACGTTTCATGATGACATGTATAGATAATGCATAGTTGTATTATAAATCTGTTGGAAAGGCGGGACATGACTCATATGTAGATGTCTTGAATGTAGGCGTGGTGAATAACTAAATAGTAATAGACCTTTAAAGTGTCACGGTCATGAGACAATGGCCCTTTAAACGGTTTGTCCTGTTTAGAAAACCCACTTTCATACACCCTATTAGGGGATTCTAAGTCAATAAACAGGGTCCTCTGTTCAGGTATCCGTGTGGGCTCTGTGCTCTGAGCCAATCAGCTGTCTCCTGCCTCCTCCCCTCTCCCCTCATGCCGTTGTACTGAAACACTAAGTGAAAAACTGCAGCTGCATCCCCCTCCTCCCTTTCTTCTATTTTCTGATTTATTTATTTCTAGGAATGAGGAGGAGATACACTTTCCCCATATAACATATAACAATACAGTAGGTTCACTTTAAGCAGCACTACATGTCCATTTCAGACAGACTGGAGGAGTGGCGAAGAGCAACCCGAATCACCATTCTACATTCAATACTCTTATTTAAAGAATAACGGTCTCAAAGTTATACTCATGACATTTCAATATAAAATGTAATAATACAAAAGTAAAAGACAAACCGTTGTCTCGCCATTTTGATAAATTGCTTAAATTATGTTCGGCAATCTGTTTCTGGGGGTACTAGGTGATAAAATGGTTTAATTACCCCCCTCTACTAGATTCCTGGATGATAAATCAACCTTATTAAAAGGTGTAGGATATGCCATAACATGATCGGTGAGGGTACGACCTCTAGGACCAATCTGTACAATGTCCCACCGGATTTTCTACAGCACAGAGACGTCCCCAGCCCCCTACTGTGCAAGGAAATGCAACACAACCTCAAGTGAGTGGGAATATGTTTCAGTTCCCTGCACACCTGGTGCACACTGTGTAGGAGCATCGGTGGAGGGGGCAGTCGGAACCCCACAGATCAATAAATGATGGCATATCCTAGTGATATGCCATCACTTAAGGTCCTCTTACAGGGCCCGACGAGGGTTGGAAACGCGCACCAATCAACTAGACAGCTTGTTGATCGGCGCTCGTTTGCTCCGATCGCTCGTCCCCATATATTTCATGTCAGCAGCGTATCGGCAGGGAGACGATCTATATTTTAGGCTGCATAAACGATACGATCAGCCGATGAATGAGCGTTTCCGCTTTTATCGGCTGCTCGTTGCCCTTTTTACACAGGGCAATTATCGGAAAAGAGCGTTTTGTGAACGCTCGTGTGCCCGATAATTGGCTGGTGTGAAAGAGCCGTTATTATTGTGGATAAAACACTTTGGGCAGGAGCTAAGATCAGACAATGTATAAGTAGACAGGTTGTTATTTTTTTTTATTCCGGACACTAAGAAAGCTGGGTGGGAGCTGCTATGGTGGCCATGTTGATTGTCATACTGATTTTTTGGGGAGAGAAATTATGTAAATATTGTTATGATTACCTGGCTATAATCTTCAGGTGATCCATGCGGACAATCTTCATCAATAGACACCACAAATAAACTGCTCTGGATCCGGTCCAGATGTGATGAATTCTTTGGGTCAAGGCTAATGAGGTGTTCACGAGACTACAAGAAACCACAGTGATGGTGTGATGGTAAAATACACAAACACAGTCCGAAACAAACTTACAAGCAATGCAAAGGAACTAAACCAACCAAGGCCCAGCGCGTTCTCTCCTCTGTGGTTAAAGCAGACAGTCCAATTCCGTCCCGGCCACTTTGGCATATTTTCTGGATATATGAAAATTGCCTAAAATGAAACAAATGATCACAAAAGACAAAAGCAAAACGTCACAGAAAGTGCATCTACTCATTTCAATGGACACAGAAACCTGCCACAAGTTTGGATAATTGGAGGGAGACCATATAGGAAAGAGACCCTTTTCTAGTGCCTCATGTGCCCTAATAGGGTTGTAAATTGCCCGTTTGAGTTTGATGAGGATTACGGATAATAAAAATAGGAACCAATGGCATTGTAAGGTTTTAAGCAATGGGTCTTAAAAGGAAAACCTTAATAATTCTGGAGGAGAGAGAATCTGTCCATCACGGACAGCATCAACGGTGAAGATCCGTCCCCTGCACATGACAGTCAGGTGAGTTGGACAGTTGCCCTCAGATTCTGAAACAAAAAATGGAACCAATGCAAGAACATGAAAAATTCTAGTCAGATACAGTACGTTTAGCTTCAATTCTAGAACTTTTATTTGTGTCTTAGCAGCTCCCACAACGGTTGTCACCCAACTTTCCTAGACTCCTGGATGTCAATTCTGTTAAGAGCGACGCCTCAACAAGACAACTCCTTTGAGGAACATCGCACTGGCGATCAATTGATCACCATGGATCTGGCTGCTAAAGCCTCCATCGATCAGCTGATATTGCAAGAGAAAGTGGTAGCTGGCCATACACTTCCACTGTAGTGTTAATACATGGCGCCCATATGAATGAATGAATGAGTGACCTTGAAGTACAGTGACAGACTGCGTCCGCCAGGGCAGGAGCTACTCTTTGGCACTCTCCTCTCTGGATAAGCGAGGGCCCTGATGTCCATATCAGCTCATACAGCATAGACAGGAGTTGTCACCATGAGACAACCCCTTTAACCAGTGCTATGGGATATCAAGGAATATATTGATGTGGCTTTCAGGACTTTTGGAAAGTGAGGTGATAAGCCTATGAGGGACCAGTTATATCTGGGAAAGCGGTGTGAAAAGCAATATTGCTTCTATCATTAAAAATTTCACAAATAACCATAGGTGTACATTGGGGGAAGCGTCACATCCCTTACAGAGGTTTCGGTTATTATTGCACACAGCTGGGCACTAGATATGTTCACACCATTTACAACAGAAACCACAACGCATTGCCCGATTCATCATACAACAGATACCAATGGCGTCTGGTGAACCCTAGTGACTTACAATGGGGTCTGCCAGGTTCTGTCGTGGTGTCAGTCATATTCCATGTAGCAATATTTTTCCTATCACATCTGACGGAACTGCAGACTGAGGCTCTGAATGGAACCACTGACGGCAGTGCGAACACGTAGCCAAGGAGAGAGTGACTACAAAGAGTGTCTCTCGCTGTGGAGGACCCAGCATGTTCGTGCATTACACGGATAGGCACTATGCAACGTTTCCTTTCTCCTGTGGCAGCGCAGAATGGGAATTGAACATTTACTGCCAGGTTTCCGGACATATCACAGCTGATCGCTGGGGGTCCCAGTTAGGGATGCCATCAGGGCAGTACAAAAAGTATTGCTATCCGTGGCCCACTCTGATAGGGGCTGTCCACCTGTCAGCATCATGGGAATGCCTATCGGCTAAAAACAAGATGACATTAAATTTGAACTCTAAGATTTAAAATCCCGCTTTTCTACGGCCACCTACATTGGTCTCATCAGTATAAATTCCTACAAGTTAGAGGCTAGTTTTTATTTGTAGGGAATGACTATGGGCCTTATTTATCAAAGCGAAGAGTAAAACTGGCTTTGTTGCCAATAGCAACCAATCTGAGCTCAGCTTTCATTTCTAAATCTGCTCTGTGACAATGAAAGCTGCACTGCGATTGGTTGTTATGAGCAACATGGCTGGTTTTTCTGGCCATGAGGTCTAAAGTCTTGAGGGAATTCTACTCACCAGTCTTAAAGTAGTTGGAGATTTTATCTCTGGTCACACCTGGGATTTTACAGGTGTTAAATAAATTTCGGAACTGGGACATATCCAGGGGTGAAGACTTAGACTTGTGAATAGCCAGCTTCTCACTGTAAAAGGAGGAAAATCTGTAAATGTCCCCGCCGGGGGTCATATAAAAAGTCATGATATGAAAGCATAAGATATATCCGTAAATTATGCCATTCTCTATTGTGAGGTTATTAAATAATAGTTGGAAATGTCGCAGAACTCGGGTATTTGCCGGAATTTAGTCTATGTTGCTGTGTAGTAAAATATGTTTAGTTACACATCAGAAGCCTCGGAAATAAAACACTTCTTAACCCCGACCATTTACTGTACGGCGACTCACCTCCTACAGAATTAACCCTAGCACGTGTTTGTATGATGTTTTTTTTAAATTGTAAACTTTATTGAAAATTTACAAAACATAATAAAGATAATGTGCACAAATAATGGAAACCGGTCACATATACCGAATAGCAAAAAGATTTAGTATAAAAGAATCAAGAGAATCGGAAGAACAAGCTTTTGTTCAGGCTAAAAAGAAATACCGAGAATTTGTATGCGGAAATGATAATTAACCCCTTTAGAACCGGAATAATTAGCATCTTTAGGAATAAGAATTTATTTTCGTTTTTTTCATCATCACATACGGAGAGCCATAATTTTTTTATTTTTCCGTCTATGTAATTGTATGAGGGAATGTTTTTTGCGGGACGAGTCATATTTTTTAACAGAAAAATTTTGGGTACATGTAATTTGTTGATTAACGGTTATACTTAGGAAAAAAGCAATTCTATCGTGTTTTTTCCAGTTTTTATTTACGCTGTTCGACATACGGTTAAATAATGTGTTAACTGTATGTATTGTATGAGTCGTTACATTCGCAGCGATACCATATATGTATTTTAATATTTTTTTTTTCATTTCTTTTGCTTAATAAAGACATGGCAGGCCTGATAGCCTTTGTTAGGCCCCCGCTACCAAGACAACCATTGGTGCCAATGGGGATATAGCGGGAGCCCCCTTTCCTTTGTTAAACTCCTTAGATGCTGTGGTCGCTATTGACCGATCCTCATCGGGATGTCAAGAATACAACTAATCGCTTTTAGGTTGCATTCACACATATGGGGCAGGACTGAAAATAGTGTTGTAGGATGCCTGAATTTACGTAAATTGCTCTACATTTATTAAAATGTGGCTCGTGGCATAATATATTAGGCCTTGATTAACAGCAACATTTTGAACAAAAAAAAAAAAAAGACGCACGTCTTCAGTAAACTTGGTACATTTTATCGCTCCGCTTAGCCACGCCTCCTTTTCAAAATGGCTTTATACAGAATAAATACGGTTCATGCCATGTACTTCATTATAATTTGCGGCAAAATTGGGGGACAAAATTCATTTTGCTTAGTAAATCTATTTCTATACCTCACAATTATATATATATATATAGTATATATATATACTGTGCTGTGGTAGCTTCACAATGTACACTCACCTTCTGATAAGATCCCAGAATTTCAATGTGTACCATGTCGCTATGCTCCCTCTTTCAAGCTGGGTGCCAATTCTCGGAGGCCAGTAATGCTCCAGATAAGCAGCAGGGCCACCAAAGTTGACATTGAGCTGAGATGGCATCCGGACATCGAGATATGCTGCGTTCAGCCACCATTCCGCCAGCTAAAAGACAACACAAAGTCATCATACACCAGAAATGTATTCTGTAGGTTTGTATCCGACTCCATTATTTGCAGCATGTATATACTATAAAATGCAGTGGACCAAGTCTTGGGTTAAAAGTATTATCACATGAAGACAACCCCTTTTCTATAGGTCCCATTAGGGCATATGGACATTATAGAGAAGGGTTCCATGCTTGGGACACCTCCATCTAGTAGTCAGAGTGTAAAGTGATTAACAAAGAGTACCTCTCACTAGGATCGCCCCTGGCAAGTCCATGCATTATATGGTCTGTCATTCATTTGAATGTGTGGCATGTAACGTTACAAAACGTGTGGCCAGTCGTAGGGTCTCTATAGCTGCACACACATCGATTCGGTGATCGCCAGGCTGGCATTAATTTAATTCTCCTGATATGTCTGTTTCAGTAAATACTTGTATGCCTTATTAATTAACAATGCTGGAGCATATTTTCTTAGAACTCTGTGTTGTGATGTTCCTCTGTTATTCCTCCTGGAAATGTTTTTATAACTTGGGCGTAACAATTCCTCATGGACAAAGCCTCCAGGGTGAAACACGCAACAGGCGTTCAACGTTTTTTCACTATGGCCTATAGTATCGTGGCCAATTATTGCATTACTTGTAAATATGTTTATGTTATGTATGGGCTTTAAGGTTACTCTATTTGTTGTTGTTTTTTGGTTTGGGTACCAAACTGTCACACTAATAATATTTTGGGCATTACATAGTTGCGATCATACCATATGCTTCATTGGGAAATATCTGTTTAATATGATCCATGGAATAGACAAAATTGAAGACAGACTCTTTACACTGAAGACAGCAACAAGTCTAACCCTAGAATAAAAGCTCGAATACACCTATCTAATATGGAGAGCACGTATGCTTGTCTTTTAAGTACTACACACAACAGGGACCTGCGGCAGAATTTTTGCGGCAGGTTTTGCAGTAGGACCCGCCATGTGATCTAACCCTTAAAGTGTTTTGTATGAGACTTCGAAAGCATGGCTGCCTCCTTCAGGGAACACCACTCTTGTCCATCGGTTGTGTCTGGTATTGCAGCTCAGTCCCATTCACTTAAAGAGAACCTTCCACCTCCGAATACGTGTGCAGCCGAGTGCAGCATGTAATGGGGAGGACTGCACAAAGTCTGGGGCACTTTAAATTTTTTTTCTACCTCCCTCCTTTATTTAGATATCGGTGCCATTATATTTGGCGCCCGATATTTAAATAACCCCCTGAACAGTCAACAGGGCGTGTACTGTCAAGGGGGCGTGTTACTATGGCTGTAACACTGTCCAATCAGATATGGACAGTGTTACAGCAAAAGCGAGGAGTGTGCGCGCGCGCTCTCTCTCTCTCTCAATCATCAGCTTTGAAGATCAGTCTTCTGACGAACTGGCAAGGGGGCGTGTCTCTGCTACGGACAGTAAGCGCTCCCCAGCTCTTTTAACACTGTCCGTACCAGTGACACGCCTCCTCGCCAGTTCGGCAGACAAAGTACAAGACTGATCTCTCACAAGAGATGAGAGCGTGCATGCGCGCTCTCCTCTCCACAGCTCTTTACACTGTCTGTAGCAGTGACACGCTCCCTTGCCAGTTCAGCAGAAGACTGATCTTCAAAGCTGAAGAGTGAGAGAGCGTGCGCGCGCACACACACTTTCTCTCCTCGCTTTTGCTGTAACACTGTACATATCTGATTGGACAGTGTCACAGCCATAGTAACACGCCCCCTTGCCAGTACACGCCCCGTTGACTGTTCAGGTGGTTATTTAAATATTGGGCGGCAAATCTAACAGCACCTATATCTAAATAACGGAGGGAGGTAGAAAAAAAAATGTAAAGTGCCCCAGAATTTGTGCATCCCTCCCCATTACATGCTGCACATGTATGGACAGGTGAAAGGTTCTCTTTAAATTGCAATATAAGACATAATGAAAGCAGTCATGGTTTCCTAATCTCGGACTAACCCTTTACCCCTGGCTACCCTCCAGCATTACAAATGGCAGTCCTAGAAGTCTCAGTTGCAGCGGCTCATATGATTAATGGATTGTGGTGATGAAGGGGACATTCATGGATGAGTTTTCCAGGTCACCGAATATAAAAAGTAGTCAATCATTGAGGCTTCCATTACGGAAGACAATAGACGTACCTGAGAACATGACACGATGTCTGTTCACAGTTACGAAACCCCCACTGTGTCAATGAGATGGTGTTCTGAAAATACGCTTAGCTACATCCAGGTGCTGAGAACGAAGCGGACATTACAGATGTAGGAGAGCTGAATTTGTCACTTAGGTCAGCCCTATTGTAATTAGAGCTCTCTAAGTGATCGCAAAGCTACGCAATATCCCAGGTAACACATTGTGATCGTCAGATGTGACTTTTGTGTGTCTTAGACCAGCATCTGGAATACCTTATATAGCTTTGGATTCGGATGTGATCAGGCCACACCTCCCTACTAGATGCCTGAGCAAGGCATCATGGGACATGTAGTTATCAGATACACTGTCTGCAGTCCCGATGGTGGACAAAAGCCGGATTATTCTATTCTACAAAACGAGTTAGAGGCGGCATGAGGAAAAATAGAAAGACGTGGTTATAATGTGGGTTAGGGTAGGGGTTGGTGAGAATAAATTTTATGTGTTTGCGGTTTATCTTTAAGGGGTTTTTTAAAAATATAGCTTAAAATTATGAGAGTTTTATTCATAGCTTCAGTCTTGGCGTCACCAGGTTTCCGAATTGTCCTGCAGCCATGGCGACAAGACCCCAGACTGGGTCTACGATTAATTACAATCCGAGAGATCTCAAGTCTCTTACCTTACAATGAAAGTAAATCCGACTTTAGAAGAGGGGATTGACTAGAACACCAAGTAATCCGACACTGATCCTGGGACAGAGGACTCTACATGAACCAGCCGTGAATTGCGCTTCTATGTAAAAGTCCTGAATAATAATTCGATTAGGTAATAGATATATTAACCCCAAAAACATACCAATAGGGAATTTGGATTGTGAGCCCCAATGGGGACAGTAAAAAAAAAAAAAAAAAAAAAAGAGGACCTCTGTACAGCGCTGCGTAATATGTTGGCGCTATATAAGTAACGGAAATAACTAATAATAAATAAATAAGATATACGGTGGAATATACCTTAAAGGCACACATCATATTTGTTGTTTAGCACATTGGATTGTTACCTCCTATGCCAAGCACTGTGCAATAAACTATGGGGCGTTGTACGGGATTATTGGAATTACCAAATTATAGGAAGTTTGGAAATACGTAATTACACGGCACCCATTCAAATAAAAAGGGAAATATGACCAGGACGATTCTAACAGAGCTGGAGCCGCTCTTCTGTCTGGCTAAGGCCTTATTCACAAGAGCTTGTCCGATTTGCGACCACAAAAAACGGACTACTTTTTTATCCACATGAAGGTCTGTTCGACACCTGTGTGGTTTCCGCTTGTCATCCGTTTTTCTCCTCTACACGCACATCCTGGTTTTCTTTTTTTTCTGCATTTCTTTATCAACTGATCCGTGAATAATGGACAGCTCAGGGATGTTGTCCGTGCGCTATCCATTTTTTTTTACGCACCAATAGACTTCAATCGGCGAGTCTGGTCTAGAAAAATTGAACCAGAATAGGCCACGAGTTTCTTGCCACAGACTCCATTGATAAAAACGAATTTGTGAATAGCCCTATTGACGTGTATGAGTCCGTTGTTAAAATGGACAGCACACGGACGAGAAATACGTTCATGTGAGTAAAGCCTTATAGAGGGGGACTCTTAGATGGATAGGGGTTGCCCCTTTAACGCTTTCCCGTCACAGCCATTATTTTGATTTTCATTTTTTCCTCCCCACATTCCAAAAGCCATAACTTTTTTCTTCGATCTAGCCATATGAGGGTTTGATTTTTGCGTGACGAGTTGTGGCATTTCACGGCACCATTTATTGTATCATGTAATGTATTATCAAACTGGGAAAAAAATATATCTTTGTGGGGTGAAATAGGAAAAAAAACAACGCTTACTCAATCTTTTCAGAAGTTTCGTTTTTACGTCTTTCACCGTACGGTAAAAATGTCATGACTTCATTCTACCAGTCAATGCGATTACAGCGATACCAAATTTATGTTGTTTTTCTACTTTTACAAAGGAGGAAATTTGTGTTTCGTCGCCACATCTTTTTTATTTTTCCGTCGATTGAGCGTTATGAGAGCTTATTTTTTGCGGGGCGAGCTGTAGTATTGGTACCATTTTGGGCTACATGAGACTATTTGATCACTTTTTATTTCATTTTTTGCGGGATATGATATGACCAAAAAAAATTGTGATTCTGCGGTTTTAGTTTTTTACAACGTTCACTGAGCGGGTTAAATAATGGTATATTGTAATAGTTCGGACTTTTACGGATACGGCGATACCAATTTTGTTTATGCTTTACATTACTTTACAGAAAAACAATGGGAAAAGGGGGGTTTTTGAAAGTTTTTTTACACTACTAAAAACTTTATTTTATTTTTTTTACACAGTTTATTAGTCCCTCTAATTTGATCGCTGGTATAATACATTACAACACCAACGTATTGCTGTATATTGTAATTTTTTCGGGCTCCGGTTAAGCTCTGCAGGGCTTAACAGGAGATGAAGAAAGGCAGTGCTAAGGGACTTCATTAGGCCCCTGGGCTGCCATGAAAAAACACATCGGCATCCTGCGATCACGTCGCGGATGGGGGACGATGAGCTGTCGGAGGGGGGCACCCCCCTCTTTCTAACGGGATAGCAGCGATCGGGATAGCAGCATTTAATGGGTTAAACGGCCAGCGAGCGCTGTTCCTGGGTGTTAGTCCCAGGTGTCAGCTGTAAACCACAGCTGACACCCGCAGCGTATGGGGCAGGCTCTGCTCCATACATCACTCCGTGCCATTACATCGTAGCGTGGGAACAGGTTAAGTAAGAACACATGATGAACCACTATATAAAGGTAGAGCATGTACCCAGTTTTTCCTTGTTCTTGCCCTTTCTAGTAGCTTTTGGTGAAGTTCTTTGCCTACTCCATTTCCAAAATCTTTCACAATCCCACAAGTCTTCTTATATTCTTCTTCATTCAGAAAAGGTTTTACTGCAAGAAAGAAGCAGCACATGTCCGGTAATAGAGGCCACAGGTTACACTCATTAATTCTCATGTGTTAAAGGGGCTTTCCAGTCTTAAGAAGATGATAGTCTATCCTCAGTATAGGCCATTAATATGCGATCGGTCAGCTGTTTTGAAGGGCCCGCAGCGCGATTTGCCGACACACTTCAATGAGAGAAGGCTGTAATACCGTGAACCGTTGCTACATGTGTTTGTCGACGATTCAGTGTGACCAGTAAAGGGAATGAAGGAGAAACAGCACTCGTACAAGCGTAGCGGGCCCCTTACAAACAGCTGATCGGCAGGGGTGCCAGGAGTCGGAACCCGACCGATCAGATATTGATGGCCTATCCTGAGGATGGGCCATCAATTTCTTAGAACGGGAAAGCCCCTTTAATCACAGCCAATGGAGCTACATTTAGGATTTGGATTTGCAAGATGTAGCAGTATCACACGTCTTCATCTGAAGAAACATACTAAGAGGCGTTCTAAACTTTCAACCTTAAAACCATTTACTCATAAAAAAAAAAACTTCTCAGCTGATTGATACGGCTTCTGCCGATTAGCGGTTACCCCGGGGAAAGTGTAATTTGGCCATATGTTTCCCCTGCAGGGGAAATATAGTATTACATGCCAGTCATTCTAACGAATGGCAAAACCATGTAACACATGGGCGGGCCGGGGAGTCGGATGACTCATATAGCGTGGACCCGAGCGCCCCCCATGACGACCATATTTCAGGTGCAAATCGTCTTTTAAACTTTTCAGGGTCCCACATTGAGAAAGGCCGGGTAGGTTTCTTACACATTTAGTACCTGATTCACAGTACTTAGACAAGGACTCTTCAAGGGAAGGAACAGGGAGAGGAGGAAGAGAGTCCTGGTACTGAAATGTCCTCTCTTCTACAGACCCAAACACGCGATTTTCCATGATGAGTGAGAGTCAATCATCTGCAGGTAAAGACAGAAATAATATGAAGTTACAAGGAGATGTCCATGTATTGTGGTAGTAAACATGCAGCAATTCACATACATGTGTATATACGATTATAAAGTATGCGAGTCTGTCACGCCCATTGATTACATACGGATGTAGCCGTCTTTATCTTCGTTCACACCTGCGTCGGGACTCCGTTCATGGGTTCCATCAGAGCTTTCCATCAAGGGAACCCACGGAACCAAATCCAAATTGAAACAATCGGAAACCATAGGTTTCGGTTTGCATCACCATTGATTTCAATGCTGACGAATCCGGCGCAAATGGTTTCTGTTTGTCTCCGTTGTGCAAGGGTTTAGTAGTTTTGACGGAATCAATACCGTAGTCGACTGCGCTATTCATTCTGTCAAAACGACAGTGCCCTTACACAACGGAGACAAACAGAAAGCTTTTGGTTTCATTTTCCTACAAATACTTAAATACCTTAAAAAAAAACAACACATATGCAAAAGAAAACAAGATCCCAAAAACTGGTGAATCAGGAGAACTTTTAATAAAGAAATGTATCGACAAGGGTACCAATCGGGGCAATGCCCCCAGGGACGTGGTCAGACAGGATCTGCCACTGGACACCACTGATGATACGCACAGCTGTATACAAACTAATTGGGGCCCACGTAACGTCACGCTATGTGAAACAACAAGAACCTAAACTTCAGTAACCAGCAACTTAAAAGACTCAGAATCTGTAAAAAAAATAAAGAAATACGAGTGCAAAATTGTTTAAACCGCAGTTTGTCAATTATGTTGCAGATTTTCACCCCTTCAACGTAGGTGAAATCCTCAATGAACCCGCATGCAAGGCTACATGCACGCGTTGCGGAATGTGGAGCAGAAAAGCCACATTGAAACCGCATGTAAACGTAGATTATTCTGCATTTTTAGGGGCAGTTTTTACATTTTGATGCGTAAATAGAGGCGGTTTTTTTTCTGCGGATTTTGGTGTATTTTTTTTTTAAAGACAAGTCAGACACACTTCACAAGCAAGACAAATTGACAAACTGAATTTCAAAATACGCACCGCAGGTCAATTTACGTGCAGAAAAAAAATCTGCAACGTGTAGATAAGAGCTCTTGAAATCTCTTTTATTGTCTTACGCTGCGGATTTTCCGCAAAATAAAACGCGTGGCAAATCCACACGTAATACGCATAGTGTGCCTAATTGCAGAAAATCCCCGTCGGGTTCCTTCTGCTATATGTGCACAGTCAGAAGATTTCCCCATGTTCAGGATTTTCCTATGGCAAATCCTGATAACCATTTTATAAAGAATTCGTAACAGAAATCCAAGACTGACGTTGATGTGAACTCCTCTGCCGGGCCGCGTTGACGCTCTGCAGAATTGCTGCTGATTTTCGGTGAAGATTCCGCATGAAGAATACGTAACAATTTACAGTGACATACATGCAGATGAGGATTTAAAAACCCTTTCCACGTGTAGTGAAAAAAAAAAAAAAAAATCTCTGCAGAATTGATGGCATGCCGCGAATTTCAAATCCACAGCACGACAATTCTGCTGCGGAGTCCACAGCGTGTGGACTAAAGTCACGGAAGACTGTAGAGGGTGGTACAAAGTCCTACTAAGAATGTCATAGCGGTGATCTCTGCCTGGTCCTGGTGAGCAAAACGGTCTATAAAAATCAGAGCGACCCCTATGGGGAGGATAAGGTAATGCAGGACCATCGTATCAAAGGGAAAGAGGGGGTGATTTGATCTTATGCCCCCTCTGTTAGGCGGTTTTATACATTTATTGCGACTTGGGAGGTTGGGGGGGGGGGTAGAATAATCAAAATTCCGGACATCAATCATACATGGATACAGTGTTTATTCAGAGTTCGGCCATTATAGGATTATCACACGATGCAGTTGCAGACTTTTGTTGCAATCTTTACGACTCTAGCCAGGATTTCATTTTATTGCAGCAGCTAGCCTGCATGCTGATGGTTTCCAAGTAGCAATCCACTGTGTTGCAAAGTAAAAACAAACTGAAAATAAGCAAAATAGCAAAGAAGGGAATAAAGATTTATTAAAGTTTTTTGTAGAATCCGCGTAGCACTATTTTTCCTGTAAAAATGAGACGCCGCGACGGAACCCATTAGAAGCGCGCAGATGTGAACAGAGTCTAAGTGGTAACACTAAATTGGCATAATTTTTGGATACCGTGGAAATCAACACAGAATAAAGTTCTGTTCTCAAGATAAGCTTTTAATTACACCAAGAATTTTCCCATAATTCCCCCTAATACCGCACATCGTGTAGTGTTATCACCAGCGTTACACTTTCTCCACTCACGTTTCCTCAAGTCCTGACCCAAAGGGCTAAAAAGTGACATTACTATGACTGTGGATGCCAATTTTGTGCCACCCATAAGGGCATTCCACCAGAGCAGCTACAGCGAATAACTGCACGGCACGTACTGACGCACGGTGGGTTTTGGCAACTACTGTCGCTCTACCACAAACGTAGCATGAATACTGCGGCTTTTCCACAACGGATTTTGTTGCAGAAAATCCACAGCATAAGGCCTCATGCACACGGCCGTGCCCGTAATCACGACCTGCAACTGCAGGCACGGCCGGCCGCATTTTCGGGCCGTTCTCCCATACAAAGTATAGGAGCACGAAAATATGAAAAAGTAGGACATGCTCCATAATTCCCGGCACAGTCCTACGGCACTGACACCTATCCGTAGCATTACAGAAAGGTGTCCGCGGCAAACAAAGCCAAACGGGTCCGCAATTACGGAGATTTTATAAGGTCGTGTGCATGGGGCCTAATACAGTAGCAGCGGTCACATGGGAAGAAACGTTATCCCAGAGCTGCAGAGCGTCAGATGGACACATCGCCATGGTGAGTATCCTTTTTTTTTTTTCCAGTGAAGGATTTCCACAGCCGGCATTCCCACCAAAAAACTGCACCACAATCAGAAGCTGCAGCGGTCACATGGGATGAAGTGTCATCCCCGGAGGCCGGCCTGCAGAGGGACGCATCGCCATGGCTACAAAAGTATTGAATTGTAATTTTTTTACGTGCAGTTTTCCTCAGCAGACATTCCGGCCTGAAATACGGCACCACAAACTGGTACGGCTTTTCGGCTAGGATTCCCTGCGGCGTCCAGGGCGGATAAGCTGTGCGCTTTTACATAGCGTATCCGCCCTGTGTGAACATACCCTGGGGCAGTTGCCAAAAGTAAACAGCACAGAGGACTACTGCCCTAATACCCAAAGGAAATGAGAATATGGAGGCCAATTAGGTAAAAAAGAAGATTTGGGCATGTTTATTGACCCAAGACGGACCAATTTTATAACATTTTATTTTTTACTCAGAGTTTCACTTTAAAGTTGCCACTTGGCTCTATAGTCACTAAATAGTCACAACTTTATTCCTTTTTTTTTTGCTATTTTTATTATTTGAAGTTTTTATCCTGCAACATAGAGTGCATTGCTACATGGAAACCACCAACAAGCAGGCTAGCTGCTGCAATGAAAAAAAGCTGGTCATAGCTCTTAAGATTGAAGCCCAAGTGTCACTGCATCGTGTGATAATCCTATGATGACAGATCTCTCAGTAAACACGGTATCCCGCAAAAATAATATAGTTATGACCGGATCAGCTTAATTTTACTTTTCACTTTTTTTAAAGCGTTCACCAGATGGGATAAATAACACACGCGTTTTATACTACGGGTCGTTACGGGTGCGGCGATGCTAGTTGCTTGTACCTTTGACATTTTTTTTTAAATATTTTTTGGACCGGATCAGCTTCATGCTAATGATGTGTAATCTGGCTGCACTCCAGACCCTGGCGGCGCTCTCCCTCCGCTGATAAGTCCGGATAATAAAACATTTACAGACTTCAGTGGTTATTGTATCCCGGCATAAACTGAACTCTGCCCCAGTAATTCAGCACGTGCCCCGCACACAAAGGAGAGAAGTGGTTTATCTCTGTGTGTCACAGGCAAAGTGTAAAATCCAGCCTGCGCCGGCTGGTTAGGCCTAATTCACACGAGCGTATTTCACGCCCGTGATTACACGCGGGAAACCAACGCATGTCACACGGAGCTATGCAAGTCAATGGGGCCGTTCAGACATTCCGTGTTTTTCATGCTGCGTGAAACTCACCGCATGTTCTATACTTGTGCGTTTTTTGCGCATCACGCACCCATTGAAGTCAATGGGTGCATGAAAATGACGGGCGGCACACAGACGCACATCCGTGTGCTGTGCGTGATTCACGCTACAGTTGCTAAAGAAATGATGAGAAAAAGAAAAAACACCTCCTTCAGTTTATTTTGCGGACATGATGCGCGTGACATATGGATGACATACGCCCGTAAAAAACACAGACACGCACCCTACACGGATGCCAAACGGAACTGCAACGCAGGAAAACCGCTGCATTTTTTTACGCATGCAAAACGGACACGTTCGTGTGAATAAGGCCTTACAGGGTGGCTGCAGTGCGTCCTCTGTGATGGCTTCCTGCAACCTGTCCTTAGTCATACCTAGATGCGCACGGCCAGTGATTGGCTTGATGCCCAGGGCAGAAATTGTTCACGACTAGGTGCTCAACGCCAGCCCCTGCCCACAGGGAGGCGCCCCACGCCGGCCCCTGCCCACAGGGAGGCGCCCCACGCCGGCCCCTGCCCACAGGGTGGCGCCCCACGCCGGCCCCTGCCCACAGGGTGGCGCCCCACGCCGGCCCCTGCCCACAGGGAGGCGCCCCACGCCGGCCCCTGCCCACAGGGAGGCGCCCCACGCCGGCCCCTGCCCACAGGGAGGCGCCCCACGCCGGCCCCTGCCCACAGCTAGATTGTTCCCATTAATGACTTGATGTTCACAGCCTTCTCCTGCTGGTGCATAAGGCTGGGGCAACACACTAGTGCTATCACAAAGCTTGCATGCAACTTTTTTTTCACCCCATGTCTGTCATATATTGATATATTTGTCGCGCAACAGTTGCAGGAAACTCATGAAAGTTGCGCAGTTACACTCCGTATTCCTATGGACTGCACTCGCCTGACAGTCGGAGTAGGAGTTGTTGCTGTAAAACATGCGTCGAGCATTAGGCATCAGTCAGGGGATACATTTCAATGTGCAAGTGCAACATTTTAGATTTGTCATATACTATACACATCCAATGTGGGCTCCTCGCTGGAAACATATTTATCATGTCATTTATAAACACTAGACCAGTAACGATCAGATCAGTGAGGGGAGTTGCCCATTAATCAAGTCTATAATCAACACAGAGTCCGGTCAACTTCCATGTCAGGCTGCATGACTCGTACGTCCGAAAATACAAAACCCTAATACAAGCATCGCCCCCCTCCATTATAGCCTGCGGACTCCCGTTACCTGTGTCTAAGTCTCCGTAGCGATCACCTCTGTCCTAAAAAGATTTCCAATCACCCAGCACTACGGTACGCCATATGAGACAAACTTCCGCACTGTGCAGTGATTGGACAAACAAAATAAACCTATCAAGTGAAGATCTGCGATTGGACGCCAGTCCGGCCCATGTGATATTAAACACTGCCGTCAGCCAATGAAAGGCTTGCACGCAAACGGCCATTTTTGAAATGGGCAAAGTTCTGGAAAATAAGTGCCAGTCAGAGGAAACCAGTCTCTCTAGTTGTGCAGGTTGGCTTCATTGTACATGGGTAAAGGCACCTCGGGGCATTGTGCTGCCAGTCCACGGCGTCCCTAAGTAGGTTGGTTTGTATAATGCTATTATGTATTACTCAATGTATGTGTATTTACAGTTGTGCTATGTTCTGGGTTTTACCTTGCAGATGCCACTGGTTACAGGTGCCTCTTAGTCGATTCTATGGAGAACAACCTTCATATTGCGCAAAATTAGCATTTTGCTGCTTTGCTTTGTGTCACTCGTTGCCACCCTATAAGTGCAATTTTGTAATGTAGTCCACACGGCGACAAAGTACGACATCAGCCTCATGAAGTAGTGTGTCGGTCTATGTGCAATTCTTTGCAACCCGGCTCCCTCTACTGGAGGGGCCAAACCTAGGATTTCGAGCTCCAGGGATGCTTGGTCAGCAACCTAGGCAGACACTGGAGCCCAGACGGTCTCCCTAAGCTTCAGCAAGGCAGACCTATGGCCGGCCAAAGTTTTGAAGCACAATGCATTTGCTTGGTGTAGGACCTGCACAGATATGGTCATGTGACCATATGTGAGCAGGTCCTGTTACTGTTGAAGGACCTGCACAGATAAAGCATGACCATATGTGTGCCAGTCCTGAAGGCAATGGAGCAAGGCTCGACAGGAGGAGAGTGTGAGCTGATATATACGTGTATGGGGTCTGTTTTAGTTCAGGGATCTGTATTTATTCCTGGGTCTGGTCTGGGGTCTGAATTTATTTAGGGGTTTTGTCTAGGTTCTGAATCAATTTTGGTGTCTTGTCTGGGGTGTGAATTTATTTGTGTTGGTATAGAGGCTGCAGAAGCGACAAGCCAAAGATGTCTCGGCAGGAAACTCTGCAGTTATCAGGAGTTGTCATGGTGGTCTGGCCCGGATAGAAAAGAAAAGTAAAAAGAACGTCTACAATCAGAGAAGATGTCACCTGTGAGTCACTGGATTTATAGAGGAGCTGTCACGTCTTTTAGCATGTCTGTTATAGGAATTACTTGTATTCCACGAAAAGTCTCCATGTAGTCCAGGACTAATAGACAATGGAACTTTAGCATTCCTCTTGTTAAGTGTATGTGTCCCTACACTAGGGTTGTCACGATACCAGAATTTGGACTTCGATACCGATACTTTGTGTAGTATTGCGATTTTCGATAGCAAAACGATACTTTGCCAACAGTAATAAAAAAAAAAAATAAGTTCTTCCATTTTCTGATGTGAGGCACGAGGTGTGATGAATTTTGAATGTGCCTCAGATTAATAATTACATAGTAATTAACCCCATCAACTTCCTCAGTCATAATGGACAACATTGTGTTAATGTGTGAGGTACATGGTGGGGCACATTCAAAATTCATCACACCTCGTGCCTCACATTACTAAGTGAAAGAAAGAAGTTTTTATTTTATTTTTTTATAGTGTACACATCATAGATTATGCAAAAATTTGTTGTGCAGGTTATTACGGCCACGCCAATACTGAATGTGTAGATTTTATGTATTGAGACTTATTTTAATGTTTATTGTAAAAAATGTGTATGTGTATTTTTTTTTATTTAACATTACTTTATGGTTTTTACTTTGTTTTTAAACTGTGATATACTGGCTTATATCTATACACTGACAGTACACAGGTAGTTGTTAGGACATACCTAAGTATACCCTAACAGGAAATATGGTCAGACAGCCCTGGGGTCCTTCAATGGACCCTGTGCTGTCTGCCCATATATGGTATGTTTCTCAATCGCGTCACAGGGATTCCCTGTGACGCGATCCAAGGGGCATCCCCACTTCTCAGTTTTCCCTTTCTATGGTTGGCTTTAATCGCAGCATTCAGGGGAATAGCGGTGGAGACGAGAGATTTCTCTGATCTCCCCCGTTAGAGCGGGGCTGCGGCTGTGTAATACAGCCACTGCCCCGCTCCTGACAATAAGTGCGCGCGCGGTCAGGTGATGCGGCCGGCGCTGCACTAATGGGCGGCAGCGCAGGCACTGAAGACAGAACATGGGGGTGTTTTGTGGTGCGCCCGCCATGTTCTGTCTTCAGTACTGGCGCTCATTAGTGCAGCGCTGGCTGCATTACATCATGCTGACCGCGCGCGCACTTGTCAGTACTCAGGAGCGGGGAAATGACTGTATTACACATGTATTACAGAGCAGCAGCCCCGCCTTCATACATTCATGTGTTACAATGCTAAGCTGTGCGGCCGCACAGCATAGTATCGAAATACATGAAATAAAGGTATCGAACCATTTCAGGGTGCACGGCATCGAAACAGTATCGAAGTTTCGATGCATCGTGCATCCTTACCCTACACAGTGTTATACTGTCAGCGATGATTGGAGACTGTCAGTATGTAGGGACCCAGCCTTTTGAAAAGTAGAACGGTAACGCCCATTTGTCAATGCTAGAATAATAAGTTGGTGTATACTTTAGGCATGGCGGAGGTGAAGGAAGGGGCATGTTGGGGGAACAGCTCAGGGTCAATGGTAAACTTAATCCACCACTTAGAGTGATGGTTTCTCAAGTTGCTACATTTCCATCGACCTTTACAATGTACAAAATTTGCAAATGCAAAAAATCTCTTGAAGACAACCCTTTTCGAAAGGACGTTGGTCAGCCAGCAGCAGTAATCGTCGGGGGAATGACCATCTATATAATGCATGGACACACCAGGCCTGCCAGGGCGGGAGCTGCTCTTACTGGGCTGCAACATAGGCAACATCTTTTGCTGCGCCTGCAACAGCCTATAGACTAAATGTCAGTCTAATGAGTGGTAGGGATGGACAATTTCTGTCACACAACACCCTGGTCCATGGACTTGCACTATGTTACATACACAACTTGGCAGCCAGGTGGCACTAGAGAGACAGTTTTCTGCCATCTGGAGGAGACTTATTTTGCATAATTTTTCCCAGGTAGCATTTCCCTTTAGGCCTCATGCCCACTTCAGTTTTTTTCGTCCGGGTGCTATCCGTGGTTTTATCTGATAGCACCCTGACACATTCATTTCAATGTGGCCATGCACACGTCCGTCGTTTTAATGGAACCGTGAAGCCGTTCCTTCAAAAATAGTGCAGGTCCTACTCCTGCCCGTTTTTGACGGAACAGTTTCGGCCTTTGCATTGATTTGGTCCGTGAAACAACGGACGGCACACGGAAGCCATCCGTGTGTGATCCGTGATTCACGGAACCGTCATTAGCGGCGGTTCAACGGCCAACGAAAGTGTGCATGAAGCCTAAGACTCCCTACCAGCTGGATCAGCACCTTCCAAGAGGATCTCATCAGTCTCAATTGACTTGTTGGGCAAGAGAGAAAATATATAATGTATTACATACAGTAGAAGGCAGTGGCGGATGCCAGTGGAGGTGAAAAAAGTGGTTACAATTTTAATTGTTCTCTACGGGAAAGAAAGTGGCAAGAATTTCGACACAATTTAAATATTTTTCATAATCACAAATTAGTTGCCGTGTGGCCCTAGCCTAATGTAATGCTCACACGTGTGGATCCTGTAAGGATCTGGGTGCAGATTCTGCGGCTAATCTGAACATAATCTGTGAACATATTGCCGACAATGCATGTGAATGGGGTATTTTATGGAATGGGATATTTTATTCCCTATTTACATGCGGCAGAAAAAAATTGCAAGAAATAATGAGTCCGGCGTGGATTTTAAAATCTGCAATATCTTCATCATTGACGCAAATTCTGCACTGAAATGTCACATGTTATCTTTGTTGGACTTTATTGGAGTTTATCAGCGCGTGGATCCACAGAACCTGCGGCAGAAATCGGAGTTTTAGCTGAGAATTTCTGTCCCGCATTATCTTTAAAATCCATGGCGGATCTGCCTAATACAAATCCTGACAATGTGAATATAACGTAAAAGTGATTGCAGAAAAATGCAAGATCTTTATAGTATAAATCTCATTATACTTTGTTTCTTATGTATTTAAAGGATGGATAAGCTCGTGAACTGCTTCTATAAAAGACCGAATGCCTTCACCCGGTTAATTTGCTTCCCCTGGGCAGGAGGAGGATCGCTCTTTTATGCACAATGGGGCAGCTTGTTGGATGAGTCCATTGAAGGTTTGTACAGCTCCTTTTTAAATTGCTTAAGCGTTCAACACTATTTTTACATATGTAATTTATCTACATAAAAGATTCAGCCTGTTTTATAGTCCAGAGCTGCATTCACAATTCTGCTGGCTTCAGAGCTGAAATCTCACAGTAATCCTTTCTAGTTCAGTGTATGCAGAGAGATTATTCTGGTGATTTGCTTTCTAGGATGTGTCCTCTTTACACCAAGTACTGTACAGCAATCTAATGTAGCTAAAACTGTTATAAAAAATTATAGAATCTCAGCTAAATTGTTAGGGATATGATTGTGGACAGGGTTTCTGACCGTTAGCAATGACAATCAGCAGAATTATGAATGCAGCTCTGGAGTATAACTGAGGATCAGTACAAGATAATTAGTGCAAAGTATTTACAAAGTTACTCAACATTCTATGTAGATAATATATAAACTGTATGATGGCCTTTAACCCCTTCACGCAAATTGACGCGTCTGGTACGTCGGTATTGCAGTAACTTACTGCAATCCGACGTACCAGACACGTCAGGACTTTAAACTGTCACTGTATCAAGCGACACAGTGACAGAACCGGCAACTCCGCTCTAAAGCAGAGTTGCCGGGCAGGAGATACCGACATGGGACCAATCAGAATGGTCCCGTGCCGACGAGCGCTGTAATTGGCCAGTCCATACTGACTGGCCAATCACAGCGCAGAAGTATTATTTTGCCGGCGTCTCCTGCTCTGTCAAGCTCAATTGTGTCCTGGAGCTTGACGGAGCCAGACGCTGTGCAAATTCTGTTAAAAAGTGAAAGTAAAGCTGGTGATCAGTCCCCTCACCAGCTGAAAAACACCACAACCACCATCATCTGGTGATCAGTGTCACCAGACCTGTCATTGCCTATCATCAGACCTGTCATCGCCTCTCATCACCTGTACCCAGCTGTATACCCCTAGATTGCCCACTGCCCAAGGTCCCGGTTAGGTAGTGTCACGATCCGTGGGTATGTGGACCCACTAGGCCGCACCGCAATAGCGGAGTAGCAGCTGGCCAAACAACAGTCTATAGAGTCTATGCAAAGTCCTAGCACAAGAGTACCTGTAACAGTCCAGACAGTAGCAGAAGCTTACGCACAGATGGAACTTGAAGGTAGATGACACCACACATGGCGGATGATAGCAGACGTGGCCGATGACATTAGACGTGTATGACAACCGGTGTGGTAGATGACAGCAGACGTGGCAGGTGACACTAGACGTGGTGTATGACAGCAGGCGAGACAGATGGCACTACACGACTCCAACACTAGAAGAGGCTCAGGAACAAACACAGCACGGGATACAGGTAGCAGGGCACAGGAACACTGTGAACAGGATACGACTAAGGGACCATTTGCTAAGACTAACATGGGAATACACAACAACGCTCAGGTAAGGAGTGAAAGGGCAGAGCCCTTTTTATAGTACAGGGTGATATGGGGATGATTTTGTAATTATATTCATGTGTGTGCGCTGGTCCTTTAAGGCCAGGAACAAGCGAGCGCGCACCCTAGAGACCAGTGCATAGCCGGGAGGTTGCAAGCGCTGGCGTTTCCTGGGAGGGAGATGCTGGCCCGGACACGGAGGTCTGCGGTCGGGTGGTAAGTGAGAGTGACGGGCCACGGACGTTGCAGGTAGCAATGACACCCCTCATTTAGAATTTGGTAGGTAGGTAGGGTATCCCAACTTTCAAATACAGCAGGGTCACTGGTGGGCACTCCGCTCCCATTGTACAGTTGAAATATAAAAAGAACAACGGTCATCAGACCTGTCATCACCGGAAATATAAAATATGGCCCAAAGGCTTTACACCGCTGATGTTCTGCTCAGATACGGACTCAGCAAGTGAAGGTGAAGCACAGTTTGTGCTTTCATCTGAGTCCGTACCTAGCGAAACTGACTCTGAACCCCCCCCCCCCCCCTGTCAGCGCCGAAGAGTCGCAGGTCCTGCTATGCCTGAATTGTCATGGACAGCTGCAGATAATTATAGCCCCCAAGTGCCTGATTTTACAGCCTCCTCAGGTATTCAATTGATGCAACAGGGTTCGAGGCCATTTTTTTTTCTATTTTTTTTCTGACTACCTAATAAATTTCATGGTAAGGGTATGTTCACACGGCAGCGTCCCTTACGGCTGAAATTACGGTGCTATTTTCAGGAGAAAACAGCACCGTAATTTCAGCCGTAATGGCATGTGCAGGCGCTTTTCGCTGCGTCCATTACGGATGTAATTGGAGCTGTTTTTCCATGGAGTCCATGGAAAACGGCTCCATTTATGTCTGAATAAGTGACAGGCACTTCTTTGACGCGGGCGTCTTTTTTACGCGCCGCCTTTTGACAGCGGCGCGTAAAAAAAAAATGATCGTCGGCACAGAACATCGTAAAGCCCATTCAAATGAATGGGCAGATGTTTGCCGATGCTGTTGAGCCGCATTTTCGGACGTAATTCAGGGCTAAAACGCGCGAATTACGTCCGTAAATAGTGTGTGTGAACCTAGCCTCAAAGAGAACCTTTCACCTGCCCATACATGTGCAGCATGTACACTACCGTTCAAAAGTTTGGGTTCACCCAGACAATTTTGTGTTTTCCATGAAAACTCACACTTATATTTATCAAATGAGTTGCAAAATGACTAGAAAATATAGTCAAGACATTGACAAGGTTAGAAATAATGATTTTTATTTGAAATAATAATTTCCTCCTTCAAACTTTGCTTTCGTCTTCGAATTCTCCATTTGCAGCAATTCCAGCATTGCAGACCTTTGGCATTCTAGCTGTTAATTTGCTGCGGTAATCGGGAGAAATTTCACCCCATGCTTCCAGAAGCCCCTCCCACAAGTTGGATTGGCTTGATGGGCACGTCTTGCATACCATACGGTCAAGCTGCTCCCACAACAGCTCTATGGGGTTGAGATCTGGTGACTGCACTGGCCACTCCATTACAGATAGAATACCAGCTGCCTGCTTCTTCCCTAAATAGTTCTTGCATCATTTGGAGGTGTGCTTTGGGTCATTGTCCTGTTGTAGGATGAAATTGGCTCCAATCAAGCGCTGTCCACAGGGTATGGCATGGTGTTGCAAAATGGAGTGATAGCCTTCCTTATTCAAAATCCCTTTTACCTTGTACAAATCTCCCACTTTACCAGCACCAAAGCAACCCCCGACCATCACATCACCTCCATCATGCTTGACAGTTGGCGTCAGGCACTCCTCCAGCATCTTTTCAGTTGTTCTGCATCTCACAAATGTTCTTCTGTGTGATCCAAACACCTCAAACTTCGATTCGTCTGTCCATAACACTTTTTTCCAATCTTCCTCTGTCCAATGTCTGTGTGCTTTTGCCCATATTAATCTTTTCCTTTTATTAGCCAGTCTCAGATATGGCTTTTTCTTTGCCACTCTGCCCTGAAGGCCAGCATCTCGGAGTCGCCTCTTCACTGTAGACGTTGACACTGGCGTTTTGCGGGTACTATTTCATGAAGCTGCCAGTTGAGGACCTGTGAGGCGTCTATTTCTCAAACTAGAGACTCTAATGTACTTGTCTTGTTGCTCAGTTGTGCAGCGGGGCCTCCCACTTCTTTCTACTCTGGTTAGAGCCTGTGTGTGCTGTCCTCTGAAGGGAGTAGTACACAACGTTGTAGGAAATCTTCAGTTTCTTGGCAATTTCTCGCATGGAATAGCCTTCATTTCTAAGAACAAGAATAGACTGTCGAGTTTCACATGAAAGCTCTCTTTTTCTAGCCATTTGGAGAGTGTAATCGAACCCACAAATGTAATGCTCCAGATTCTCAACTAGCTCAAAGGAAGGTCAGTTTTATAGCTCCTCTAAACAGCAAAACTGTTTACAGTGGTGCTAACATAATTGCACAAGGGTTTTCAAGTGTTTTCTAATCATCCATTAGCCTTCTAACACAGTTAGCAAACACAATGTACCATTAGAACACTGGAGTGATGGTTGCTGGAAATGGGCCTCTGTACACCTATGTAGATATTGCATTAAAAACCAGATGTTTGCAGCTAGAATAGTCATTTAGCACATTAACAATGTATAGAGTGTATTTCTGATTAATTTAATGTTATCAACATTGAAAAAAACTGTGCTTTTCTTTCAAAAATAAGGAAATTTCTAAGTGACCCTAAACTTTTGAACGGTAGTGTAATGGGGAGGGCTGCACAAATCCTGGGGCACTTTACATTTTTTTTCTACCCTCCTCCGTTATTTAGATATCGGTGCCATTATATTTGGTGCCTGATATTTAAATAACCCCCTGAACTGTCAATGGCGCTTTACTATGGCTGTGACACTGTCCAATCAGATACGGACAGTGTTACAGCAAGAGCGAGAAAAATAGAGGAAAAAGAGTGTGAGCGCGCGCACACGCTCTCACTCTTCAGTTTTTAAGATCAGTGTTCTGCCGAACTGGCAAGGAGGCGTGTCTCTGCTACGGACAGTGTAAGCGTCCGTAGCAGTGACACGCCCCTTGCCAGTTCGGCAGACAAAGTACAAAACTGATGCTGTGTGGCATCATCTCCAGGGAGGGCTGTGTGGCTCTATCTACAGGGGGGCTGTGTAGCTCTAGCTACAGGGGGGCCGTGAGGCTCTACAGGGGTGCTGTGTGGCTCTATCCACAGGGGGGCCGTGTGGCTCTATCTACAGGGGGGCCGTGTGGCTCTACAGGGGGCTGTGTGGCTCTATCTACAGGGGGGTGTGGCACTATCTACAGGGGGGGTGTGGCACTATCTACAGGGAGGGCTGTGTGGCTCTATCTACAGGGAGGGCTGTGTGGCTCTATCTACAGGGGACTGTGTGACACGATCTACAAGAGGGCTGTGTGGCACTATCTACAAGGGGGCTATGTGGCACTATCTACAGGGGGTTGTGCGGCACTATCTACAGAGGGTACTGTGCTATTATCTACAGGAGGGCCATGTGGCGCCATCTACAGGGGGCACTGTGGAATTATCTACAGGAAGCAGTGTGTGGCAATAACTACAAGGTGACGTGTGTGGCAATATCTACGGGGAGCAGTGTGTGGCAATCCATACAGGGGGGCCATGTGGCATTATCTACAGGGATCAGTGTGTGGCACTATCTACTGGGGCAGTGTGGAGCACCATCTATAAGGGGCACTGAGTGTGGGACTATCTACACTGGTTTTTACACTACCAGTAGTGGTCAGCGCATATCGCCTAGCCCTAGTGATAAAGTGAGACATCACCTGCCTGTATACAACCGGAAAACCATAGAGATACTGGCTACCAAAATAGTTATCAGCCAAACTAGTGCAGAAATTTTTGTTAGTTTATTTGTATGCAGAAATTCTGGAAAGCCGTGCCCCATCAGATAAGCCACGTCCCCATAAGACACACCCACCAAAGACGCCACACCCTAAGTGTCCCTGGAAACATTTTTCAAATGTTGGCAACTATGTAGATTCCTGACGCTGAATAGTGGAGAGAGGACCGCACGGCTCTCTCCTTTATCTTAACGGGAGTTACGGAAACAGCCGAGCGCGCAGCCCTCTCCCATAAGTTCCCGTCTGGAATCTGCTGCACAAGACGAAGCTGTAGTTGAGTAACCCCCTGTTTTTGATATATGTGCAGGTTCCAGACCTGTGGATATGACGTAGAAGTCTAAGGCCCCATGCACACGACCGTAGATTTAGTCCGTAATTACGGTCCCATTAATTTCTATGGCCGACGGACACCTTCCCGTATATTTACGGGAAGGTGTCCGTGCCGTAGAAAGGCTCCACAAAAGATAGGACATGTCCTATTTTGTGCTCCATATGGGAGCACAGCCCGCAAATGCAGGTGGCCGTCAGCGGCCGTCCGTGCCCATAATCACGGACTGTGATTACAGGCACAGTCGTGTTCATGGGGCCTAAGTTGGGAATACCCCTTTAAGGCATCATGCACACGACTGTGGCTTTGCGGCCATGTACTATCCACAATTGCGGAGAGTATAGAACACATGCTTTCCTATGGGCCAATGCACACGACCATGGTTTCCACTGTCCGGCATTGCCCGGATCGGAAAAAAAAATTGGACATGTCATTATACGGTCCGTATTTGCGGTCTGGGCTCATTGGAATGAATGCACATCTTGTGTGTGCACGGTCCGTGATTGCGAACGGCCCGCGGATGACACTCCGCAGCCTATCCATGCCGTATCAACAGCTATGGCCATGTGCAGGAGGCCTAAGAGTTGCAGGGTTGTGGGAGGAAGGGCACTGGTTACCTCGCATGCAGCCTAAATTATATTACTAGGAATAATAAAAATTAAAAAAGAAACATTAAGTACAGAGCGTTTGGACCCAGGGCACAGGATTTGAGCTCTTGGTGAGGTCATTGTCTGTGTTACTTTGTATCGGCATCCAAAACCGGCTAGTGCCCACAGAAAGCATTTGTGGGGGAAGAAAAGCTGGGGACGCTTTTCACAGAGCACGCTGGTAAAAGAACAGAATGACTCGGGCTCCGGGGCCCAACATTAGCATAGGGAACAAAGGAAAGCCGCGGACTTGGCAGTCTGGGCTCAGCATTAATGTGCTGGTCACATCACATATTTCTCCAGCAGAGAAGAAACTCTCTGTTTCCCAATGAAAGGCATCCACAATATATCCTGCTGCTGCCGCACACAAAGCCAGCCTCTGTGGTCGTGCCATTTGCAGCTAATGGCAACAGGTTAAGGTGTCCAGTGTATTCAGATCAGGGCCTCGAGAGGGTCATAATACCTGAAACTGGCAAGAACTCCATTCACTGTCGGTGTGCGAGAGCTTTAGACATCTCTAGAGACCCTGCACTTTTACTACTACTTAATTATAGATCATTTGCCCCGAAAATCCTTGAATTGCCCTCTTCTTCTACATAAGTTCTATCTGTACAAAGAACCAACTGGATGACAACCAATATAGTCACCAAAGCCGCTCATCCAGCTTTCTCCTGAACGGCAAATCTACTTAGTTATCATTCAACAATACATAAGATGTTTAGGGTATATTCACACGCAGCAGATTTGTTGCAGATATTTCTGCGGCTGAAAACTCAGTTCCATACATGTGAATGGGGTTGTTTCTGCAGTACGTGCGGGGATTTCTGTAAGCCCCATGCAGATGACGAGACAGTCGCAGAAATGTCTGCAACAAATCTTCCGCCTGTCAATATATCCCTATGAGAATTTCTCGGTTAGACAGCGGAATCCTGTTTGCAGTTTTTGTAATTGCAGTTTACGGCCCACATTCTGCAAATTGATCCTTAGAATATAATTCTTAAGGCTGTATTCACACGGTGTAGTCTCAAATTTCTAATCTTGTTTGCCAAATAAATGTATACATTTTTAAGGATGTGCTAGAAGATCCCTTCTGTTCCTTTGTATATATTCAATTGCATTTAGGGGTTGTCCAGGACACCAAAATAATTTACAAAAAAAAAAAAAATCATCTGTTTAATGCCCTGCCGCTCCAGCGTGGGTGGTCCCTGCTGGTCTCTGTTGACTTGTCCTGCAGTGAAGATGTGAAGTTCATGCACATGACCGCTGCAGCCAATCACTGCCCTCAGTGGTCTTGTGCCACTCTTGCTAGCATCACTGACGAAGCCAGTGATTGGCTGCAGCGGTCACCTTCAAGAACGGAACGTCTTCGCTGTAAGGAGGTCAGCAGAGAGCGCCGGGGACCACTAGAGGGGCAGGTATTAAACTAGTGAGTATTGTTTTGGTTTTTTTTATCCACTTTCCTGCTTTTAGCAATCATTTTTTTTTTTTTTTAAAGTCCCGACAACTCTTCATTATGTGATTATTTCAGAAAATCCACTCCTCTCACCACCTTCTGGCAAATGTAACTTCAATTTCTGTTGTTGATGACCCGTTTAAGGACTTCACCACTTTCTGTAAAAATTACGTGTCTCATCAAAACATTAAGGCAGCCATAGAGTGGGATCGCCCACTCCCAGCCTTCTTGTCTCAGCCAGTTTAAATTGCCGCAAAGTCAAGGAAGTTTCCGCTCTTGCAGATCTGGCCTGTCCATGCAACATTGTTAGTCGTTTATTTAAGTGGCCGGCATGTATTACTATATTTATATAGTGTATGGCTGGACAAAAGCTCCAGGATCTGGACCTGCTGTGTTTTTGTAGGATGGACTGTCTTGATGAGATGCTAGGTGGATAGCACTGTTGCCTTACAGCACTGGGGTCCTGTGTTTAAAGGGTATGTACGCCTTTGAAACAATTTTATACATATATAAAACAGTGTTTCAGTGTGTTTGGTGCTACTTTGTAATTAGTTTTTATTAAAAATAATTTTTACTTTTTGAGATACAGCTGCTTTGTATCCTGTATACCGAGCAGCTGTATCTTGCACTGAAATCTCTAGCCGTCAGGTCAGCGGGACTGACGGGTTCAGTGTCAGAGGGTCGTGCGTGTCTCTGACACGCAGGATCGAGCTGCTGCTGATCACATCTAAGTTCATAACTTAGATGTGATTGATAACAGGTGGTTCCTGCGTGTCAGAGACATGCAGAACCCGCTGACACTGAACCCGTCAGTCCCGCTAACCTGACGGCTAGAGATTTCAGTGCAAGATACAGCTGCTCGGTATACAGGATACAAAGCAGCTGTATCTCAAAAAGTAAAAATAATTTTTAACCGCTTCCCGACCGCCCACTGTATATTCACGTCGGCATTTGCTGGGCTCTGTGCAGTGGCGACGTGAATTCACGGTGGGTGTTAAAAGCGCGATCCGGGTGTCTCAGAGTAGCGCTGACACCCGGATCGCGCTGTTATCACCTGCCTCTGGTCCCAGAGATATGATCGGGACCTGATTAGTTCAGGTCCCGGTCATGTGATCGCAGGGAAAGTGTGTTGTAGCAACGAACTGGAAAGTTTGTTGCTATAACAAACTGGAAAGTTTGTTGCTACAACAAACTTTCCCGGGGACCGATTGCTGGTGCTGCAGTCGGTTATAAGGCAGAACCGGGGGCCATATAACAGCCCCCGGGTCTGCCATGCACAGCAGCCTATGAGAACCAGCCGGATGCTGGTTCTCATAAGCTTCCTGTCAGTTTGACTCTCAGCGTCACACTGACAGTATATATATAATACGTTACACTACCTAGGTAGTGTAATGTATTATAGCAGCGATCAGAGCTGCCAGGCTTCAAGTAAAACAAGTAAAAAATAAAAAATAAAGTAATAAAAAAGTTTTATAAAAGTGTAAAAACAAGTTATAAAAGTTACAAAAAAAAAGAATGCTTTTTTTCCTATAATAAGTCTTTTATTATAGGAAAAAAATGAAAATGTTAAAAAAAGTACACATATTTGGTATCGCCGCGTTCGTAACGACCCAAACTATAAAACTATAATATTATTTTTCCCGCACGGTGAACACCGCAAAAAAAATAATTAAAAAACAGTCAGAATCACTTTTTTTTGGTCATCAACCCTCCCAAAATATAGAATAAAAAGTGATCAAAAAGTCGCATGTACCCCAAAATAGTACCAATAAAAACTACAACCCGTCCCGCAAAAAACAAGCCCTTACACCGCTTTTTTGACGGAAAAATAAAAACGTTATGGCTCTCAGAATATGGGGACACAGAAAATAAATTATTTTATCAAAGTGATTTTATTGCGCAATCGCCACAAAACATAAAAAAACCAAAATATATATGGTGGCGCCGTAATCGTACCGACCCGCAGAATAAAGTAAAATGTCATTTATACCGCACGGTGAATACTATAAAAAAAAAAATACAAAAAACATTGTCAGAATTTATGTTTCTTTGTCACTTTGCTTCCAAAAAAATATAATAAAAAGTGATTAAAAAAAATCGCATGTACCCTAAAATGGTACCAATGAAAACTACAGATTGTCCCGCAACAAATAAGCCCTCACACGGCTCCGTTGGAGAAAAAATAATAAAGTTCTGGCTCTCAGAATATGGCGATGCAAAATGTGCAGAGTGTTCCAAAAGCGGATAAGATCGGGCGCCATTTATCAGTGCGACACCGGCCACATATCTGCGGATTATTATTTATTTACCGCATTATTATACCCTCTTATTATGCCCTGATGTTCTCCGCACAGGTTACACATACCCCCACATCATAAACTGAAATACCAGCAAAACCCCAAACAGAACAGTTACCAAGCAAAATCTGCGCTCCAAAAGCCAAATGGCGTTCCCTCCCTTCTGAGCCCCACAGCGTGCCCAAACACCAGCTTACGTCCACATATGACATTTTATATCCGGGAGAACCCGCTCAACATTGTATGAGGTATTTGTCTTCAGTGGCACAAACTGGGCACAATATATTGTGCATTAAAATGGCACATCAGTGTAAAATTTTAATTTTCACTTTGCACCATCTGCTGCGCATTAACGCCTTGGTGCACCACGACTTAATAGCATGTCGTGGTGCGAGGGGTTATTTATGGAGCGGGCTCATGCGCTGTGCACGCTCCATATTCTGCAGGTGTCCGCTGTGTATTCCAGCTGACACCCGGGACTAACGGACAGGAACAGCGATCGCGCTGTTACAGGAGCCTGTAAAATTACATTATACCGCAATACATTAGTATTGCAGTGTATTGTACCAGCAACCTAATGATCGCTCGTTCCAGTCCCCTAAAGGGACTTTTGGGAGGTTTCCACTGGTTTGGTACCTCAGGGGCTTTGCATATGCGACATGACACCCGAAAACCATTCCAGCTAAATTTGAGCTCCAAAAGCCAAATATTGTTCCTTCCCTCCTGAGTCCAAACAGCAGTTTATTACCACATATGGCGTATTGCTGTAATCAGGACAAATTGCTTTACAAATTTTGGGGTAATTTTTCTCCTTTATTCATTGTAAAAATTAAACATTTCTATGTTTTTTCAGAAAAAAGTAGATTTTCATTTTCACGGCCTAATTCCACTAAATTCAGCAAAAAAACTGTGGGGTCAAAATGCTAACTATACCCCTAGAACAATTCCTTGAGGGGTGTAGTCTTCAAAATGCGGTCAGTTTTGGGGGGATTCCACGGTTTTGCTTACTCCAGGGCGTTGCAAACGCGACATGGAACTGAAAACCAATACAGCAAAATCTGCGCTTCAAAATCCAAATGGCGCTCCTTCACTTCTGAGCTCTGCCGTGGGTCCAAACAGCAGTTTAGTACCACATATGGGGTATTGGCGTAATCGGGAGAAGTAGCTTTACAAGTTCTGTGGTGCTTTTTAATCTTTATTCCTTGCAAATATAATTTTTTTTTATATTTTTTCAGAAAAAAAGTAGATTTTCACATTCACAGACAAACTCCAATAAATATAGCAAAATACCTGTGGGGTCAAGATGCTAACTATACCCCTAGATAAATTCCTTGAGGGGTGCAGTTTCCAAAACCGTCTCACTTTTGGGGGATTTCCACTGTTTTGGCACCACAAGACCTCTTCAAACCTGACATGGTGCCTAAAATATATTCTAAAAAAAGGAGGCCCCAAAATCCACTAGGTGCTCCTTTGCTTTTGAGGCCGGTATTTCAGTCCATTATCACACTAGAGCCACATGTGGGATATTTCTAAAAACTGCAGAATCTGGGCAATAAATATTGAGTTGCATTTCTCGGGTAAAACCTTCTGTGTTACAGAAAAAAATGTATTACAAATGAATTTCGGCAAAAAAAATGAAATTTGTAAATTTCACCTCCACTTTGCTTTAATTCCTGTGAAGCGCCTAATGGGTTAAGAAACTTTCTGAATGCTATTTTGAATACTTTGAGGGGTGCAGTTTTTAATATGGGGTGATTTATGGGGTCTATCTAGTACATAAGGCCCTCAAAGCCACTTCAGAACTGAACTGGTCCCTGTAAAAATCGCCTTTTGAAATTTTCTTGAAAATGTGAGAAATTGCTGCTAAAGTTCTAAACGTTGTAACGTCCTAGAAAAATAAAATAATGTTCAAAAAACTATTCAAATATAAAGTAGACATATGGAATATATAAAATAGTAACTATTTTGTGTGGTATTACTATCTGTTTTACAAGCAGATACCTTTAAAATGAGAAAAATCATAATTTTTGCAAATTTTCTCTAAATTTTGGTGTTTTTCACAAATAAGCAATGAATTTATTGACCAAATTTTTCCACTAACAAAGTACAATATGTCACGAGAAAACAATCTCAGAATCGCTTGGATAGGCAAAAGCATTCCGGAGTTATTACCACATAAAGAGACACATGTCAGATTTGAGAAAATGGGGCTGGTCATGAAGGTCAAAATGAGCTCGGTCTTGAAAGGGTTAATAAAAAGTAATTACAAAGTTGCACCAAACACACTAAGGGCTCATTTACACGAGCGTGTGCGTTTTGCGCACGCAAAAACCGCGGCGTTTTGCGTGCGCAAAAGGCACTTAACAGCTCTGTGTGTCAGCCCTGTACGATGCGCGGCTGCGTGCTTTTCGCGCAGCCACCATCATGATGATACTCCGTTTGGATGTTTGTCAACAGAAAAGCACGTGGTGCTTTTCTGTTTTCATTCATACTTTTGACTGCTGTTGCGCGAATCACGCGCGTCCCACGGAAGTGCTTCCGTGTGGTGCGCGTGATTTTCATGCACCCATTGACTTCAATGGGTGCGTGATGCGCGAACAGCGCACAAAGATAGGACATGTCGTGAGTTTTTTTCAGCGGACTCACGCTGAGCAAAAGTCACGGACTGTCTGCACTGCCCCATAGACTAATATAGGTCCGTACGACACGCGTGAAAAGCACGCGCGTCGGACGCACGTATATCACGCTCGTGTAAACGAGGCCTAAAACACTGTTTTATTTATAAAAAATAAAATTAATAGTTTTCAAAGGTGTACATGGCCTTTAATTCCAAACATGGATGACATCTGTATGGCATTTGCGTGGTTTTCCTCCGTTTTCTCCAGTTACCTCCTACAATCTAAAAAACATACTGATAGATTAATTGGCTTCCTATGCAATTGGCCCTATGTGTGCCTGGGATAGGGAAATTAGATTGCAGACAGGGACTGATGTCAATGCCAATACATAGTAGTTGTGCCATATTCATATACATAGGTGAACTACCGCACCAATATGGAGAAAAATGTCACTGGACAAAATCTGGCAGCTTTATAAATGTGCAGGAACTCAGATCCTTATTACCTGGAAGAAAAAATAATGAATTAGGCCAAACGTAAAGGTTTCACAGCAAAAACCAAGATCAAAAACCCCATTTTGACAACACGGTGTGAACACAGCCGTGCTGGTAGAACATTCTATAGTAAAACTTCTGACTGTTCTTGTTTTTCCAGTCTGCTCGATTAGGCTTTCCGGAAGAGAGTCACGATTTTCAGAGCCATTTCCTCAAAGCATGGACCAAATAGTCGATGAAGTCATTGCCGCTCTGCTACCGCAACTGCAGGAGAAAAATTTTGCTTTTTTTGGCCACAGGTAAAGTTTTCTTAGATCATACTTAATGGACTAATTAAAATGAGCTGTGACAAAATGTATATGTTCTGCAGTCATTTTAATGATGTGTTTCATAGGTGTTTCCAGATAAAGCAACTAGTCACTTTTTTCTTTGTGTGGCTAAAAGTATGCGGACAGCCCTTCTAATATCCTATGCCATAAATGTCTGAGATGAGAAAACCCTTTTACAGTTATAAATTCATGGGATAAGTAACACAGTATATGTTGGATCATTAGGTATTTGACTGTTAGGACCTCCACTGATCTCTAGGAAGGAGGACCTCCGTCCCTAATACCACCTCCTGGGAGAGAAGTCAGGAAGGCGGTCTCAGGAGCGATGTCCGAGCATGCGCACTGTTCGCTCTATGGGGGATACGGAAAAAGCCGTGCACTCCCATAGACTTCTATAGAGCAGGTTATGCGTATACTTGCCCCCACGATCAATCCAACCCCTTCCCGCCACCACTGTCCACATCAGGAGGAGCGAGTCCTCCATTCTAGTAGTTGGGGACGTCCCACTGGTCGGATCCTCACCAAGCTAACATGTAGTCACTACAGTTACATTCCAAAATCTAGTGAAAAGCCTTCTCAGAAGAGTGGAGTTAGGGACCAGGCCAACTCCACATCGATACTAACGCATGGTTTTGGAACAATGGATGTGATAGTCAGGTGTTTACAAACTTTTGATGTCGTTTTTGTATATAAGTATACAGTGGTGTAACTACAGAGCCGCTGCTACGGGGCGCGCGGCATAAGGGGGCCCATGCCGCAAACCGGCACGGGCCCATCCATACCATACCCTTGTTCCATATTCATAGATGCCACATTCAATAGTATCTGCATCCTTAAGATGCAGATACTATTGAACACTATGACAGATCAGGGAGGTATCTCGCTTCTCTGCCATCTACTAGGCTTTAGGCCTGCAGCCTATAAGGCGCAGGGACACGGGATCGCTGCGCATGCCGGCGTGATGAGGTCACTGGATCACGCTGGCCTACGCAAGGATACCGTCAACATTGTAGAGCATATTGGTTAGTCGCGGGAAGGGGGCCTCGGTGAGTCCAACTTTTTTGTTTTATTCGTTTTAGGGGGT
Organism: Rhinoderma darwinii; assembly: GCF_050947455.1. Classification (NCBI taxonomy): domain Eukaryota; kingdom Metazoa; phylum Chordata; class Amphibia; order Anura; family Rhinodermatidae; genus Rhinoderma; species Rhinoderma darwinii. The sequence continues at coordinate 325,066,525 of NC_134691.1, forward strand.
GTCTACAAGGGGGGTGGAGGGCTGTATGGCACTATCTACAAGGGGGAGGTGGGGGCTGTATGCCACTATCTACAAGAGCGAGGTGGGGGCAGTATCTACAAGGGGGAGGGTGGCACTCTACAAGGGGAAAATGGGGTTACTGTCTACAAGGGGGTGGTGGGTGGCACTATCTACAAGGGGGGCTGTATGGCACTGTCCACAAGGGGGTGTGACACAATCTACAGGTGGGCTGTATAGCAGTGTGTCTTCAAGGGGCTGTATGGCACAATCTACAAGGGCTGTATGGTACCATCTACAGGGGGCACTAGCTACAGGGGGACTGTATGGCACTACTTTCGGGGGCTGTATGGCACGTGCTACAGGGGGGCTGTATGGCACTAGCTATAGGGGGGGCTGTATGGCACTAGCTACAGGGGAACTAGAGAGAAACCCTGGGAACTAGAGATAAAGCAGTGATCGTGTGGTCAGACATTTTTATTGCTAATAATCCTATTGTAGAGCGCTACAGTCACGCTATGCCTAGCCCTAAAGGGCTTGTCCAAGACTAGAAAAACATGACTGCTTTCTTCCGGAAACATCGCCACAGCTGTCCATAGGTTGATTCTGGTATTGCTGCTCAGTTCCCATGATGTAAATAGGGCTGAGCTGCAATAACACACACAACCTGTGGACAGGTGTGGCACTGTTTTTGGAAGGAAGCAATAGTTTTTCTAATTCTGGACAACCCCTTAACGTGACTATACTGGGAGCCCTAGACTGTATCATGCCAGTGGTTGCTTCCTATTTGGCCGCAAAATTGTTGCCATGCAATCTAACAATTATTAGATTTATTACTCTGACAACTGTGTCTAGTCCATGGAGTCATTGTATATGAGTTTTCTCATTGTATGGGGCAATGTTACTGTACAATGTTAGAATTTCGGATACCCCGTCTGCTAATAGTCCGGAGCACATGTCGTCTTATGAAGTCTTTATCTATTAAACAGAAAAAAAGGGGGAATAAAGGGGCATTGTGCCATTGACCACAGAGTCTGGCGGGAGCTTATGTGGCAGATGGAAGGACTCATTTTGCAGTCCCTCTGTGTGCCATTGTTGGCAGCTGCCCATTGTAGGCCATTGAAGTTTGCCACTTTCCTGAAAATCTGAGCATTTACCATTTCTCTCCTTTTCTTTACAGCTTTGGGTCCTTCACCAGCTTTGCTACTGCAGTTAGACTGAAAGAAAAATATGGTCTGCAGCCCGTGCATCTATTTGTCTCTGGAGCATCTGCCCCTCATGTGAGTCTTAAGGTGGCTAAACACTTTACATGGCTGTCAGCCCAATGCTCGTTTGGCTTCAAGCCATTCCTCCCGACACCCCCATACACATGCAGGCTAGGCTCGTCCGAGCGTGCATGTGTTCTCAATGGGGAGAGGGCAATAAGCCCCTGCCAGACACATCCTCACAGTTGGCAAAATGTTTAAGAGGCTGGAAGTTTAATATAAAACCCTAAAAAAGAACTTTCTCTGAACCTTGTAGACAAAATCGCGGAACTCAACAAAAAAAAAATCAGAGCTAAGTAATGAAGATTTTCTGAAGTGGATGTCTACAACAGGGGGAACGCCGGCGGGAATTCTGGAGAACAAGGAGGCCATGCAGCTCTTTCTCCCGCCTCTGAAAGCTGATCTAAAAGTTTTTGAGAATTTTGTGTAAGTTCTTTATAGTTTGTAAGTTTACAAAACCCATTTTCATATACCATATTAAAGAAGTATGAGTTACTATAGGGGGGTCCCTTCTTCAGGATCCTTATCTTTTGGCCAGAGTGGAGAGTGGCTACAAAGAGCGACTTTTTCTTTGGAGGACCTGTCCTGCATTACACACATTGATGTAAATGGTCATGCACCTATTTTAAGAACAGGACCCATGACCCCCCCCCCGTCCTACCTTTTCTTGCTTCCGCTGCTCTTCGGCCACTGAGTTACGAGGTGGCCCGGAATACGGAAACAGACGGGATTACTTAACTACACTGTTTGGGAGTAACTTATTGTATTGGGAGTAACGGAAACAGCGTAGCTCAGCGAGCTCGGCTGTTTCCTTTATTGCCGGCCACCTTGTAACTCAGTGTCTGGAGAGCAGCGAAACCTAGAGAAGGTATGACGGGAATCAGGGGTCCTGTTCTTGAGATAGGTGTGGGTTTCCAAGGTGGGAAATGCATCTATCGGACATTTATAGCATATCCTGTGGATATGCAATTAATGTGCTAGATGGGAATACCCCTTTAATCTCCCCTGTGGTGGCTGTGCAGGGAAATTGAACACTTACTGACAAACAACCCCTCAGAAAGCAGCCGACAGCTTGGAGTCCCCGCAGGAGGAGACTTTGTGATCTGCTTGTTGTGAACGGGTCTTTCAAACAAGTAGGAATTGTACAAAGCACAGAACCCCTTTAAAGATTATATCAACCTGTGCAATCCTTTTTTTTATTGCTCAAATGCGTCTAAAATGTAAAAAAATTAGGCAACCTTGCAAATAGTCTTGATTAAAAATCTCCTACCATTTTTGTGTATACAGCTCCTATGCAGTCTTATGTGTCTTCATGATACAGACTACAAACTAAGGCCTTATTCACACGGAGGTGTCCAATTTGCGCGCGCAAAAAACGCAGCATTTTGCGCGAGCAAAAGTTCCGTGTGTCATCAGCATATGGTGCGTGGCTGCGTCATTTTCGCGCGGCCGGCATCATTATGACACTCTGGCTTTAAGTTGACAAACAGAAAAGCACAAAGTGCTTTTCTGTTGTCATTCATTCTTTTTTCTACTGTACCGCGCATCACCCGGAAGTGACATGGGCAGATGTTTTGAGGGGTTCTGCTTCTAATTTTTCAGCCGTTTTTCGGCCCAAAAAATGGCAGAAAATAAGCCATGTGAACATATCTTTACACGACTGCAGGATCAGACTACACAGGTTTGTTTGCACTCTGTAGCTATGGAGACACATAGGTCTGCATAGGAGCTGTGTACAGAAAACAATATTTAAATCAAGTTATTTGCAAAGTCGGTAATTTTTTTTTTTAGATGCATTGAAGTATTAAAGCAGATGCCCAGTTCTATCCTTAAAAATTATATGTATACCTGCAAGTATTGCTTAAAAGGGTTGTACCAGAATCGGCAGTTATCACCTATCCACAGGATAGGTGATAATTGTCTGATCGCTGGGACCCCCAGTAATCGAGAGAACAGGGGTCCCGAACCCAATTCTCACCGCACCCCCTGCTGCTGTTTCCGTAATTCTCACAGACTTTGAATGCTCAACTGCTGCTCCATTCAATGGACGTGCAGTGAAGAGGCACAAGGGGTTTGGGACACTTGTTCTCACGATCAGGAGTGATCCCGTAGATGGGTGATAATTGTCGATTCTGGGAATACCCCTTTAACATGATATTTTTTTTCCGTGTTTTTTAGCTAAGATCCATTAGGGTACAGCTATAATCTGTGACTACAGCTTAGTACAAAAGCTTGAGCTTCTGCTTGGTCTCTGCCCATACTTTACACTGCAGCTCTGCTTGCTCAGACTGACTGTTTTTTTAAGTGTGGGAGGACACTCACACAGGGAGAACATACAAACTCCATGCAGATGTTTCCTTAGTTGGATTTGCACCCTGGACCCTAGCGCTGTAAGACAACGGTGCTAACCATCTTTACTGGAAGTATCTTTTTAAATCCACAGCTATGATAAACCAGTGTCCCCTCCTCTCTCATGTGGACTGACATGTTTTGATGGAACAGAAGATATTCCTCATGATTTGGCAGGTAAGTTTCCATTTGTGGTTGAATACTGTACATTAAATTATAGCTCCACCTTTTCAACCATTTTTTTTTTATTGCTCCAATGTAAAATAAAAAGCAACTTTGTAAATAGTCTGGATTAAAAATATCCTAATTTTTGTGTATACAGCTCCTATGCAGATTTATGTGTCTGCACGGCTACAGAAATTAAACAATCTGTTCCTGTTAACCTACTGAATGAAAACTATTGTCTTTAGGAGAGGTGGTTCTAGTGCCTCCATGCCCATTGTTTGGCTGAAACCGGTCGTAAAAAATGACAAACTTATGTTTTTCCTAACAGCGCCACTTGCGGTTTCTTGTATTGCCGGTCAGCCCAACTTTAAGGGGTTCTCTGGAACTTTTATATTGACAGCCTTTTCTTAGGATAGGTCATCCAATATAAGATCGGTGGGGGTCCGACTCCCGGGACCACCATTGGTCAGCTGACTGAAGAGGCCGCAGCCTTTTCAATGATTACCATACACATTCACTTGAATGGAACCGTTCTGCATTCCCAGGCACAGTCACTACGGAATTGTACGGCATGGTCTGTAAACCGTGAAGATGATACTGCCTCTTTAGTCAGCTGATCAGTGAGGGTGCCAGGAGTTGGACCCCCACTGATCTCACACGGATGGCCTATTCATAGGATAGGCCATCAATATAAAAGCTTGGAGAACCTATTTATGTGGCAGCCCATCAACAAGAGTGGCATGGATTTTGGCAAAACTAGACTGTTCCTAATCTCATGCAACCCCCTCAATTCCCATCCTTTGTACATAGTATTCCAGCTCCAAAAAATGACAAAGCTGTGAACTGTTGTTGAGCTCCTTTTGTTTCTTGTCTTTTTCCTGCAGCTTGGAAGGAGCTCACAAGTGGAGACTTCAATATTCACATGCTGCCAGGAGGACATTTCTACCTGAAAGACCCAAAAAATGAGCAGGCGCTGGTGACCTATATATCAAAATATTTAGAAGGAACAGAAATTGACTATTTTTAAAGTATTTCTTCTACAGCAAACTGCAGGAATATGACATTTAAAAGGGTTACCCAGTGAAAATGATCTTCTGATACGTCATAGATTACATCGGTGATGTCAGACCTTGGACCACCAGGAATAAAAAAGGGCACCATAGAGCACTTAGGCCGGGTTCCCACGAAGCGTAAACGCTGCGGAACTTCCGCAACAGAATTGTGTGTGGAAATTCTGCAGCATTTACAGTGGCAGCAAAGTGGATGAGATTTTGAAATGCTAATGCCCACATGCAGCAAAAATGTTAATAAATTGACCTGCGGTGCAGAACTTAAATCTGCAGTATGTCAATTTATGCTTCGTTTTCGTTGCTTTTGTTGCGGGTTTTCCCCATTGAATTCCATGGGGATACAAAACCCGCAACAGAAAGCAAGTGTTGCGACTTTTGCAACGGAATCGCAGCTCAGGGAAAAAAATAAAAATCATACTTCGAACTCTACTTCCTGCAGTCTGGCCGCCTGGAACGATGTTGCATCCCAGGTCAACGCTGTAGCCAATCACAGGCCACAGCATCACATGGCCTGCAACGTCATTTTAGGAGGCCAGACTACACGCAGAGAAGAGGTGATAAGCATGGGTGATTTTTATTTTTTTTTCTTCCTGCAGCAGACATTCAGTTCAAGAAGCCACACCACAATGTGGTGGTTTTTCAGACGGAACGTACTGCAGGTTCCAGGTCGTCTACGCTGCGCCGTTTTCACGCAGCATATCCGACCCGTGGGAACCCGGCCCTAAAGCAGTTGTCCCACGAAAAACATTTATCACCTTTCCACAGAATAGGTGATATATGATCAGTCGAAACCAAGTTATAACAAGACCGTAAATCCTGTTTGAATGGAGCAGCAGTTACATGTGCCCTACTAATGCTCTATAGAACTGACAAATTTCTGAGTACAGCGCTCAGCTTTCTGTCAGTCCCATAGAAAGTGAATGGTGTGGTAGTGACCGGCGCTCCATTCAATGAGGGGTGACAAGACCCTTGTCCTTGTGATCGCTGGGGGTCCCACCAGCCAGACACACAGTGATCATACATTTATCACATATCCCACAAATAGGTAACTTTTTTTTTTATAGGATTGGCTCCATTGAACTTCAGTGGCGCTTTGATGCGGCAGGAATCGAAGCTTCTGCGGCATATTAGCTTGAAAATCCACAGAGAATTTACCTAGTGCACATCTTCACCGTGTGAACATGGCCTAAATAACACCTTCAAAAAAAAAAACAAAAAAAAACCGTGGTCTGAGATCTCAGCTTCCCACAATAACTCTTACATGTATGACATTTTAGAATAAGATCAATTTGACAAACTCCTCTTTATACTGAATTGCAGGGATATTAAATTATATCTGAGGCTGCATGCAAGCATCAGTTGTCTAAAGATTATTTTGGCTGCTAGTTGATTTGCTTAAGAAAAAAAATTTTTTTTAAAACCTTTGATATTATAGACATATGTAAAATATATATTGATTACTACCAATAGGAATATACATGCCAGTAGGAAAGTTAGGCCTGGCTGATGCGCCAAGTAACAGAACACCAAGTCTGTGTGTTAGGGCAGATTCAGACGAATGTTGCGTTTTTGCGCACGCAAACAACGCAGTGTTTTGCGCGCACAAAAACCACTTGACAGCTGCGTGTGTCATCCGTGTATGATGCGCAGCCGCCATCATAGAGATGAGGCTAGTCGACGCCCGTCACTGTCCAAGGTGCTGAAAGAGCTAACTGATCGGCAGTAACCCTTTCAGCACCCTCGACAGTGAATGCCGAACACAATATCGAGAAACCTGTTTAAAAAAAAAAAAGAAAAAGTTCGTACTTACCGAGAACTTCCCTCCCGGCCATTGCCTTGGTGACGTGCCTCTCTTGACATCGGGCCCCACCTCCCTGGATGACGCGGCAGTCCATGTGACCGCTGCAGCCTGTGATTGGCTGGAGCGGTCACTTGGACTGAATTGTCATCCCGGGAGGTCAGACTGGAGGAAGAAGCCAGGAGTTAATCGGTAAGTCAGAACTTCGTTTTTTTTTTTTTACAAGTTCATGTTTATTGGGATCGGAAGTCACTGTCCATGGTGCTGAAACAGTTTAACTCTTTCAGCACCCTGGACAGTGACTATCTCCTGACGTCGCGTACCGGAAATTTTTTTGACGGGTTCGGCCGAACCCGGTGAAGTTCGGTTGTCCGGGTTCGCTCATCTCAAAGACACTCCGTTTGGATGTTTGGAAACAGAAAAGCACGTGGTGCTTCTGTTTACATTCATCCTTTTGACAGCTGGTGCGCTGTTTGTCGGTTCGCACGGAAGTGCTTCCGTGCGACCTGCGTGGTTTTCACGCACCCATTGACTTCAATGGGTGCGTGATGCGCGAAATACGCGGAGATATTGAACCTGTTGCGTTTTGTACGCAGCGAACAAACGCTGCGCAAAAATCACGCACTGTTTGAACTGCCCCATTGACTTCTATAGGGCTGTGCGTGGCGCGCGAAAAAACCGCGGCCTGCACGCACGAAAATCACTCGTGAATCCCCCCTTAATGTAACTTTCTTAGGTAATGCTCACAGGTAAGTTCACAAGAATCGGCTCAGACCCATCAGCGGAAGTCCTCATGTACCTCTGCATAGCTCACTGTGGCGTGCCATTAGCTCCATCCGATATATTGTATCCAATAGAGCATTCTGCAACTTTTTTTTTTTTTATGAACACAAATATCCATATACCACCCTATTTTATACTGCGGCATATATGGCCCCCGTTGAACCACATATTTATGGTCAGTGTGTGAGGCAGTCAGTCTCACTCACTCTTCAAAAAACAGGAGCTGATCCCATCAAATTAAGAAGACCCCACTAATAGGTACAGAGCCATTTATTAATGTTGCATACAACTAGGAGACCCTCACACGTTTTACTGCAATAGTCAGATGTGCCAATAGCCCCAACATGCGCTGCATCATAAGCAGGGGATACCCCAGTAACATGGCACGTGAGAACATACCACAACTTGTTTTCTGCAGATTTCAGGCATTGCGTTGTATAAAATCAGAGTCACATGGAGAAGTTTTAGTGCCATAATAGGGCTCCATACAACGGGTTCATAAAGTCATGCGTTCGGCCTTAAAGTTGTGCAGAGTTTGTGCTATGGATGGTCGTAACTCTTGGATTCTTTCACTAGTGTTAACACAGGACGTTATGCAAGTTTACTGTATTTTGTGTATGGCTTATTTTTATAGTCCAGTATAATAAATGTATTCATAAAAAAAATACTTTGCTAAATTTTCTAAAAAAAAAAAAACATTAGGCATGAGTGGTAGATACATGTGCTTTTATTTACCGAAGTCTTCATTCACATCGTAGTCAGGGCTCTGATCCATCAGGACTTCCCGCCAGAACGGAGCCCAGACGCAGATGTGAACATAGCCTAATACATATGTATTAGGCTAAGAAAGTTTTGCTGCATGAAAGATACAGTAAGCTACCCACACCCTAACAGATCAAAGGTGGATATACAACTATTTATTCTCTACCAAAGGTTTAAAACATGTGGGTGACATTTTTTCCACAAAAACCTGTGCCTCTTGGAGCATATCCCACTTTTGAGGTTGTTTGTCATGTCTTTCCTTTTTTTTTTATATGCAGGTTGTTATGGTTACCATTCTGCCTCTTCCCTTATAGTGGATTTGATGTTGACTATTCTGCATAGTCTCTGCTTTCACATATGAAGGATTTTGCCTACCTTAAAAAAAAAAAAAAAAAAACCCCCACTGTCTACAATGCACAATTTGCCACCATTGTATTTTGCGCTGCTGTAATGGCTATAAGGGTATATTCTCTGCAGCTTTGTTTCAGAAACCGGTTCTATACGGTTTGTTGCATGCAAATGGTTTTCTGCAAGCCCCTTTAACAAGAGACAATTGCAAGAATTCCTGCAACAAATTTGCCGCATGTGAAGGTACCGTAAGACAGACGATTTGCACTTTAAGCCAAAACTGGGAACAGAACGTCCTTATTCGGTCTCCTCTCCTGGACTCAATTTTGGTTTTGGTTAACAAAACGCATCCAATCTGCACCGTGTGACACCAGCCTGAGGGTATGTTCACACACGAGACTAAAAAAAAAAAAAAAAAAGCGTGAAAATACAGAGCTGTTCAGGCAAACACAGCTCCTGATTGTCAGATGTTTTTGTAGCAACTGGCGTCTTTTGCAGCCTATTTTATGGCTGTTATTGGAGCGGTTTTTCAATGGAGTCAATGAAAACGGCTCCAAAAACATCCCAAGAAGTGTCCAGCACCTTTTTTGCAGGTGTCTTTACGCGCCGTATTTTGATAGCAACGTGTAAAATTACACCTTGTGGGAACAGAACACCGTAAAACCCATTGCAAGCAGTGGGCAGATGTTTGTAGGCGTAACGGAGCAGTTTCAGGCGTAAAACACCCGAATTACGTCTGAAACCACTGCGTGTGAACATACCCTTAGGCTTATTTCCCCGTTGGAAGGTTTCTTAAGCCAGCCTGATTAAAGTGGAAAATTACTCAAGCGTTTCCCTGGACGTCTCGTCTCTGAAAGTTGATAAATATAACTACCAGTCTCCAAAGAACATATCCAGCTCATTGATAGTGCCCAAGGCCCGCAAAAAAAAAAAAAAAAAAAAAAAAAAAAAAAAAGACCCAGTGCAGTATTTGTGAGGTACTTCAAGCTGCGGTGTGTAAACTCCCTAGTAAAAATGAACAGGCCCCGTCCACATCACTTATGCCCTACGTTTAGCGTGTATGTCAGAAAGCTGCTCCATTAGCCCATTGTTCTATTCAATCGGTAAAAAAAAAAACTATTTATATACAACATGGAAGCCTATAGATGACATACCAATATATGGCATTAGTATGGTAAATGGAATACATGATATTCTATGGGTGACATATGCTTAACAGTAGCATCTGTCACCCATAGGCTATACATTGAACAGATCTGCCACTAAAAGGGTAACATGTATATCATGTACGCTTACACATTTAATGAAGACGAATGGTTTTGGCTTACGTTTAATGTATACGCCAAGAAACGCAAACATCTACCATGTGAATGGGGCCTGACAAATTGTTGGCAGGCCCCAACAGTCTAAATGGTCGGAGGACAGATTTACTACCTTGATATCTGCTCTTGGGATAAGCAAGGTTCGGCACGTAGGATTTTAACAAGCACGTCTTTGTTTACCTGGGAGATTAGTGGAGCAAGAGGTGCCTGGCAGCTGCTTATCCCCTCTCCCTACAGCCCTCAAAAAAAAAAAAAAGACACTTAACCATCAGATGTCCAGTGCAGGCAGATTAGGCTTTGGAGCTCCATGCAAGGAAAATAGTTGCAACCCCTTGTAATAAAACTTTGTAAAAGAGCAGAAGATGGAGATCATTTGAGGCATTTTTATTTTATTTTATTTTTTTTTAAACTCCTGTCTTGCAGCCTGGCCAGGGAAGTGCGTAGTCTAGGCCCCTGGGCAGCTGCCCCTTTTTGCCCTCTCTAACCCAGTCCTTATGATAATTACATCTGGGGTTCTGATACTTTCCTTTAGTAAGAGGAAAGGAAGGTTCATGCAGATTTATAGGTATCTTGAGGCCCCCCCCCCCCCCGATAGTCATGTTATGCACCCACCTTACTATGGTCAAAACTGGCAGAATATAAAAACCTGCAACATTTAGTGTCAAATTGTTTTAATAAGTAAGAGCGAGGCATAGAAAACAGTATGAGCGTCCAGTCACAGTAGAGATCGGTTTTCCACCAAGTTAATGGTACCTAAAACATTACAGAAACCTAGAGCAGGTGACTAGTGATATTAGTTGTGTCGGCTCTCCACGTGACACTGGTTATACCATCTCTGCTGCGTACAGAACGTAAATGGCCACATAGTATTACTACATGCCGTATTTCTCAATCAACTCATTGGCTTTAGACACGTAGGCACTCATGGCATCCTCCTTAGACAAGCCTGCAAGACAAACGTAAAGCTGCATAAGTGATCTGTAGGTCAAACACCCACTCATTTTATACATCAGATTTAATATAAGCACTGGAGTAAAATGTGCCCGATTTATGGAGTTTAGCTGGTGTAGAAAAGCTATTTGTGCAAATAGCAGTTTTCCCCTATTTAAAGGTGGACTTATCACTAGGTCACACGAGTTGAACTGGTTTACTGACCTGAATAGCACAGTCTGATTCCAGCACTGTCTCTTTCCTGGACCCCCCCCCCCCCCATTCCAGGGATATGGCTCACTGTTGTGTTGGCTCCCTCTATACTAAACGGCTTTAGCTAGCCAACAGGGTGTGAACTAACTCAAGCTGCCTTGTGCCGATTGGTCAGAATCAGGGATACTAGCTCCACCCTGTCGGCTAACCATGCAAATTAGCATATAGGGAACCAACAGGGGCCATATCTCTGGGACAGTGTGGAGTCCAAGAAAAAGTGCTATAATCAGAGACTGCGCTATTCAGGTCAGATAACCAGTTCAACATATGACCAGGTGGCAGGTCCTCTTTAATAAATCCCCATGTGTTCTCACTTCATGATTATGTCCTAGCAATCACTGGCGTAGCTATAGGGGTTGCAGCGGTCGCAATTGCAACAGGACCCTGAAGCCAGGGGGGCCCACGGCCCCCCGCACCACATCAATTAAAAGTTACTATAGTAACTCGGGCCGCGGGCCCCTGTTACTATAGTAACAGACTACTTGCCTTCCTGGTTCCGGATGGCAGCGGAGGTCCCGACGTCAAGCGCTGTGCGCAGCGCATGACGTCAGCGCTATGCGCCGCATCGAGACGACAGAACTACCGCCGCGGCTGAAGAGGAAGGTAAGATTAGCCCTGACTGGCGGGGTCCGACTCGTACGAGAGCTGCTCCTTCATTCCGGTCACACTGTGAATCGGTGTTGGCGATTCACAGTGTGAGCGAGTAGTGAAATGAAGGGGAAGCAGCTCTCGTATGAGACGGACCCCAACACATCAGCTATTGATGGCCTATCCGGTGGATAGGCCATCAATGTTTAGTGACTGCACAACCCCTAAGCCTACGATGTAGCAGACTTAGGGGGCCCATGAGACAGGATCACAGATTGGCTTAGATACAGGGCCCAGCATCACACAATCACATGGTAGGCTTAGATACATGGCCCATGCGTGATCCTGTCTGCTGGGCCCTGTATCTAAGCCAATCACAAGGTAGGCTCTGATACAGGGCCCATGTTTGATCCTGTCTGATGGGCCCTGTATATAAGCCTACCACACTGTAGGTTTAGATACAGGGTCCCAGCACACAGTAATCTTATACTGTATAAGATTACAGTCTGCTGGACCCTGTATCTAAGCCTACGTTGTGGTAGGCTTAGCTACAGGGTCCCACAGACTGTATCACACATGGGCCCTGTATCTAAGCCTAACACGTGTTACTAATCGTTTTTCTTGTGTGTTTTCTTACAGGTTCGGTCGTTGGACTACGTCGGATTCCAGGACTACTTCGATGACTGCTTTTTTTTTATTAATAAAATGGTTAATGAGGGTTGTGTGTTTTTTTTTTTATTTCAATAAAATATTTTTTCTATGTCTGTTTTTTTTTAAACTATATTACTACCGCCTTAGTAATGGCCGCTGGCTGATTGACAGTGCAGAGGCGAACACTAACCCCCTTAATTACCCCGGTACCCACCGCCACCAGGGGTGCTGGGAAGAGCCGGGTACGATCCAGTACCTGACCATCTGTAGTGATGGTCGGCCACTGGGGTGGCCGCAGGCTGGTATTATCAGGAGGGGAAAGGCCAGATACAGTGGCCCTTCCCACCCTGGTAATGCTAGGCTGCTGCTGCTTTATTGTATCTGGCTGGTTATGAAAAATGGGGGACCCCACGTCATTTTAAAAAAAATTGGAAAGAATGATGTGGGGTCCCCCCCAATTTTCATAACCAGCCAGATACAACACAGCACCAGCAGGCAGCATTACCAGGGTGGGAAGGGCCACTGTTTTTGGCCTTCCCCAGCCTAATACTACCAGCCGGCCCGTAACTACAGATGGTCGGGTACTGGTTCGTACCCGGCTCTTCCCAGTACCGCTGGTGGAGGTGGTTACCGGGGTAATAATGGGGGTTAGTGTTGGCCTCTGCAACTGCTAACATTAAGCCCCGCCTTAGTAATGGAGGTTGTCAATCAGCCAGCGGCCATTACTAAAGGCAGTGATAATAAAGTTTAAAAAGATACAAGCACATAGAAAAAATTTATTGAAATAAAAAAAACATCCCTCATTAACCATTTTATTGAGAATAAAAAAAAAAAAAACGCCATCATTGAAGTCCTCGAATCCGAAGTCCAACAACCGAACCTGTAAAAAACCACAAACACACAAAAATAATCAGTAACACATAGAGAAGCTAAATTATTATTCTTACCTTTCCTGGGTCCAGCACTGGAGCCGCAATGTCAGCGAGCTGAGCCCTGTATCTGATCCAATCATGTGTGATACTGTATCTAATCATATCTTGTGTGATACTGTCTGCTGAGCCACTGTATCTAATCCTATCGTGTGATACTGCCTTCCGAGCCACTATATCTAATCCTGTCGTGTGATACTGTCTGCTCAGCCACTGTATCTAATCCTACCCATAGTTTATAGGGTCGTAGTGCTATAGATATGCTATGCTGTCTCCTATACACACATTTTTTGGGCGGACTCATATGTATTGGGGCCATTTCCCTGACATTTTAAGCCCTGAGGGTATGTTCACACGGCAGCGTCCGTTACGGCTGAAATTACGGGGCTGTTTTCAGGAGAAAACAGCACCGTAATTTCAGCAGTAATGGCATGTGCAGGAGTCTTTCGCTGCGTCCATTACGGACGTAATTGGAGCTGTTTTTTCCATGGAAAACGGCTCCATTTACGTCTGAAGTAGTGACAGGCACTTCTTTGACGCGGGCGTCTTTTTTACGCCCTGCCTTTTGACAGCGGCGCGTGAAAAAAAATGACCGTCGGCACAGAACATCGTAAGACCCATTCAAATGAATGGGCAGATGTTTGCCAACGCTTTTGAGCCGCATTTTCGGACATAATTCAATGCTAAAACGCCCGAATTATGTCCGTAAATAGGGTGTGTGAACCCAGCCTTAGTGACGCCCCGGCTGCTAGTGCTGCATTGTTGGGTCACTTAGGAGACCCAGCGATGCAGCTGAAAGCTGCGGACCGTCGGCCATGAGGAGTTTGTGTGTGTGTGTGTGGGGGGGGGCCCCAATAAGAACTTTTGCATCGGGGCCCATGAGCCTTTAGCTACGCCCCTGCTAGCAATCCAGTTGTCACTTAGGCCTTAGTCACACGGCTGTGTTTGGTTTGTGGGACACGGACCATGCCGGCCACATTACCCGGAACGTACACTGTTCAGGGAGCTATACCCCTAGCATAGTCATCCATGACACCGAGTCATTGCCCCCCTGTGGGATTACTGTCCTGTATTGAAAACATTACAGTATTTCTTCTGGGATGCAGGGACACCCAGCATCATACATAACGGATGCTTTGAGTCCGGCTCCCTGAACGGTGTTCGGTCCAGGAAATATGGTGCGTATCTCACGGTCCGATCACGTCGTAGACGTTAAAACTTTCTCAATGAAGGATTATTGTACTTGTTATCCACTATGAACTGAATAAAAACAATTATACCTTTCTTTGAATTCCACGCTTCCCATTTGGCCTTGCCCTTAAGATCCAGCATTCCAGGACACTCTGCAGAAGGAAATAAGACGTCACTTTATTCTGCAGTACAATACTATATACCTCATGATCCAAGGGTCTCAATCACTAATGGCAGCCATTATTGGGGTGTTATCACCCAGCTTTCCACGTTCCTTGCAAGTCATTGTTATACAAGGTTATATCCTCCACTTCTGTGTCAGTTCTGGCATTCTATTCATGTCCTGGGTGAACAGGTGAAGTCAATTTTAATTATATAATTTCAGTGGTGAGGGTTAAAATACAACACCCCATGTAAGAAAAGCATTAATATTAGCATCTTTTATATCCAGTCCTTAAAGATCTGTCACTTCTGGACATGTCTATTTTAGTAAAAACTTGTATTCCCCATGAAATAATGCAGAGTTCTAAGAAAAGATGCTCCAGAATGGTGTCGTTCCTCTGCTATTCCTCCTAGAAATGTATGAGGAATTTCAAAACTGGGCGTTACCATTCACCATGTCAAGGGGGTGTGTCCCTACAGTCAGCACTGATCGGACATGGTCATTGACATCACCCAACCAGTAACACCCAGCTGTCAATTCATTTGTAAATTTCTAGGAGGAATAAGAGGAACAGAACGTAGAGTACTAAGAAAATCTGCTCCAGAATTATTTCTTAGGGAATATAAGTATTTACTAAAAACGAGACATGTTAGAAACATCCCTTACACCTTAACAGCAATCCTTGTTCACTGTCGGGTGTAGTATTTATAGCAGACTATTGTAATATAAACAGCTCTGGAGTAGAAAAAAATATAAGATATAAAAAGGATCAGTACAGCAGAAGCAAAGCTAAGCTTTCCAGAGTCGACTGCGCTATTCATTCAAAGATGACAGAACCCTTACACAATGGTGACAAATGGAAACCATTTGCACCGGATTGGTCACCATTTAAATCAATGGTGATACAAAGGGAAACCTATGGTTTCCAGTTTGTTTGGATTCTGTTCATGGGTTCCACTGACTGAAAGCTCCGACGGACACATGAACGGAATCCCGACACAGATGTGAATGAAGCCTTACGACAGCGTAGAGTTAAATGATAAAATACCGATATTGATGTCTCCCACAGTAGACTGCTTGTAGAGGCCATAGATTTCCTTCATTTCATCATCGGTCGGCTTGGTTTTCAATTTCTTTATATCCTCTGCTGCCTTGTCAAAATCTGCCTGCAGAAACATCAATAGAGAATGAGGAGGCAATGCGGCTCTAAAAGGATTCTGTGACAACACCAATTCTCCTGCAGCAATACAGAAATGAGAAAGTTCTCCTATGGTCTCATGACTTTAAACTATAGAAGTTGGACAGAGGCGGACGCATGGAGGAGGAGGAGGAGAAGTAGGGGAGAGCAGGCCGTGCATGTACATAGTTCTAAATTATAGTCTATTAAACCTCACCGAGGGATCCATAACTGGTAAGATGTGGTCCAATTATACATTGTGATTGATGGCATCTACATACATTCTGTGCCAGTCGTTGGTAGGGAAACATGTCCTGTAGGTTGCTGGGAATATTGACAGTTTCCCCATCACACTTGACTCATTTCACCATAGACAACTCCAACTGTTTACCAACTAATATCTGCCATTGATTATTGGTATACACGCTACATATTTATCATAAGCACATCCTGACCCCTGGTATTCCATGTCTAAGATTGCCAAGATGCCTCTGCCGTTCTCCAATTAACTACACTGAGGCCTACATGGCACATTAAAAAATCAAAACGGGGCCCTTGGCTCTTACAGGTCATGATACCTACCAGATCATGACAGAAGGGTCTTGTGCTTGTTTCCCCACTTCCCATGTAGTAAAGAATGGTGGCCTGACCGTCCAGCCATTTCCCCATACTTGTAGAAAGTCAGTTGGGTTCTCCAGTCAAATAGGCCCCATAGATGCCATGTGGACGGCTTCTGTATATACACATTGCAACCCACTGCTGAAAGGGTATGCAGGGCACACAGAATGCAGATACAATGGAGTCCAATGCTGGAGCACGGAGCCATCAGCTCCAGCATTTGCTGTGCAACGCCGGCCACGAGCGTCCTAGACCAGACAGGCGCGATGCAGTGACATCATTGTGCCTGTCTGCGCCGAACCACACTGTACAGACCGGAGGAGCAGAGGCATCTCCTCCACTCGTCGTGAGAATTGGGTTAGGGGATTTTTTTATAGCATTATGGGGGCAGCTATAGGGTTATCATCCTGTGTGGTGATGTACCAAGATACTATAGGGGGATTATACAGTGTAGGGAGGCACTATACTGTGAATGGAAGTTACACAAACCGCGTAGCTTGCTATGGTACGCTGTTTCCATAACACCCATTCACTTCTATGGAAATTTAAAGAAAGAGTAGCACAGCAAACTACGCTGTTTACGCAAGCCTGACCTGCGCCTCACCCTCCCCCTGTGCTAAACCATTAGCTGTGCCTCTGACCACTTAAATCCTACAGTGTCTGCAAATTTAGGAGACTCACATTGAGAAACCGACTGCTGGTCCTTACAGCAGATGCTCTTAAAGGTGTTTTCCCATAATCAATATTTATTATCTATCCACCATAGGTGATAAATCTGATCAGGGGGTCTGATCACAAGTTTACCTTGCCATTCCTGCGAGCCTCATATGAATGGAGTGGAAGTGCGCATTCTCAGCCACTGCTCCATCTCTATGGGCTGCCAACGATCTTGCCCCATAGAAATGAAGTGGTGGTAGAGCATGTGCAGTACCGCTCTATTCCTATGGGGCTGCCAGGAATGGCATGGTAAGCTTGTTCTCATGATCGGTGGGGATCTCAGCAGTCGGACCCCTACCAATAAGATATTTATCACCTATTCTGTGGATAGGTGATAAAGGATCATGGGAATACCCCTTTAGTTGGTCAGGATGAAGATCATGTGACCCAACAGCAGTCTGGGACGGGCAACTATAAAACAGAGCACATACACCTCACTTAAAATTTTCAAGCCGAGAAGGGGGGGGTGAATGTCAGCGGAGTGCTTCTTTAAATTTTGATGCTTATAAGGAATAAGCACTTGTACAAGGTTATAAAACAATCTAGTTGTAAATTTATGGCACGGAATCTATTAAGGTTATTCTGTCTCTTTGGAAGGATTTGTACATGACCATAGTCCCAGACTTGAACTTTGTCTTTATCAGAGGTACAATGGGTCAATTGTGTCATTTTTATCGCAACTTCTCACCCAGTCACAAGGCCTTTCCAAAAGCCCATATAATGTGGTGACAGCGTGGCACTGTTCTGTCACTGCGGATGGTGGAAAATATATTAATGAACCCATTCATCCCAATGCTGGTAGCGCACAGGCTGGCGTTATGAGCCAATAACTCTGCATCCTGGTCTTTAGGTTATATTAATTTTATATCTGCTTCAAAAAGTTAGTGAAAGACTATATTGTTTTCATAGCATATTACACCAACCCCAGCCAGCAATCCCTCACTCATGATCAGAGTTGTACCTCCCAACCGTCCACAGATACAGTTGAACCCAATTCTGAAGCAGGGAACTATCAGCTCCATGCTTCAGAATTAGTTCAGATTGGAGAAGCTCCTCCGCTCACTGAGGACTCCCCAGGCAAAGCTATACTTTAAAAGCTGTGCTCTGGGAAACCCTTGATGGAATCCCTGAGGTCACGGTCCATATATGGACATTGACATCAGGGGCTCCTCCTGGAGCGGAATCCCCGGGCAGATTCAGTAACGGGGGTGGGGGGCGTCTGCTCAAGGAGTAGCCACCGACGTCACTGTATATGGACAGTGACCTGAGGGCTTCCTCTAGGAGCCAAATCCCCAGCCAGAGCATAGAAGGGTGTCCCAATGGCACCATCTTCAAGTGGTGTGTGGCACTACCTACATGGACACCGATTCTATGTACATGGGAACTGTCCATCTACAAGGGCACTGACACTAGGGGCAGCTAAGTAGGCATTATACTGTATGGGAGCATCTATGGGCATTATATTGTACGGGAGCATCTAAGGGGCAGTATACTGTGTGAGGGCAGCTATTTGGTATTACACTGGGAGGCACTATGGAAGCATGATACTGGAAGGCTAAACTGGGTATGTAGGGGCAGGGATTGGGTGGGGTTAGAGGCATGGCTTAAGAAAATATTTGTTGCGCGCCACATCGGTTGTCCCTCTGATACTTCAAAAGTATGACATTGGCAACAGCTGGAGGGCCAGTGTTTGTAGAAACCTGCGATAGGTCTTTCCTATGGGTGGCATATTCAAGGGGTACTACAGTTTCAGCAAATAAAGCTTATAGATCGTATTAAGAAAATAATTCTCCACTATACCGTAGATGAGATGTACCATCGCAGGGTCATGCGACATTGCAGTGATAGCGTAATTAGCTGGTAAGGAACAGTTTAAGCTAGTTGGATCCTGCCGCCACCTTTCATCAAAAAGTCTGACTACTGGCCAAATGTTCGTGAATCAGAGGCTACAAAGTTTTGGGGCGTTTTCAGAACGTACAGTTTTATGCCATTTTTTCCCCTGATAGGACCTGTACAAAAAAAAAAAAAAATAAAAAAAAAAAAAATTGTCCTCAAGGTGGTAAACCACCAGTCCAAATTTTTGGTTTTATATCACTGCGTTGCCGAGTGCCATAACTAATTTGTCATATGAGATTTCTATTCTTCAACAGCACCATTTTAGGGTACACAGTGTATAGAAATTTTTGGGGGGATAAGGGGCAAAAACTCAAACATGCAATTATGTGTTTGTTTTTATAGCGATTACTGTGTGGTATAAACTAGGATGAGTTATGTCGGTGGATATTACTGCCATGCCAAATATATACGGTTTTGTGTTTAACTACTTTTGCACAAAAATACTTGACAAAATGAGTTACCATATTCTGAGAGCCATAACTTATTTGTGGAAAGTGTGGTACAATTGCTCGGTGTGGGATCATGAGATGTATTTCATCTGTACCATTATGGGGTATGTATTGCACCACATTCCCATTTGAGTGACTAGGACAATGGGGCAACACCTCGCACAGCCGCTACAAATGTAACAGCGCATGCAAATTATGAACGAGAACGAAACCATGTAAACAAAGAGGCTGCTGTGCTCTTATGAGTAGCGCAACCTCTTCGAACAGCTGATTGGGGGTCTGGCTCTCAGCAGCCCCACCACCGATCTAGTGCTGTATACTTAGGATAGGCCATCAATGTCAACAAAAAATAAATAAATAAATTGTAAATCCACCCTAAATCCCAATATAGACTGTAAATATTGTGATAAACTAATATTGTCCAGTAAGAGGTACCAAGGCTTCCTAATCTGGGCCACAATAGTAGATCCATTGTGATTAGCCACTGCCATGTAAGCGCCACCATGAAGACGAGGTATTCCTCCAAATAGGTCATTAAGTGTTAAATGTGACTTACCACGTCTGGTGAAGTAATAGTAAGGGTATGTTCACACGCAGCAGCAAAATAAGTCTGAAATTACGGAGCTGTTTTCAGGCGTAAACAACTCCTGATTCAGACGTTTTTGTAACCACTCGCTTTAATCGCGGTGCATTTTACGGACGTTATTGGAGCGGTTTTTCAATGGAGTCAATGAAAAACGGCTCCTACAACATCCCAAGAAGTGACATGCACCTTTTTCGCGGGCGTCTTCTTACACGCCATCTTTTGACAGCGACGCGTAAAACACCTTGTGGGAACAGAACATCGTAAAAACCATTGAAAGCAATGGGCAGATGTTTGTAGGCGTAATGGAGCCTTTTTTTCAGGTGTAATTCAAGGCGTAGAACGCTCGAATTACTTCTGAAAACACTGCGTGTGAACATACCCTTAATTTGCTGGCTTCAGATACATGGAATGTAGTAGGCCATACACCTCTGGGGAAAGGGCCAGTGCTTTAGTTTGGGTTCACATTAAATCACCCTGGTTCTCTAGGGAGCTTTAGTATGTAGAGCAGGAGGCCACGGCATATGTTCAGGCTGCTGCCAAGAGGAAAACACCCTCCGAATACAGCAATTTTTTCTAGCTGATTTTGCAAGTGTATTTGAAGCATCAATGAGAAAGACTTAGGGGGGGGGGGGGGGGGGGACGACAAAAAACCTGCAAGTACTGACATGTCACTTTTTACAAAGCTTATCTATGCAGAGGCATAAAAAAAAAATCCTTATATGAACTACACAGCATATTGCTAATTAAAAGCCATTTTCAAGTGTATTTTGGTATTTAATACAAGAGTTTCATGTGCTGAAAAAATTTAAATATGATAAAGTCCCATGTGAACATAGCCTAAGGGGGCATATAAATAAAACATGTGACAGTACCATCAAAGCCACATCGTAAAGCCTCAGCAATTCGTGGTAAAACAACGTGCGTTTGTTTTTTTTGGCCTGTGCTGCTTGTACAAGTGAAGCACATTGACGCCATGCACTTGACTTGTTCCATGTGGTTTTGACAGCTCGGTCGGGAACATCTCTAGTAAATGCACTCCAAGCGTTGGAAAAGGGGTCGTGTATGAAGTTATAAACTCCAGCAGATACATGAAGTCGCGTAATATAATCCTCATTACAGTGTTCTATTTCCCCCAGTCTCCAACTAGCTTTTTAGAGGAGATTAGTCCAGCGTCTGTCCGCCATCTTTATTGTGGCAATCCCCCATCTGCAGGAAGCAGCTCTAGTTACTGCAGGTCTCAGTGTTGCTGAGGCATCAAATAGTGAGGAGGATGCTGGAGATCATAAAACGATTTTGATCGGCCAAAACCGATTGAGAGTTGAGATACAGCGATCATGCCCCGAACCATCATGTTTGACAACAACCTATTCCCGAAACCTGTCCAGGACTCGAGCCGATGCATTTCTCCCCTCACAAGATGGAAACATGTTCGTTCACTTGCTAAACTGATGTCATAAGTTAAAGGGTAACTAAACAGTCAAACTTCTGACATGTCATAGTGGCATGTCAGAAGCTTTGATTGATGGTGGTCCAAGCACTTAGACCCCCACGAATAGCTAAAAACGAAGTAGTGCTCGGAAATCGATGTATCGGAGTACAGGCTCAGACTTTCTATTGAGCACGTACTCCGATACATTGATTTCTGGAAAAAGCCGAACAGACATGGAGCGGCTGAACGCTCACACGAGCACTTGATGCTTTGTTCAACGGTGACAAACGGAAACCATTAGCAAAGTTCCCGTCACAATTGAGATAAATGGTGATGCAAACAGAGGCCAAGGTTCACATTTGCCTTTCCGTTGAGGAGTCAACCCGACAAACCTCAGATGGAACCCCTCAACAGAAGGGCAACGCTGATGTAAACAGGGCCTAAGCCAGAAAAAAAAAAAAAAGCGCATGTCAGGTTCAGTTTGAGAGTTTTTATCCAATTGAGGAAAAGGACATCAGACTACTGTAGTTCTCCACATGGACCATTATGGTAGGGGAGCACCGCCAATTTCATTGCAGAAAATCCAGTGTAGTAGAGTAGCAGCAATTTGAACCAAAAAAGAAAACCACCTGTAAAACAGGTCGCAGATTGACCTTCGGTGCATTTTTTTTAATCTGCAGGATGTCAACGTATGCTGCAGAATCGCTGCGCTTTTGTTGCCGATGTTCCTCGTGGGGAGGTGAAACTCGCAACAAAGCTGTGTATTGCAAAAAAAATAAAATAAAAAAAAAAGTAGACTTACCCCAGGCCATAGTCCTAGTGACGTAATACTCTGTACGGAGCACAGCTCGGCCTCCTGGGATGATGTTTTATCCCATATGACTGCTGAAGCCAGAGACTGTAGCGGTCACATGGGCTGCAGCATCATCTCCGGAGGCCAGGCTGCGCTCCGTACAGAGGGATGCGTTGCTATGACTATGGCCGAGGACCAGTATACACACTTTGTTCCTGTAGTAGACATGCCACCTAAAAACAAAAAACTATCTGGTGTGGTTTTTTTTTTGATGTGGAATTCCCTGCAGTATCCAGGATGAATACACGGTGTACTTCATGCAGCGTATCCACCCTACGTGTTCCTACCCCAAGAGTGGAAACCTAAGGTAACAAGATGCCGCCTCGAAGATGCAACGTTCCAGAGTCCACTTGGATACGTGAGGCATCTTTTATTGATTCCAGTGGAGCAGTTACTGAGGACTCCTGCCCAGAGGTCAGAATGACAGCCCCTGATCAGTTTGATTTACATGTGGCAGGTCTTATTGGAGAAATTTCTGCCCAAAACAAAAAACATGCAGCAGATGCATAGATTTCTGCAGGTTGCGGTCAAATAACGGAATGAATTTTCAGTTGCAAGAACTTCTGCAATAAAATCTGCTGCGTGTGAATCCAGCCATAGCAAGAAAGACCCCCAACTTGGTCTTGCGCCACTATTTAAGGGAATCACAACATAAAAATATAAAAGGAATGATAAACCCATGAGTACATCAGATCCAGCGATCAGAGAGGGGGGGGGGGTAGGAAAACTCCAGGGAACGATAAAGGAATGGGGAGAAAAAAAAAAGCCACCTTGGATGTGACTGAAACCATAAATAGCAGCAAGTTTACTCAGTCATTTAAGGAGGACCGGTCACCTGCCCAAAAGACTGCAGTTGACATCTCCTTTGTTTTGCAGGCGTCAGATTCTGGCGCTTTTTTTCCTCTTCCAGCCCCAACCGTTCGAGATATGGGTGTTAATTTGGCACCCAGTCATAACGGCTCACGTACTCACTGCCATCTGTGCTGATAATTTTATATATCGGGTGCCAAAACTAAAAAGGCACAGATAGCTCCATATCGGGAACTTAAAAAAAATAAAAATGAGGCACTGGCAGTCTAAGGGCAGGAACACACTGGGTGTAAACCCTGCAGCTTCTCCGCAACGGATTTCACTGCATAAAATCCTCAGTATAAACAGTAGCAGCAGTGCGGGTGAGATTAACAAATCTAATCCACACAGCGAAAAATAAAATAAAAAAAGTCTGCCGAAATTTATTTTTTCTCATAAGTCGATGTGCAGTTTAAGCTAAAGCTTGTCGATTTAGGCTGTGGAATTGCTGCTCTTCTGTTGCGGGCTTTCCCCATACTGGTTCATATACGCTTACCTTTCTTCCAGAGGAAGAGGGGATCGAAAGATTAAATGGAAAGGAACGGTTACATTAAAGTTACCATTTATTTCAATGGCAATTCTTTTCAGTTGCTTTCCGTTTGTCTCAGTTCGCCAGGTTGCAGAGGTTTTTTTTTCTCACTTGCTTACGGAAAAAAATAAAAAAATAAAAATAAAAAAAAGAAAGCCTAGCGAACAGAAAGCAACAAACATTCACTTTTTTTGCATCCCCTTGAATAGTCCTGTACCTCTGGACAGTGGCGTAACTATTGCGATAACAGCTGCTACAGGGCCCGCGGCTTGAGGGGACCCGTGACACCTGCCCCCCCATATGCTCGGTGGCACCGCTAGCAGCCGTTATGGCTGCTACAGCAGTAGCACCGCTACTATGGGGCCCGCGCCACCAAGCCTCCAACAAGTATGGGCCGGGCGACAGGCCCTCTTATGCCTGTAGGCATCGCTAGCACCGGAGGGGCCCGGTGCTAGAGACAGCCAAATACATGCATTAGTGCTGAATGGCCAGGCATTCAGCGCCTTACAATGACACTGATTGGCTAGCGGCACGATGACGTCATCGAGCCGCTTCCATACTTGAAATGCGCTGATTGACGGGGCAAGTCATTCTACCCTGCCAATCAGTGTCATTGGACGACGCTTGTTCAGCTCCTGCAGACCCGCTCAGTAGAGAGCAGATCAGCATCGCCAGCGAACAGCTTGGGAACGGGATCATGCGAGTATGTAAAGTTTTTTTTTTTTCCTCATAAAACTGTTAATGGCATTATCTATAGTGGGGGTTCTATCTACAGGGGGTAGTCTATATGTGGGCCACTATATACAGGGGGGGCTATATGAGACACTATACAGGGGTGGGCTATATCTATAGAGGAGCTATTTTTTAGGGTACTTTCTATAGGGGTGGGCTATATGTGGGACACTAACAGGGTTGCTATATGTAGGGCACGGTCTACAGAGGTGGGCTATACGTGGCGCACTACCTATAGGGGAAGCTGTATGTAGGGCGGCACAGCGGCTATGGGGACACTATCTCTAGGGGGCACGGTGTGTTTGTGGCAGTGTATGGTACAATTATAATCAGGGACAGTGTATGGCGCGATTATATTTAGAGGTGCATGAGGTGTTGAGAATTTTAACTTTGTTTACAGGTGCAGAAATGTTTTAAAAGGGAGAAGCTGAAGACATCTAAACGGAAAACTGCAGAAATGGGTCATGGCCGGTAGAAATCCATCATAGATGTCTGGACCGGAGGAGAAGAAAACTAGAATCTGAGACGTCACCGGTGAGTCACTTAATGTAAATGTTTATTCTGCCTCTAATCAGCACTGTAGTCACTGCATGATCTGCAGCGAGATGGGTGGTATGATTTATTTTATTTTTTTATGTGAAACAGCATCTCCCTAGTCACACCAGGCAGAGCGGAGATTGGTAGCGGTAGGCTACCACTCACCGGTCTGTTCACAGTGTGGCGCTAAGTACAAGGGGGGAGTGTGGCGCTATTTAAAAGGGGGGGGGGGAATGTGGCACTATTTACAAAGGGGCAGCGGGCTGTGTGTGCGCGCTATCTACAAGAGAGGGGCTGTGTGCGGTCTCTTTAATCTATTTTCTTTTAATTTATTTTTATGTTAATTACATTATAGAACTATATCGCTTGTAAAATGTAGAAATGCTTTTATACTAGTTACATTTAAAAAAATTGTGAAAAAAAAAAGTACCTCATTGATTGGTAGAGAAAGCAAACATGGCGAGGGGGAAGGAGATGTCGGGAAATAAGTTGGGGGGGGGCGCCAATCTGAATCTTTGCCCCGGGTGCAGGAGAACCTAGCTACGCCTCTGCACAAGGGGGCTGGGCCGAGTGTGGCACACTATCTACTAAGGGGGGGGGCTGTGTGGCACTATATACAGTGGGAGCTGTATAGCGCTATATATAGTGGGGGCCCCCCCATCTACAAATGGGGTGTGGCACGGTCTATATTTGGGGCTATATAGCACTGTTTACAGGGGGCACTATTTATAAGGGGGGGATGCTTGTGGCACCTGCGGGGGGGGGGGCCCTGGTCAAGAGTTTGCTATGGGGCCCAGTCTTTCGTAGTTACGCCCCTGCCTCTGCTATAGCGGCACGTCCCTGCACCCCCAGCCTCCATGTGACATTGCAGTGGGGAAAAAAAAACAGGTCAGTTTCCATTCAGAAATTCTGCAGTGTGGGAGGGGGTGTAATTTGGCAAGACCTCACCCACATTGCTGCTACAATACACTGCAGATTCGCCGCACAGAAAAACATGTTTTACCTCCCCACCCCTACATCCCCTCTTCCTTTCTGTACCCCTCCTATTACCCATCACCTTTCCCACAAATTTTTGGGGAAAATCAAAATAAAGTATTTACAAAAAAACAAAAACAGCAATTACGCTACGTCTGAACTTACCCTTGACGTATCAAGATAAAAAAATACAGGCCCCCCCCCCCTTTGTCCCGTTTAGAAACAGGATCCAGACGGATACGTTTTTTTTGTATACTAGAAGTCAATGAAAACAGGACAGACATTTTGTAATCTTGAGGGGGGTGGGGGTACCTTTCAATAGTATGCAGACACATGTGAATGGAGCCTTTACGCCAGGATAACTTTAGGGAATCCACAGCACCCAGTGGGCAGCGCGGGACTATTATGACAGCACATATACCAGTACTGGTTATAGTAGACATACCCTGGGTTGGGGGGATTCAAGCAAATAAGAAGTATACAGGGGACAAACAGGTGTGTTCTCAAAGAAAAATAATGGGACCCCTTTACCGATGCTGGTTGATGCTACTAACACCCTTCCCATGATAAGAGGGTCCCTCCTTCCATCCAATGCGTCTCTTAGCCAGTCCGGATCCCTGGGCTGCGGCTATGGCACGTATACCCTTTGAAGCAGTGGTGGCACAAAACAGCCAAAATTGCCCCCCTCAGTATGGTGCCAGGACTTGTCACCCACAATAGAAGGTTCTGTTGCCCTTTATGACCCTTGAGAAATTCCCCACGCCCATCTTTGCCAACAATGCAGTTCCTTTGGAGAGGAGAGTCCTGCCCAGGTTCTTGTTACCCATTAGCAAAGTTGGTGGAACCAACCTGGGCCCCATCATCGCTGTATCGTCTGCCGCTAGTGTACGTATCTACTTGAAGCATACAATGCAGGGGCAACAAAACACAGACTTACAGAACAGCAGCCCACACTACACGTTTCATAGATAGAGACACGGTTCACATAAACCTAAAAAGTACCGACAGGACAGAAGGAGCATGGAAATAATCAAAACATCGGGATACCCTAAAGCACAAATTCCGTATAACGCAGATGACATTACCACCCTAAACATGCACAAATAAAAGCCAGGAGATGTACATAGATATTTTTTTTTTACGATCCGGTCACAGTGACCTGATAACAATACATTACAATTTTCCACTATTCCTAAATTAAAGTGCACACAGTAACAAGCACCAGGTACAGAAAGTATTTTACTGCAAAGGTTAATGGTCTTCTGAGTTACCATCATGTAAGTAAAAGGAGACTGACAAGATGATCACATTTCTAAGTTAAAAGGGTTCTCCGACCCAGCCAGATGTAGCAGAGCCGAATTTGTTATTTAACACTTTGAAGCAACATTGTTATAAAACGGGCAGCACCTGCTGACAAACCAATCTCTACCGCAACAAAGAAGTTAAATCTGCGCTTTTTCTAATATACTCTATGTAAACATGGTCTCAAGCGCTCATCTTGGGGGGATCCCATGCACAAAGGAGGGGGTTATAGATCTCATCTATAGAGCCACAGGGCATAGCCGGGATCAATGGGCATATATAAATAATTCATAGCAAACATTCAGATAGATTATATATAATAAAAAATAACCTTCTGTGCAGAAATAAACAGATTGTTTAGTACCGTGCCTATGTGCCATACAGATATGCCAGGGCAGTAAGCAGGCAGAAAATGGGCATTACCTGGGGAGACATGGTTGGTGCAGGACTCAGCTCAGCAGCAACTCTTACAATAAGCTGCAGCTCAGCTGTCTCCCTTTTATATGGGTCAGCGCTCCACCCGGCTCCAGGACCCCTGATTGGTTACCCATGTCTTGTGCAATGACATCATTCATTGTAGCTGACTACAAAGGCAGCGAAGGAGGGGGGGGGGGGGCTGCAGGTGTAACCCATTCACTGCCAAATTGTCAATATGATGATGTGGTGACTTGCAGCGCCGTTGTGAGAATAGGCTGACAGTCCACCAATGCAGAGATTGGTGGTTATAAATATTCTGCTTGTGTCTATTATACGTTTTTATAAAAGCGAAGATTGAATCAATTAGAATGTGATAGTGTCGGCAGCGCTACACGCTATTATGCAGATTATAAAACATTAGGAAATTGCTATTTATGCAACTTTTTCGTGTATTTGTGTAGTCATCAAAGCCTATGTTGCAAAGTGGTTTTCCCACCGTCGACATGTATCGCATATCCACGAGACCCGCACCTATCTCCAAAACGGGGGTCGCCCGCTTGCTCGTCTGTTCCCGTAACTCCCATAGGAATCAATGGAGAGTGTGCGGCCTCCTCTCTATTCCTCCTCCGCCTGGATCCAGCGGCCATCTCACCAGGCGTGATGGGGGTCGGGTGACCCTAATTCTGGACATAGCTGTGTTCCGCATCTATCAAACATTTATGGCATATTCTGTGGATAATGCGGCTGTGCCTGGTACTGCAATACCCCCAGTCAAGGGTATAGGACTGAGTTGCAGTACTGGCACAGCCGCGGGCCTTGATTACCAACCTCCACCGATCACATAAGGATAGGCCATCAATAATTTTTCTTGGAATTCCCCTTCAGTCAATAGTGTCCATATTTTAATGTAGAAGACTGTATATAATCAGAACAGCCTCTGTGCCATGGAATAAATAAAGTGCTGGAGACTGGTCCTCAGGATGGGTCACATACTGTACATCCAACAGTACATCCATACCATAGAGCAGTGGCTATCAGGGAATGCTGGGAGTTGTAGTTTCGAAAACAGCTGCTTAGAGACCACTGCCATAGGGAATAGTGTAGCAGGGACAGTCGCCCCTATAGATAACTGCTGAGTAAACAATGGAGGGAACGAGGCACTTGCAGACCCCCTCATTAGGCTGATCGCGAGGATCCTGGGAAAGCATAAAGGATGGGCCATCAATGTTAAAGTCCTGGAGGACCCCTATCAGCCCTTAGCGATATCTGCCATACATGTACAGCAGAGGTGTGCTACCCTAATATGGTGGGTGCTGCCCCATACGCGGATGTTTTATACAACTGACACCCACCTGCAATGGGACATAACTCCCATCCCGGGCCATTTAACCCCTCGGATGCCATGATCAATAGCAATCGTGGCATCTAAGCGGTTAGAGGGGGCTAGCCCCCACTTTTTAACCCAGACAAAATTGCAGGGTGCCTACTGGTTGAAGGTCTCCAGGTCTGCCCTCTATCAGAGTCAAAGCTTAAGGGCCAGTTCACACTGAGTTTTTTGGCGAGTTTTTTTACGCAGAAACTGCGCCGCAAAACGCGTAAAAAAACTGCCGAAAATGCCTCCCATTGATTTCTCGTGGGAAAAAGAAGGGACATGCCCTGTCTTCGGGCGTTTACGCCTCTGACCTCCCATTGAGATCAATGGGAGGCAGAGAAAGCGCATTTTGCTGCATTTTTTGCCGGCAGGGCTCAATGGCCGCGGGCGAAAAACGCAGTGAAAATTGGCCTGCAGGCAGAGCAAAATCTGCCTCAAAATTCCAAACAGAATTTTGAGGCAGATTTTCCTCCAGCAAAAAACTCAGTGTGAACCCAGTCTAAGGCTGGGTTCACACGACCATGTTACGTCCGTAATGGACGGAACGTATTTCGGCCGCAAGTCCCGGACCGAACACACTGCAGGGAGCCGGGCTCCTAGCATCATAGTTATGTACGATGCTAGGAGTCCCTGCCTCTCCGTGGAACTACTGTCCCGTACTGAAAACATGATTACAGTACGGGACAGCTGTCCTGCAGTGAGGCAGGGACTCCTAGCGTCGTACATAACTATGATGCTAGGAGCCCGGCTCCCTGCAGTGTGCTCGGTCCGAGACTTGCGGCCGAAATACGTTCCGTCCATTACGGACGTAACATTGTCGTGTGAACCCAGCCTAAGAGTAGAGCACAGTTTAAAGGCAATACAATGCAATTCATAATTATTGCAGTGTATTGCATGAGCGATCTAACTATCGCAAGGTAAAGTTCCCTAGGGTATAAAAACTGCATAAATTAAACTTATAATAAATATAAAAATAGTTTCTTCTGCCCCTGCTGGGTGTCCCCTGCTCCATGGCTGACGTCACATCACGTGTGCGAGTTGATTGTATGACATGACCACACGGCGTCGGACTGACCCACCAACATCTATGGGCCGGGCGGCACGAGCCCTCTCATGACCGGTGGCGTCGCTAGCACCGGGGGCCCCCAATGCTAGCGACAGCCA
The DNA here is from genome assembly GCF_050947455.1 of Rhinoderma darwinii. Classification (NCBI taxonomy): domain Eukaryota; kingdom Metazoa; phylum Chordata; class Amphibia; order Anura; family Rhinodermatidae; genus Rhinoderma; species Rhinoderma darwinii. The sequence continues at coordinate 325,096,711 of NC_134691.1, forward strand.
TATTCAATTGTACCTGCATCCTCAGGATGCAGATACAATTCAATACTATAGGCTGCAGGCCACGCTAGGCCTACAGCCTGTAAGGCGATGGGAAGAAACCCCGTTCAGGCTGGTGTGATGATGTCACCGCATCACGCTGGCCTACACAAGGGTCCCGTCTCCGAGCAACTCTGTCTGTCGTTGGAACGGGGCTAGGTAAGGTGCTTACTTACCGTGTGGACCACTTTACCTCCAACTTCATGGGTAAGACTTGCTACACTGGCCCCCCTGGTATCACCAGGCGGACGTAGTCTTTCATTTCCGGCCATTTCAGGTTAATTTCTCCCCTGACTTGTGTCCGGAATTATGTATAGAGCATTTATATACAGTTCTTCAAACAGGACCTAATACGTGTCTGATATCTTAAGGCTATGTATGGTGACAAATGACAGTAAATTTACTTAGCACTAGTTGTACTAGACAGTATTTACCTAATGGTCTTGGTCACGAGCTATTATAGATATTTGCAGTGTTTAGCAATAACACTACGCCTGTGGTTGTCGTATGGTTTTGTGAGTGATCCACACATAGAAATTCACTGTATAAATTGATATAAATATAATTGTGCTCCCACAATATGAAAAAATTAGAAGGTTCACTGAAGTGACAACTGAGTAAAATATACCTTTTAATAGTAACTCGTTTTAAAAACAGGGGTAACACACCACTGTGAAGTAAGCCCCACCGTGAAAATTAAAAAAATGTATTAAACAAGAAACACTGAGTCATTATGATAAATATATCTCAGTGTTTGTAACAATGTTTTACTGGAACCAGCATTTATCCTGGGCTCAACAATAGTACAATCCCCAAAATGCACCAGTGTCCGTAAACAATCACCGGATCTCCTAGCGCTGGGTGTAACACAATGCTACTGTCCCCTATGCAGACATTCCATATACAATGAACGACCCTACGCGTTTCAGATACTCATCCTCAGGGGTCCGTATCTTGGTCACTCTGGCCTCATCACCAGCGATAATAATGTTCAACAGCAGATATTCTGCTGTGCGCCACGGGAAGATGCTCGTATCGATGTCAACGGCATACTTCATTGCAGGCGCTGGGTTACTATAAGCACCAAAACTCCACCCCTCGTATTTGGCGGCGCTACATGAACTGACCAATCACCGCACCCTCTCGATTCGTGACACCTGCCCATGTGACCCCCCGCCGTCAGCTGACAGCCAGGGGTCATCATCGACCGCATCATGCCGAACGCGCAGGCGCAGTAGAAGCCAAGGACGTATCGCCCAGACTGCCAAGTTAGAGGAAGGTAAGAGCAAAACGATAATTTATTTTGTAAGTATATCTTGCGGGACAGTTACCCACCGCAAGTGGACTACCTCACAAAGCAACTCTTTAGTTTATAAACACATATTAGGTGGACAAGATTACGGAGTCCCTCTCATTTGGAAAGTCTGACAAAAGATCTCTTTATATGTTGGCTGGCCAATATGGCCATATCAAACATAGTGCACTATGCAAAATAAAACCACCCACCCAAAACGGCAACCCAGAGTAAATATTGGCCACCTAAAGAGGAATGGTATTGCATATTAAATAAAACACGTATAATTAGTCTGCTCGTTTAAACCCGCTGGTTGTATGTATGCCAGTCTATGGATCCATTGGGCTTCTTTGCGTAGAATTAAATTTTCCCAGTCACCTCCTCTTTTTGGGGGTCTAATGAGTTCAATTGCTTGAAACTTTAAACATGCTGCATGGCCTTGGTGTTTAGCATGCACATGCTTAGATATTGGGGTGTCCCTAGCATGGATAATATCTCCAACATGCTCCCTTATCCGGCGCCGAAATTGTCGTGCCGTTTTGCCCACATAATTTAGGGGGCATGGGCATGTAATAAGGTAAACCACCCCCGCTGTTTTGCAATTGACAAAATCCCGAATGTTGTACTTTTCCTGTGTTGCAACACTAGTAAAGCTATTCCCTTTGAGAATAAAATCACAGGCTTTACAGCTACCACATTTAAAGGTGCCTGGTATTTGTCTCTCCAGCCACGTACCCCTAGGTATAATGGGGTCAAAACAACTGTGCATGACTCTGTCCCTAATGTTTTTCCCTCTCCGATACATGACAGAAGGCCACTGTGTGATCTGATCAACCAAATCTGTATCAGAACTGAGAATACGCCAGTACCTTTTCAGTATTTGCATAATATCATTTTGTTTAGAATCATAGGTGCCTATGAGTCTCGTAACTTGTTCTTCTTTACGTTTTTTAGGAACCAGGAGACATTGCCTGTCTGCGTCCCTTGCTCCCTCATAGGCCTTTCTGATTACACTCTTGGGGAAACCTCTATCCTTCAATCTTGTTTTGAGTTCCTGAGCCTGACACTCAAAATCACCCATAGAGCTACAATTCCTACGTACTCTCATAAATTGGCCTTTTGGAATGCCACGTTTGAGGGGATAAGGATGACAACTGTTCCATTGCAAGAAACTATTGGTTGCTGTTTCTTTCCGATGTACCTTGGTACGAATTGTGCCTTCTTCTGTTTTTATAATTTTCAAATCCAGAAAAGACAATTCTTTTTCACTGATCTCACATGTCAACTTAAGCCCTATATCGTTTGTATTGAGGGCTGCTACAAAGCTATGGAACTCCTCTGCTGTAGAGTTCCAAAGAAGCAGCACGTCATCAATATATCTAATCCATAATCCAACGGACGAAGTCCATTTGGCAAAGTTATCCCCAAAGACAATTGTCTCCTCCCACCAGCCAAGAAATAAATTTGCATAGGTGGGAGCAGCAGGACTCCCCATTGCAGTGCCACATTGCTGATGAAAGATCTTGTCTTCAAAGATAAATATATTTTTTTCAAGAACAAATTGTAATAACTGCAAAACAAATTGGTTATGGGCTGCAAACTGAGTGCCCCTTGATCCAAGGAAGTACTCGATCGCCTTATAGCCCAATTTGTGAGGTATGGATGAATACAACGCCTCAACATCCAGGCTAGCCAACAGTGTGTCTTTCTCCAAAGTAATACCGTCAATCTGTTTCAGAACATCCATGGTGTCACGTACATATGACGTGAGACTCAAGACAAAAGGGCGCAACACCTGATCAACATATGTACTCACATTTTGAGTTAAATTATTAATGCCTGAAACAATAGGTCTGCCACGTAAGGGGGATACCCTTTGTGGATTTTGGGCAGGCTATAAAAACACGCCATGATGGGAAATTGTGGGAACAGGAACCCAAACTCACTCGCACTGATCAAAGATCTGCTCTTTGCATCACTCAGAATGCCCAGCAACTCTTTCTTGAATAGTGCTGTGGGGTTGTCCTTTAAAATGGTGTAACAGTCAGGATTGAGTAAAATGTCCTCACACATTTTTTTATAGTCATCTCTGCTCATGACCACGATGTTCCCACCTTTATCAGATGCCTTTAGAACAATAGTTTGTTTTTTCTCTAGAGTGGTCAGAGCTATTCGTTCGGACCAGGACAAGTTGTTATCTATGCCCCTAATGTCCTGACTAAGATTTTTGATCTCATCTCCCACCATCTCCACAAATAAATCCACATTGGTAAAATCTCCTATAGGTGGCAACTTCCTACTCTTCATTTTAAGATTGGTGAAAGGACCTAGACCTGGGGTTCTACCAGATTCCTCTAGCAACCCCTCTAAGGCCACAAGGCCTTCTATATCAGATTCTTCTAGCCCCAATTCCATGCATTTTTTCTTATTATGGTGTTTGAAAAATTTGATCCATTTGAGCTTACGAGCAAACAAGTTAAGATCCTTTATCCAAGAAAATGAGTCAAACTTTACTGTGGGGACAAAGGAAAGTCCCTTTTCTAATAGCGTACTCTCTGATGCACTCAAAATGTATTCAGATAGGTTTATGATTCGTAGCCTATCCATATTGCTTCCCTTCACTAATCCTTTTGTCCCCTCAGCATGTAGCGGGAAATGGGGGGATTGTTGGTTAAAAAATTATTGCCACTATTAGAAGAGGCTCTAGCACGGCCTCTATTTCTACCTCTAGCTCCTCCCCTGTATTTTTGTTTCCCACCACTACCACCAAAGAAAGGGCCCACTCTTTCAGAGTCTGTTGTTTCACTCTCTGATGTGGAAGGGTCAGATTCCCTCGGCCCCCTATTGGTCTGTTGATATTGCTGTTGTTGGGTATTAACAAAGTCGTAAGCTTTTTTCTCCCTAAATTCCTGTAGGTCTCTCTGGAACTGGAAGTGTTTACGTTCCTTTAAATGATTAGTGAACCTTTCTAGAGTTTGTTGTAGGATTTTGTCTTTTTTATCAAAACCAGGGGTATCTACCAAAGACTTAGCTGCCTCAATTTCTTTTTTAAGCTCAGCACTAATAGAGTCAAACTGGACTTTCTCTTCCTCCACTAAAATCTGCATCAGCCTAAGTGAACTCCCTGTGATCTCCTGTTCCCACCTTTCTTTTATATTAGTGGTTTTTAATCTTGATGCTGGAACAATGGGGACCCTAAGGCCTCTGGGAACGATATTGTTTTTTAAATAGTTTTCCAGACTCTGAATCTCCCACCAGCTTCTAGTGTAATCCTTATGCAATCTATTAAGGTTTTTAAAGGTAGATTTGAGAGATGCACCCTGTGCTGTATACATCAGTTCACATTCAGAAAATACACTTTTTGCCTCGCTCATTCACCCTTCCGTGTTTAAATCAGAGAGTGCAAAGGCTGCCATACCCAGATATAATGAAAGTATTAACTGTATGGACTAAATATAAATTCACTGTATAAATTGATATAAATATAATTGTGCTCCACATATAGACTCCATTTTTTAGAACCTCGTTTTGTTTTTATATATTCTGTGTTTATAATATTGTATGTAATAAAATGTATACATTTTTCTATGATCTGTGGCGTAATGACTCCTTGTTCTCAAGTCTTTGTTATGTTATATTGGAGTTTGCTACTCTGTATTGATATTTTGGAGGTGTTTTAAAAAAAAACTATTTGGTGACACCTAACCAGCTACTGCACCTGTGAGACAATTTTGTTGATAAGTAAATTTTGTAGAGGGTGTGGAGGTGCTAGAAAAGCGAGAAGTCAAAGATGTTTGTGTTGCAAATTCTGCAGAGGCGATTCATAGTCAGGCGAAGGCATAAGGGCAATCTGGGCCAGATGAAGAAGAAAAGGAAAAGTGAGCGACTCAAATCTTAGAAGACATCACCTGTGAGTCACTGGATTTCACGCTATTGTACTAAAGGACTTTTCCCATGTTAGACATTTATGGCATATCCACAGGAAATGCCAAAAATGTCTGATAGATGCAGGTCCCAGCTCTGGTCCCCGCACCTATATCTAGAACTGACCGCAGAATCTAGGTGGAGACTAGTAGATAGAGGGTCACGCGTTCGCGCAGCGGCTGTTTCCATAACTCCCACTAAACAGAATGGAGAGAGCTGCGTGACCCTCTATCTACTAGTCTCCACCTAGATTCTGCGGTCAGTTCTAGATATAGGTGCGGGGACCAGAGCTGGGACCTGCATGTATCAGATATTTTTGGCATTTCCTGTGGATATGTCATATATGTCTAGTATAATAAATCTCCTTTACGTTATATGGTCTGCCTAGCGCTTGTGTAGGACTGGTGTCTACCACTATATGGTCACTCTATGGTGGCAATGTTGGTCTTTGGTTTACTCCACATGTTTTACTACACAATTAAGAGTGGTCACATTATTTCTATATAGCTGATCGGTGTGCCCCAAGAATTATTTCCTCTTGTGGGCCCAAGGTACTCCGGTCCGACTTGGACAACCCCTTTAATTGGGACTGTTGGAAATAAAGGCCTTGTGTCCCAACTAAAATGAATCGTTACTGGTGTCATATAGGGTTTTAGAAACTTAAAATTTTGCAATGACTGGAGTTCCACCCTTTATTTCCTAGCCCTATGGACTTATCTACTGACTTAGCTCTAGCGCCACCTGCCTGTATTGTTTGTATAGTACACCCTCAGCAGCTTCTTATGAATAACAGCGAGTACTCTGGGCGTAAGGGCATCCAGGGGCGCAGCTATAGAGGGAGCCGAGATAGCCGTTGCAGCCTGGCCCTGGTGCCCTAAGGGGTCCCAAAAGACCCATAAGAAGACACCAGTATTATAAATGGTACATAGCAAGCAGAGGGGGCGAGGGTGTTATGGGTTTTACATTGGGCCCAGAAGCCTCGGAGAGCAATAAGTCACTTGTTTAGGGCAGAGGACAATTTTTGATTTGTTAGTTCCTCCCCGCAAGCTGGAAATAAACATGATGAAAAAAAAAAGATATAAAATTTTCTTAGGATGCTTTTACATGAGTTTTTGGCCATGCGGTAAAAAAGGCATTCAAAAATGCTGCAAATGGCTGCGGTTTTCAATGCAGTTTTCACCGCATTGCAAAACGCTTTTCAGTGCAGCCGCTCCGGTCCTTCCGCCACTCTTCGTTCACATAACTGCAGCAATGACGTGCCCATGTACCATGTGATCACTGCAGACAATCACTGGCCTCATCGCCCGTACCGTATACCCAGTAAGGCCAGTGACTGGCAGCAGTGATCATGTTGGTATACGGGCACGTCATCGCTGCAGCCATGTCAACAAAGAGCGGCGGGGAGGGCCGGGAATCTGTCAGGTGGGTAATGGCTCTATTTTTGTTTTATCTCATTCCCTCGTGGTCACGTTTTTCTGTCCTGTTGTGTTATAGACACGTTTTGCACCTTTCTCAAAAGTTTTTAAAAGTGTCTAAATAAATGCCAATAGCACGTGAAGTCGGAAATATATTAACAAGGTACGCCGGCTTTTTTTTTGCTCAATGAAGAACATTAGGAAGAGGAAGCTGTCTAAGGCCTCATTTACACGAACGTGATATACGTCCGTGCGACGCGCGTGCTTTTCACGCGGGTCGCACGGACCTATACAAGTCTATGGGGACATGCAGACGGTCCGTGAGTTTTGCTCAGCGTGATTCCGCTGAAAAAAACTCACGACATGTTCTATAATTCTCCGTTTTTCGCGCATCACGCACCCATTGAAGTCAATGGGTGCGTGAAAACCACGAAGGTCGCACGGAAGCACTTCCGTGCGAACTGCGTGATTCGCGCAAGAGCTGTCAAACTGAATGTAAACAGAAAAGCACCACGTGCTTTTCTGTTTACAAACATCCGAACGGAGTGTCTTAGACATGAGCGAACCGAACTTTACCGGGTTCGGCCGAACTAGTTTTGACCGAACCCGGCAGGAGACAGTCACTGTCCAGGGTGCTGAAAGAGTTAAACTGTTTCAGCACCCTGGACAGTGACTTCCGATTCCAATATACATGAACGTGTAAAAAAAAAAAAAGTTCTGACTTACCGATAACTCCCGGCTTCCTCCAGTCTGACCTCCCAGGATGACAATTCAGTCCAAGTGACAGCTGCAGCCAATCATAAGCCAAGCACAGGCTGCAGCGGTCACATGGACTGCCGCGTCATCCAGGGAGGTGGGGCCAGATGTCAAGAGAGGCGCGTCACCAAGGACGCGTCACCAAGGACGCGTCACCAAGGCAACGGCCGGGAAGTTTTCGGTAAGTACGAACCTCTTTTTTTTTAAACAGGTTGCTGTATATTGTGTCCGGCATGCACTGTCGAGGGTGCTGAAAGAGTTACTGCCGATCAGTTAACTCTTTCAGCACCATGGACAGTGACTGACGTCGACTAGCCTCATCTCTATGATGGCGGCTGCGCGAAAATCACGCAGCCGCGCATCATACACGGATGACACACGGAGCTGTCAAGTGCCTTTTGCGCACGCAAAACGCTGCGTTTTTTGCGCGCGCAAAACGCACACGCTCGTGTAAATGAGGCCTAACCCGGCGAGTGAGTTGCGCCATTCTGGGAGAGATAGTTTGATACATTTGGTTCAATTTGTTACAGGATTTTTGGTGTTTTATGACATTTTATGACTGGAAATATGACACTTCATGCAATTAAAAAAATCCCAAATTTATAGAAATATTTATTTAAAAAAAAAAAACCCACACAGAACGGATGTCCATACACATTGGGCTGAGATATATCAGAGATATCACAGCGATGTCTCGTGATACGATATTGTGCGATATTGTAACATAAAATTGTATGGCATAAGTAGGTTGCAATTTTATTGCTCTATGACAAGAGTAAAATTATATGTCATTTTACTAGAGATTTTTTTTTTAGCAATTATGGCGGGGGGGGGGCCTTCTTTTCAGGGTTTTTTAAAAAAAAAAAAAAAGAATAATTGCATTGTAATAAGGCATAAATGCACATTCACATGATTTATTTATTTTTTAAATTACGAGGAACGAAATCCCATTCGATTTGTTATAATCTTGAGTTTGTGTGATAATCACCCGCAATAAATGACCATATATTATATATCTAGTATCTGCAGATGAGAGACGTAATACAAGGAGCACCACCACAGAGTAGGATAGAGCGATTTAGTCACGTGTTTTGAGGTATGATAAACGAGATCTGAGCGAATTTTACATTCACGAAACTCAAGAGTAAAAGTTATAATCTCATCAGACGAAATGATGCGAGCTGTAGTACTAAATCCACGGCAAACTACATCTCCCAGAATACCCATAAACAGAAGAGGCGGGGCCGTAACCAAACTGACCAATCACGTACAACTTCCGAGTTTGCGTTCCAAAATGAATTCAAGCCTCGGAGCGCAGTTTCAAGACGGCGCATTTTGATTGGCTGCTTAACGACCGGCGCTGATCGGGTGCTCCATGTGAGCGATGCAGAGAGGAGTTGGTGAGATGTTTTTGTTGTCTGCCTAGTGTCAGGATAATGTGGAGATTGCAGTATGGGGGTGATGAGCGGATTTGGCATATTTAACATAAACGTTCTATGTAGTCACTTGTTTGTATTGGGATATTATGATTTTATTTAAAGGGGGGCTCTACTTTTAGGCAAATGTCATTAATCTGGCACCCGATGGTTGAGCAATACGGCTGATTTGGAAAAAAATTGCTCTCTTGAATTAGTAGGTATTTATTTAAAGGGATTGTCCCTTCAGGGCTGATGTTTCCAGGGGAAGATGCAGGTGGCGACACATTTGGTCTATATCGTAGCACCTATTGCAAAGAATGGGCAGTCAGGTAACACGTGGTCATGTGCATTCCGCCAGGGTGCCAGCTTCTCTTTCCAGCGCCTCTCCTCTGGCTAATAGACAGGACCCCCTCTATGATGTCCATGTGCCCTAATGGGGAATGACTCTCCTAATTGCACAAACATTGTAATGGTTCCACGCTGGACTCCCCAGGCAGCTCGGCGTCAGGTCACCAATGCCGGTACGGGTATCCGTGTCGCCAACACTGGGCAGCAGGTAGATATGTGTTAGTTATATTATTAGGACTATATGAAATGAAGGTGGACGCACAACTAGGATAGCTGTCGGAATCCGCTATTCTTCCCCATACACCTTTGGTAGCGGCTAATCTCAAGTGAGAACAAATGTTCCGGCATGTTAAAAGTCAGGACACCCCCATACTCATTAGGTGGTCAGCGGGTTCGGACGACGTTCATGCAATGTATATGGGCATCTTTAATGGGGTATTCTGGTTACAAGTTACCCCCATACGGTAGGGTAAGGGGTAACTTGCTGATCGGTGGGTGTCTGAGAGCTCGTGCCCTCAGCGTTTACGAGAACGTGGACCCCAAACCCCTGATTTGAACCGAGCGGCTGGTCGCTTATGTGCACTGCCGCTCCATTCATTCTCTATGGAAGCGCCGGAGATGGCTGAGTGCAGTTTTCTGCTTTTTCCGGCGCTGCCATAGAGAATGAATGTAGCGTCAGTGCACATAAGCGACCTGCCGCTCGGTTCAAATCAGGGGTTCGGGAACTCCATTCTCGTGAACGGTGGGGGTCCGAGCAGTCAGACACCCACCAATCAGCAAGTTACCCCTTACCCTATGGATAGGGGGGAACATGTAACCGGAATACCCCTTTAAAATAATGGGCCTGGTGGTTGTTGTGTTTTTTTTTGTTTTGTTACAAACAGTGCCACTCTTCTGCGTGGGCTATGTCTGGTATTGCAGGTCAGCACCATTTACACCTCTTGCACACAACCGAGTTCGGGCTGTGAAAAACGGTCCAAGTGTCAGCCGCATTTCCCGCCCCGACCGCGGTACAGGTGAATGGAACTCCTGGCATCATAGACATTTTATGATGCTGGGAGTCTCTGCCTTCCCACGGAACTGCTGTTCTGTACTGAACAAAATGATACAGACCGGAACAGCAGTTCCGTAGGGAGGCAGGGACTCCTAGTATCATAAAATGTCTATGATGCCGTTTCCCAGCCGACACTCGGACCATTTTTCACAGCTCGAACTCTATTATGTGCAAGGGGTGTTAGAGTACCTAACTTTTCAGAATAAGCGGCCATATGTCTGTACATGAGGAATAACCCTATTTCTGGCTATTACATGACTTGTATTCTGCAGTTTTCCTCTCTGCAGGCTTGATCTCTAATTCTCAGCTCTTTCTGAGCTGGTGGGCAGAGCCTAACTGCTATCATGTCTTCTAAACACTGCACACATAGAAGAGGAGAATCCTGCTCTCCTATCTCTATCTAATTAATATATATATATATATATATATATATATATATATACACACACACACACTGTGGCAACATGGAGGACATCATACAGTAGTAATGAGCACTGAAGCTGAGAATCCAGCACTGGAGTGACGCATAACACTTACTAGCGTTTCTCTGTGCCTCTCTCATTCTGCTCTCCCTTCCCTCACCATAAACTTCTATGGGCAGCATGTAACCTGATCTCTCGGTAAGCTGATGATCTGTCTGGTCTCTCAAGGCAGGGTTTTAGCAGTGAACGATCAGGGTAGTGGGTGACTGATCAGATATCTTACAAAGTTTCTTATATTCTATTGTACTATTGATTTATGCAAAGTTTGTTGAAGGTTAGTGACCATTTAAGTGACTACCTGCAATATCAGACCTAACACAAGAGGTGCAATGTTTCTGGAAAAAGATCAGACTGATCTCCTACAGCTCCCTTTCACCTCATTCGTTTAGTTTTTCCTATAATCGGCCACCTCAGAAAATGTACTTCATATTCGTGTATTGGGCAAATAAGCTAATTGTGTTGATACCTTTGTGTTTTCTTTGTCAGCTGAACACCACATTACCAACATGGCCGCCAAGGTTGCCAAGAGGGGCATGCGCAAATCCAAACCAGTTGTGTCTAAGACCTCTCTTAACAGCCCGTATGAGAAAATCTGGACCCCTGTGGTTGGAGACGACATGCAGTTCATCCTGAACACATTATTGGAAAAGTTTGAGCAACTTGGACTGAAAAAGATTGAAACAAAATCCTCAAAGGGCAAAAATATCAGAAAATCAAAACAGTCTGATAAAAACGACAATAATAATTCTGGCAAAGAGGAAAAAAGCCCCAACACAGAGACGCTAAAACAGGAGGCTCCAAAGCCGGGGTGGACCTTTGCGGATCTCCGGAAACAACTTGCCATAGGGATTAATGAGGTCACCCGCGCTCTGGAGAAAAATGACCTATCCATGGTAATGGTGTGTAAGTCGGCAAAGCCAGAGATGATCACCAAGCACATCATAGAGCTCAGCTTTAGCCGGGAGGTCCCTGCCTGTCAGCTGCCGCGGCTAAGCGAGAATATGGCCCCGGCTCTTGGCCTGAAATCTGTGCTGGCGCTCGGCTTCAGAAAAAATTCTGATGTGTTTCGGGAGCAAGTGGAAGCCATTACCACACGAGTGCCGCCGTTAAGCGTCCCCTGGCTACCGACTGGATGCCAGAACACGAACGACGAAGAGATCTTTGTGTCAGTGGAAGATGATGAACCACAAGAGGAGGACCATGTCAATCCGACCGCCACCAGAAAACGTAAACTCTCCCCCACCAAGCAGACGGCTGATGTGACGCTGCAGGGCCTCAGAGTCAAAAAGATAGTTCCAAACCCAAATAAGAAACGGAAGGTTAAAGTAAAGAAATCACTTGGTAAAAAGTAACATCGACCAGTCCTGGCTCTATAAATAAAAACGGCCTTTTTTTATTTTTTTAATGGATTGTGAACGGCCTGTAGAAAAATAGGACGTCCTATTTGCCCGTCTATGACGGATTTGTGGAAACGGGTCCCGGACAGATGCAAATCGGCCGTGGAAAAAACGTCCGTTCCTCATGGCCGATTGACGCCCGTTTGTGTTACTTCAGAAAACCTTTCTTCATTTTGTTTTCTAATTTTTACAGCAAATATTTAAAGTATGTTTCCAGAGAGTCCAACTAAAACGGTTTACGTTTCTATGTCTCGCAGTGTATAATAAATCTACATTTATTGATAATCATCCCATGTCTTATCTTTTCGTGTATTGGTTTCTCTGGAGACCCAATTAGGAGGAGAAGCTAGCTACTTCCTCCCTTACTGGTGTCATTGTTATTGAACGACAGGATTTGATGAAAAGAAACCTTACAGGCTATAAATTGGGGGTGGGGAACCTTTTTTCTGCCAAGGGCCATTTGGATATTTATAACCTCATTCACGGGCCATACAACATTATCAACTTAACAATTCGCCTGCTATATCTGGTCAAACTTTTAACTCACCCCTGATGGGATGGCTGGAACTGCTTCTCTTTGGTGAGGCGCGTGATGTTCGCCGGTATTGATGATGTTGCTACTGCGTCGTTCAGTCTGGAGAGGTCGACTCTTTGATAAGTTTTGAAAAGAACTCGCAGCAGTAAGTTGTTCCGACTTACTTAAAGGGGTTTTCCAATAAATGTCAGATGCAGGTTCCACCTCTGGGACCCGCACCTATTTCTAGAACGGGGCCCCTATACCCGTTCTATCTCTGTTTTTGCTGATTTCCGACCATGAAGAAGAAAATAGCGTAGCTCGCTGAGCTTCGCAGTTTACGTAACTCCCATAGTAGTGAATGGCAGTTATGGAAGAAGCGACGCATGCGAGCTACGCGGTTTCCGTAACTACTATTTAGTTCTATGGGACTTAGGAAACAGCGTAGCTCAGCGAGTTACGCTGTTTTCTTCTTCATGATCGGAAATCACACGCTTCAGCACAACACAAAGAGGTGGAATGGTGTTTAGGGGGCCCCGTTCTAGAGATAGGTGGAGCCCGCATCTATCGAACATTTATGACATATCCTGTGGATTTATCATAAATGTCCTTGATTAAAAAGAACTCTAAGTCACTTGTGATAGAAGAATTTAGGTTCTTATCAAAGAGATTCAAGGAGTCACCTGAATAGAGAGTGCGCGTCTTTTTTATTCTTATCGATAAGGAGACAGTATGGCAAAATTTCTGCTGCTACCTTCAGTATCATAGATTTTACACATGGGATAAACCTTGTTCAAACCAGTCCTTGCAAAGCTTTATCTCAAAAATTATGTAAATACTTCACGTCTCTCTCTCTAAAGGCATTCAACTGCCCACCCCCCTCACTTGACCTTACTAGTCCACTCTTGGGCCGGCACAGTCCAATCACCTGACCTCACGTCAGGTGACTGGATTGATCCACTCTTGGGCTGGCATGCACCGACCTCACTCAAACCGCCGCTGCCACCGCTATACTTGTCTCTGTCTGCCAGGTCCTACATGTGAGTTGGGTGGATGGAGCCAAGTGGCAAGTGACGCGGCAGCATCGTGGTCTGAATAGGCTGGGCCGGACGTTCCCCAGCCCTGCTATAGATGAAGGTGAAGGCCCTGGTGAAAAATATACGGTTACTGACACCAGGCGTTTCACATTCTAAAGGCATAGATTCAAACCAGCATGTCTCTGAATTTTGAGAGGGGTGGGATTCTCATTTTTACTGCCAGGAGGAGTTGAAAGAGGGAGGACCTTTTGGATGGCAGAAAAAAAACATCCAATTAGGGCTGATATGGATTAACTTTCTGTTCCTCTGTCCTGCTCTAACAGGGCAGAGGTAGGGAGGGACACACTCGCTGCGGTCGGGGCAGTGGGGAAAAAGTAGGATGACAGGACCCTGAAGAGCAGTGACAGAAACCCAGCACCCTACCTCTGTGCTGCCCCTTCATGCAGGCACGCAGGAGCTTTTGTTCTTCAAAGCAGCCGGAGTCCCCAGCTTCTTATCTCGCTTGTGGAAGCTCAGTCGCCGGAGCTTTCCGGGGATATATATGGACGGTTACATCACTGGGGCTACCCCAGGGAAGCTCTAGTGGCATAGCTATTCAGGGAGGCAGATAGGCAGCGGTAACTCCTGCTGCTTTAAATAAGATGAAAATGGGAGAAGTCCCTCTATCATGTCCTCTCTGCTACCCCTCAAAGTGCCGCCGTGGGCAAGCAGGCGCCTATTTCCACTTTTATCTTCAAAGCAGCCGGAGTCTCTTGTGACGTAGCTTCCCGGGCAGATAAGCAGCCAGGGACTCCGACTGCTTTCATGATGTTATTGGGATAGTCAGCTGCACAGGGGACAAGATAGATGGCGGGACGGTGCTGGAATTCCGTCACCCTCTTCAGCATCTTTAAAGCAGCCAAAATCCCTGGTTGCTTATCTCCGCACCATGTAGTTTCCCGGGTGAAAATGAGCAACCGGGGACTCCGGCTGCTTTAAAGATTTTGAAGGGGGATAGTCGGCTGGAGCGGGAGCTAGGTCTGATGGGGAAGCTCCAGTTACAACTCCATATATGGACGGTTACATCACTAGATATTCCTGACATATTCGTTAACGGGATGTAACGGATGCCATACAATGCCCTTAGCCTATAATGGTATATTTAATGTATACATCATGAGTTCATGTTGTATACGTTAAACATATACTACTATAGTCAATGGGAGGCTTATGCCACTTTGGCATCAGTCACAGCTGTCGTTACTGTATATGGCGGTAGTTCTTCATAACACAATGTGAACAGAGGCTAACCGCTATCTGGTAGGAGTCGACAACCTTAGGCACTCCATCTGTTGTAAAACTACAACTCCCAGCATGCACTGACAGCTAAATGCTTTATTATTCCAGCCAAAGGCTGTCGAGGCAAGCTGGGAATTTAAGCTGGAGTGCCAAAGCTTGCTGACCCTGATCTATGGGTTAACTGTCAAGTGTGCCGTGGTCTTTCTTGGGCACTGTTGGGGTTGCAGCATATATGACGCAGAGTAGTGTTTCTAAGCTCAGTACCCCCAATGCTGTGATGATAGACTGCTTAGTCTAGTAAAAGAAAAACCCTGCATGAGGACAGTACAACTACCCCCTAGAGACAGGGCGTGTACCCCCTGAAATACATTGCACACTGATCTGTATTTTGTAGGTATAAAGGGAATCGGCAGTTCACACAGGACTCCAATTGATGGAGAGTGCAGTAACCGTGAAGCAACAATATATCTATATAAATGGATAGTGCAAGAAAATTACTCCATTTGGGTCATGCCAGTTGGATGATGAAACTCTTGTGCTATTGAAGATGTGGCTTTTCCCTGCTTAAGTCTCACCAGGGACAGGTATAAAGTATGTGGACACCCCTCCTAGTTATTGGGTTCAGGTGTTTCAGTCAGTCAAACTGACTGGGGGGGGGGGGCATGGCATGTAAAAATTGCCTATCCCCTTTTGAAGGGTAATGCTAATGCTACAGCATACATGCACGAAAGGCTCTGTTCTCCTCTGCTTTGGAGTCCGTGTGGTCTATTGGGCGCCGTTGGTTTCCTTTGTGTCACAAATCCATCACAGCGTGAATTCAGTTTTGCTGCTACAACGGTACAGAAAAATGGAATTCACAAATTGTAACTTTCAACTTTGTGCTAACAGTTTGGGGTTCGGCCCTTTCTTGAACCAGCACACAGCGAGCTCCATAAAGACTCGGTGTGGAGGAACTTGAGTGCCTGCTCAAAGCCCTGACCTTAACCCCATCCAACCTTTTGGGATGAATTCGGATGCCGATTGTAAGCCGGACCTTCCCTGGTTTTCCCAAAAGAGCGGAGGCTGTTGTGTCTGTAAAAGATATATGATATGCTTCTATTAGATAATAAATGTGTTTTTTTAAATGTACAGTATATAAAAAGTGTCAGATGACCCACAAAAAATTGGCGGTGTTGGCCAATATATATATATATATATATATATATCTCTATTGCAGACCGTAAAAAGACACCAAATATATGTCCGATAGTACCGTATTATATAGCAGGATACTGATTACATATAATGCCGACAACAAAAAATATTAAATGCATAAGGATCAAACAATACAGCAGAAAGAAGTAAGCTATAGATGGAGTGTCAAGTGGATCTGGGGTATTTAACAGGTCAATAATCAATCACAACATAGGTAACACAGCTGAAACAAATTACTTGGTAATCCTACCTTGGGTGTATGCAGCCAATGAGCATCTAGATCAAACGCTGTCTGATTGTCCGGACCGGGTGAATTACCAATTCCGGAAAACAACAACCTTATCGCATCTGTGCTTGATGAGGGCAGTGTTTGATCTACATCTTCATATTCGACCAGACTTTTGGATAAATCTCTGGCACCGCAATTGGTGCACGGTGTGCCCCCTCCTACTGGTTTGGTGGGAGCGGGAACACGTGTACCCATCGCAAGATTTTCATAACAGGGTTGGTAAGTGGTATCAGTTCATTGACGATATTGTCTTTTTCTGGTTCGGGACCATGGAGGAATGTGTTGATTTAATTTCCTTCCTCAATCAGAACTCACATAACCTACATCTCACTCATTTCATTTCAAAGACCATGATCAACTTCTTGGACCTGTGCCTATTGTTTATGAACAACCAATTATCTACATCCATATTTCGTAAACAAATGTCCATGAATAGTCTCCTGTGTTTTCAAGCTTTCGTCCCAGCCACCTCAGGAACGGGATACCATTTGGACAATTCCTGGGGGAGAGACGGAATAGCTCTCAATTTGTGGATTTTCAGAACCACGCGGTTAGAACAATCATCCCAGAGGCCCCTTTACTTATGGCCAAACGTGCCCCAAATTTACAGGACAGTCTTATGAGCAGTCGTTTTGCAGGTCCTACTGTCAAATTGGGTAGAGGCATGCGGCTTACTGGATCTTTTCCCTGTGGTGGTGGTGGTGGTGGTACCTTTTGCCAATTTCTCAAACCCACCACTGAATGTACAAACACAAGAATCATGGAGAAGTTTAGGCTCAAGGGCTATATCAATTTTAAAACTACATGGATTAGGGGGGGGTTAGCAGACCAGTAAGATTGCCCATGCTGACCCCTACAATGGACACATGAGCATCATAATTGGACCATGGAGCAGTGGCAGAAAGTGGCCTGGTCTGATGAATCACGTTTTCTTTTACCGTGTGTGGGCAGCCGGCTCGGAGATGGCACCAGGATGCACTATGGGAAGAAGACAAGCCGGCGGAGGCAGTGTGATGCTCTGGGCAATGTTCTTCTGGAAACCTTGGGTCCTGGAATTAATGTGGATGTTATTATGACACGTATCACCTACCTAAACATTAGGCCAAGTACACCCCTTCATAATAATGGTATCTCCTACTGGCAGTGCCCTCTTTCAGCAGGATAGTGCCCCTGCCACGCTGCAAATATTGTTCAGAAATGGTTTGAGGAACTTGAAGGTGTTGACTTGGCCTCCAAATTACCCATATATAACGATGATCAAAGATCTGTTAGAAAAACACGAGCGCTCAATGAAGGCCCCACCAGAAAACTTACAGGATTTAAAGGATCGGCTGCTAATGTCTTGGTGCCAGATACCACATGAACCTTCAGAGATCTGGTTAGTCCACGCCTCACCAATCAGAGCTGTTATGGCGTCACGAGGGCGACCTACACAATATTAGGCAGGTGGTTTCAATGTTATGGCTGATAGGTGTATGTGTGCAGTGTATTTGCTTATTTTCTATGTTATTATTAAGAAATGCTATGACAGCACTATTTTGCCTGTATGGTAGCATTTGGCACTGTCTTTTGGGGATTATATGGCCCTGTAGGCATTAACCCCTTAAGGACGCAGCCTAGTTTGGGCCTTAAGGCTCAGAGCCCATTTTTCAAATCTGACATATTTCACTTTATGTGGTAATAACGTCGGAATGCTTAAACCTATCCAAGCGATTCTGAGATTGTTTTCTCGTGACACTTTGGGCTTCATGTTCGTGGTAAAATTTGGTCGATATATTCAGTCTTTATTTGTGAAAAATTGCAAAATTTAGAGAAAATTTACAAAAAATAGCATTTTTCAGAATTTAAATGCATCTGCTTGAAAAACAGACGGTTATACCACCCAAAATAGTTACTAGTTCACATTTCCCATATGTCTACTTTAGATTGGCATCGTTTTTTGAACATTATTTTATTTTTCTTGGACGTTACAAGGTTTAGAACATAAACAGCAATTTCTCATATTCTTAAGAAAATTTCAAAAGCCTTTTTTTGAAGGTGCCAGTTCAGTTCTGAAGTGGATTTGAGGGGCCTATGTATTAGAAACCCCCATAAAACACCCCATTTTAAAAACTAGACCCCTCAAAGTATTCAAAACAGCATATAGAAAGTTTTTTAACCCTTCAGGCATTTCACAGGAATTAAAGCAAAGTGGAAATGAAATTTGCAAATTTCATTTTTTCTGCTGAATTTCAATTTTATTCAATTTTTTTTTAGTAACAGAGAAGGTTTTACCAGAGAAACACTACTAAATATGTATTGTCCAGATTCTGCAGTTTTTAGAAATGTCCCACATGTGTCTCTAGTGCGCTCGTGGACTAAAACACAAGCCCTAGAAGCAAAGAAGCACCTCGTGCATTTTGAGGCCTCTTTTTTATTAGAATATATTTTAGGCAGCATGCCAGGTTTGAAGAGGTGTTGAGGTATCAAAACAATGGAAACCCACCAGAAGTGACCCCATTTTGGAAATTACACCCCTCAAGGAATTCATTTATGGTTTTTGTTATCATTTTGACCGCACAGTTTTTTCACAGCACCTATTTGAATTGGGCTGTGAAATGAAAAAAATGATATTTTTTCCAATAAAATGTCATTTTTGATCAAATTTTCTTATTTTCACAGGGAACAACATACCCCATTTTGTTGCCCAATTTGTCCTTAGTGCGGCAATACCCCATTTGTGGTGATAAACTGCCGTTTGGGCCCATGGGAGGGCTCAGAAGGAAAGGAGCGCTATGTGTTTGTTGGAGTCCAGATTTTGCTGGATTGGTTTTCGGGTGCCATGTCACATTTGCAGAGCCCCAGAGGTATCAAAGCAATGGAAACCCACCAGAAGTGACCCCATTTTGGAAACTACACCCCTCAAGGAATTCATTTATGGTTTTTGTTATCATTTTGACCGCACAGGTTTTTCACAGCACCTATTTGAATTGGGCTGTGAAATGAAAAAAATTATATTTTTTCCAATAAGATGTCATTTTTGATCAAAATTTCTTATTTTCACAAGGAACAACATACCCCATTTTGTTGCCCAATTTGTCCTTAGTGCGGCAATACCCCATTTGTGGTGATAAACTGCCGTTTGGGCCCATGGGAGGGCTCAGACGGAAAGGAGCGCTATGTGTTTGTTGGAGTCCAGATTTTGCTGGATTGGTTTTCGGGTGCCATGTTGCATTTGCAGAGCCCCAGAGGTATCAAAGCAATGGAAACCCACCAGAAGTGACCCCATTTTGGAAACTACACCCCTCAAGGAATTCATTTATGGTTTTTGTTATCATTTTGACCGCACAGGTTTTTCACAGCACCTATTTGAATTGGGCTGTGAAATGAAAAAAATTATATTTTTTCCAATAAGATGTCATTTTTGATCAAAATTTCTTATTTTCACAAGGAACAACATACCCCATTTTGTTGCCCAATTTGTCCTTAGTGCGGCAATACCCCACTTGTGGTGATAAACTGCCCTTTGGGCCCATGGGAGGGCTCAGAAGGAAAGGACCACCATTTGGCCTACTGGAGCTTTTCTGGTGCTAAGTCATGTGTGCAGAAGCCCCTGAGGTACCAGTACAGTTGAAACCCCCGAGAAGTGACCCCATTTTAAAAACTACACCCCTTAAGACATTCATCTAGAGGTGTAGTGAGCATTTTGACCCCACAGGTACTGTGTAAAAGATAATGCGCAGCAGATGGTGCAGTGTGAGATTTGCAATTTTATATATGTATATGCCATTTCAGTGTCCAATATAGTGTGCCCAGCATGCGCCACCGGAGATATACACCCCTTAAATTGTAATGTGGGTTCTCCTGGGTACGACAATACCCTACATGTGGCTGTTATCAGCTGCCTGGGCATACGGCAGGGCTCAGAAGGGAAAGATGAGGGGGGTAAGCTGTACGGAGTGCATCAGGGTAAATTAAAAATCAAGGGATGTATGATACATTTTAAAACAATCTTTTATACAGAGCCCTGGTTTTTCGGGACACGTGTCGCATTGGTATATTGTGTTCTTCCTTATCCCCCTCTTATAGCAGACTCTGCACCTCTTTTGACTCTTTCCCTTTCCACCGGTTTGGGGACCTTCTCCTGGAAAGTGTTGCCCTGGTACGATGCGTGTGGCCTCGCTTCCAGAAGTACTGGGTGCCCCCCCTTCCTGGTCCCTAAAGATTAGATCTTGAAATTCCAGGAAAGTTCCCCTCTGGCCTGCACATCGACGTAGCACATACGCATTGTACAAAGCCATCTGTATGATGTGCCCGGCCAGCTTCTTATACCACACCGCATGGCGCTGTAGGGCTTCAGGACTTGATTTGACAAGTCCATCCCTCCCATGTACCTATTGTAGTCCAGGATGCAGTCTGGTTTGGGGGTGGCCTTTCCTTCATATATCCTAAACCTGTAGGTATACCCTGATGCACTCTCGCACAGCTTATACATCTTCACGCCATACCTTGCCCTCTTACCTGGCAGGTACTGGCGGAATTGAACCCTCCCTTTAAAATGTACCAGGGACTCATCAATAGAAAAACACTTCTCGGGGGTGTATGCTTGGGAAAACCGGGCACTGGAACGGTCTAATAGGGGTCTCCGTTTATACAAACGGTCAAAACTGGGGTCATCTCGGAGTGGGCACGGCTCATTATCAGTATAATGTAAGAAGCGAAGTATTGCCTCATTTATTTATTTTTTTAGGTTCCAGTTCATTTCTGAAGTTGCTTTGAGGGGCCCATATATTAGAAACCCCTATCAAACACCCCATTTTAGAAACTAGACCCCTCAAAGTATTCACAACAGCATTTAGAAAGTTTATGAACCCTTTAGGTGTTTCACAGAAATTTAGAGCAAAGTAGAGGTGAAATTTACTCTTTTTATACCATTTTTTTTATAACACAAAAGGATTTATCAGAGAAACACAAATTAATACTTATTGCCCAGATTCTGCAGTTTAGAGAAATATCCCACATGTGGCCCTCGGGCGGTAATGGACTGAAGCACCGGCCTCCGAAGCAAAGGAGCACCTAGCGGATTTTGAGCCCTCTTTTTTATTAGGCACCATGTCCGGTTTGAAGAGGTCTTGTGGTGCCAAAACATTGGGAACCCCCCAAAAGTGACCCCAATTTGGAAACTAGACCCCTTGAGGAATCCATTGTAGTTTTCTTGGGGTGCATGCGGCTTTTTGATCAGTTTTTATTCCATTTTTAGGTGGCGTGGTGACTAATAAACAGCAATTCTACTATTGTTTTTGTATACTTTTTTTTTTTACAGCGTTCACCGTGCGCTATAAATGATATATTAACTTTATTCTGCGGGGCGATACGATTACGGCGATACCAGATGTTTATAGGTTTTTTTTATGTCTTATGGCGTTTGCACAATAAAGTACGTTTTGTAAACAATCATTCACTTTTTGTGTTACCTTATACTAAGCGCCAGAACGTTTTTATTTTTCAATCAATAAAGCCGTGCGAGGACTTATTTTTTGCGTAACGAACTGTATTTTCCATCAGTACCATTTTTAGGTACATGCGACTTTTTGATCTCTTTTTATTCCATTTTTTGGGAGGTGAAGTGACCAAACAATTGTGATTGTGGTACGGTTTATTAATATTTTTTTTTACGGCGTTCACCGTGCGGGATAAATAACAAAATAATTTTGTAGTTCAGGCCGTTACGGACGCGGCGATACCAATTATGTATAGTTTATTTGTTTGTTTATATATTTTTATTAATAATAAAGGACTGATAAGGGAAAAAGTGGGACTTTTACTTTTATTACTTTTAAAACTTTTATTTTCTTATTTTTACACATCTTTTTTTAACTTTTTTTTTACTTTATTACTTTGTCCCACTAGGGGACTTGAGGGCAGGAGGCCCTGATCGCTATTCTAATACACTGCACTACATGCGTAGTGCAGTGTATTAGAACTGTCAGCTACTCACTGACAGCAAGCATAGTGGGTCCTGACGTTGTCAGGACCCACTAGGCTTCCGTCTATGGCATAGCCGGACGCCATTGTTTGGTGTCCGGTTGCCATAGTCACCATCGCCGGCCGCTATCGCGTAGCAGGCCGGCGATGGCAGCTTAACCCCTAAAAAGCCGCGATCTCTATAGAACGCGGCTTTTAAGGGGTTAATCAGCGGGGACACAGCGATCGGTCCCCGCTGTAGGAGCTGTGACAGCTGCTGAACAAGACAGCAGCGTCACAGCTCCTGTATGTGTCGGGAGGACGGCCGAAACGGCCGTTACTCCCGAGACGTACTATTACGGCATGGAGCGCGAACGATACAGCTGCCATGACGTAATAGTACGTCAAGGAGCGGGAAGGGGTTAAAGGCATTCTGTCACCAGAAATTTGCCTATCAAATCAGCAGCGCAGTAATATAGCGCAGCCTCACCTGAATCAAACACTTTTTTCATTTTTCAGCTGAGCGGCTCCGTTGCAGCGATAATCACTTTATTCCTTATATGCAAATCAATCTCAGACACCTGTGATAATTAGTTTGCCAGGTGTGCCCAATCAAAGGAAAACTACTTAAGGACGATGTTCCACATTATTAAGCAGGCCACAGGTTTCAAGCAATATGGGAAAGAAACAGGATCTCTCTGCTGCCGAAAAGCGTGAAATAGCGCAATACCTTGGACAAGGAATGAAAAAATTGGATATTTCAAGAAAACTTAAGCGTGATCATCGTACTGTGAAAAGATTTGTGTCTGATTCAGAGCAGAAACGGGTTCGTTCAGATAAAGGCATAATGAGGAAGGTTTCTGCCAAAGAAATTCATAGGATTAGGAGAGCAGCTGCTAAAATGCCATTGCAAAGCAGCAAACAGGTATTTGAAGCCGCTGGTGCCTCTGGAGTCCACCTCAAGGTGTA
This sequence comes from Rhinoderma darwinii, assembly GCF_050947455.1. Taxonomy (NCBI): domain Eukaryota; kingdom Metazoa; phylum Chordata; class Amphibia; order Anura; family Rhinodermatidae; genus Rhinoderma; species Rhinoderma darwinii. The sequence goes on from NC_134691.1 coordinate 325,120,059, forward strand.
GGATCCTCCAGAGGTCTGCAAGTGTGCATAAAGCTATTATTCGGCCACCCCTAAACAATGCTCACAAGCAGAAACGGTTGCAGTGGGCTCAGAAATACATGAAGACGAATTTTCAAACCGTGTTTACTGATGAGTGCCGTGCAACCCTGCATGGTCCATATGGATGGAGTAGTGGATGGTTGGTGAATGGCCACCATGTCCCAACAAGGCTGCGACGTCAGTAAGGAGGTGGCGGAGTCATGTTTTGGGCTGGAATCATGGGGAGAGAGCTGGTGGGTCCCTGACTGTGAAAATGACCTCTGCAAAGTACGTAGAGTTTATGACTGACCCCTTTCTTCCGTGGTACAAAAAGAAGAACCGTGCCTTCCGTAGAAAAATTATCTTCATGCATGACAATGCACCATCTCATGCTGCAAAGAATACCTCTGTGTCATTTGCTGCTATGGGAATAAAAGGAGAGAAACTCATGGTGTGGCCCCCATGTTCCCCTGACCTCAACCCTATTGAGAACCTTTGGAGCATCCTCAAGCAAAATATCTATGAGGGTGGCAGGCAGTTTACATCAAACCAGAAGCTCTGGGAGGCGATTCTGACATCCTGCAAAGATATTCAAGCAGAAACTGTCCAAATACTCACAAATTCAATGGATGCAAGAATTGTGAAGGTGATATCAGAGAAGGGGTCCTATGTTAACATGTAACTTGGCCTGGTAACTTTTTTTGATTGAAAGAGCTTTTGATTTCTGTAAATATGACCTCCTGATGCTGCAAATTCAACAAATGACCATTTTAGTTCTCTTTACAACCTTTAAAATGTTTGATCTCTGTTGTGCATAATAATGTGAAGCATTTTGAGTTTTTTTACTTCTAAAAAAAAATCTGTTATCATTAGGAGATTTGTTCAATAAAATTCACATTATACTCCAACGGTTGATGGCTTGAAGATTATACTGACTGTCATTTGCATCGACTATTTAGGAAAATCAGCGAAAATAACATTTGCATAATAATTTGGAACGCGGTGTATATAGAATTTATGTGCACTGTATGGATGGAATAGTTATTATATCATTATTTTATATTGTGGGGTGATATCGGTTGGGATCTTTATGGCGGTATTTGGCACAGTATGATTGTATTCTCGGCACAGTGCGACACTATTTGGTGATCTCTCTAACGGCTTGGATGCAGTAGGCTCTAGTGACTGCTGCATCTTTTGCTCGGTGTCTGCTGTAATACACAGCTGACATCTACAGTGTATGGAGGAGGCTCAGCCCGTGCCCGTACAGTGTCGTTAAGAGGTTAAAGTAGAATACAATTTAGTCTTTACATATTTCCTGGATTCCTACCTACAGCAATGAACTTTTGGAATAAAAGCAGCTTCAGGACTTCCGGTTCCGGCGCTGGGATGTGAGGACGGAGCTGCATGAGCTCCTGAAGCCCTGATCCCCTAACCCATCTACGCCACACACCCGCAGGATATAAACACCCAGGCATTAGGAGGAGAGGTGGGGGACAAGAACCGGGAGGTTTATGGAGAGATATCTCCTCCGGAGCGGCAGCAGAGAGATCTCCTGTCCGGCCGAGCACAGCACACGAGGTGAGGGGCCATCCAAGATGGCGGCGCCGCTGCAGCCACCACTTTCACAGAGCCGGTCTCAGAGCCCAGAAATTCAGAGGGAAATGCTATCGCCGTCGGTAATGACTGACTCACAGATTGATTATCGGAAGCTGGCAATTGAGGTAGCTACCCAACTGGCCCCCGACATCAGAGAATCCTTAATAGCCACAGTCACAACAACGCTCCAAAAACTCCAAAATGAGGTGACATCTCATGGCAATCGACTAGATGAATTGGAGCAGCGGGTTGGTCTCATGGAGGATGAATCAGCAGGGGCACATACCTGCATTAGAGACCTAATGCGAGATAACACAAAACTCAGAGACCGCTTAGAAGATCTTGAGAATCGGTCCAGAAGAAACAATTTAAGGATAGTGGGACTGCCTGAGCATATTAGACCGCAGCTCCTCCAGGGCATCTGCGAGACGGAGTTACCAGAAGCGCTAGGTCTGACCAGATCTTGCAGAGTGGAAAGGGCACACAGAGTGGGCCCCCCTGGTCCGAGCGCCAACGCCAAAGGAGAGCCGCAAAGCAGACCGCGCCAGGTGATCATGCGGTACTTGGATTACAATGACAAAGAGGAACTTTTGCGCACTTTCAGGAACCGCAATACCCCTTTGCATATAAGGGGGGCAAAAGTCATCCTGTTTGCAGATTATTCGGCAGAAGTCACAAGGCGGCGGAGAGCATTTGGAGGGGTTTGCACCTCCCTCTACAAACGCAAAATTAAATTTCAGCTACAGTATCCGGCCACTTTGAGGATCATGCAGACGGATGGCGCCACCAAGGTATTCCACAATCCTGAGGAGGCGGCATTATATGTAGACAAGATCCCTGGACTTCGGGGCCCTAGACAATCGGGAGAGGAGACGGCGAGTCAAGATACAGGAGGTGAAGGTCCCCGTACACCAGTTTCTTCATCGAGGGACTGTACATGGTCAGATATCGCCCGCAATTCCACTTCCTCACCCAAGCAACAACGGGCAGAATCGTCGAAGATGCCACATCGACAACGCTCAGAAAACCGGCTTGCAACCATCCCGGACTGATAAGTATCGCATAGAGGCTCCATGAGCGCATTTGATTGTGCCTTATATATTAATGTGGCAATTGGTTCTGGTGGGATATTATGCCGACAAAATTCCTGCTATAATAGGCATAAGCACTTGTACCCGTGTTGTATAGGAAGCCCAACTTATTTTTTGATACTTTAAAAATTAAAATGTGAAGTTCCAATATATCACGAAAAGATGGCGGGAAGGGGAGGGGGGGAGGGGTCACAGACCAGAAAAAAGTGAAGTTATGTATGCCAATTTAAAGTTTGTCTCACAGGAAATGCTGGTGACATTCCTGGATGGGCATTTTGTTGTTAAAGGTTGTGCCAATTTTCTGGCACCGAATGTAAATGTTGTTATTGTAATGTTGGGAGCAATCTGGAGCAGACGCCGCCGGGCGGCTACCAAGGCAGCAAAGCACGCTTGCCTAGAATTAGATATTTATGACCAGTCAATTGTGAACCTTTTCGGAACGCCCACTTTATGCAGCTGACCTCGTGGAATGTAAAGGGGCTTAGGTCCCCTAACAAGAGAATGATGGTACTCCGTCACTTAAAAAAACTCCATACGGACATCGCTCTTCTTCAGGAGACACATTTGGAGGAGAGCGACTTCCACCGCATGAAAAAGTTGTGGGTGGGCCAAGTATACGGCTCTTCAGCTTGTGGCCGTAAAGCGGGGGTACTTATTTTAATAAATAGAAACGTGGTACACGAGGTAATTCATACTGATGCAGATAAGGAAGGGCGACTGCTCCATATTACTCTAAGCACACCATGTGGGGTATTAAGCATTTATAATGTGTATGGACCTAATAGTGATAATATTGAGTTTTTCAATGGTTTGGAAAGGGCCCTTATGTCAGATAATGTCCAGCACAAAATAGTGGGAGGTGACTTTAATTCAGTTTCTGATCACAAGGAGGATAGACGCACACACAGTTCACAAAGCACGGGATCCATTCCAACAGGGGCTCCCAGAAAACAGGACCGAGTGTTGGGACCTCTGATGGAAAGAATACACTTAATAGATCCCTGGAGAAGGGGTAACCCGGATGCCCGGGAATTTACACATTACTCCCACGCTCAACAGTCCTGGTCCAGGATTGACTACCTCTTAATATCCCCAACACTACAACCGAGGCTGAGAGCCGCTGAGATAGGGGACCTAGTGATCTCAGATCACGCCCCGGTACGAGTAGATTTTCAGGAAATATATCCCAGAGGATCAGACTTCATATGGAGATTCCCGGCTCATTTAGCAACTGATGACACCTTTGTGAGACAGCTAAGAGGGTGGTGGTTAGAATACACGTCGACGAATTCAGAACACAGAGATGACCCCTCACTGTACTGGGATACGGCCAAGGCAGTGCTGAGGGGAAGGATAATGGCGTATACTGCCAGCAAAAAACGGGAAATAACACAAAAATTTAATGCTTCTAGTGCTGCACTGAGGGCAACCTATACAGCATATTTGGCACACCCTACATTAGATGCCAGACAGGCCTGGATTCAGGCAAAACACTCTTTTGACGAGTGGGCAGCTCAGAAAGAAACAATATATACTCGAGACTTTGAAGCTACTTTACATAAGTTCGGAAGTAAGGCGGGTAAACTTTTGGCCAATATGGCTCGAGGAAAGCGCTCAGTGCAGCACATAGCGAAATTAAGGGATCATAATGGGCGAGAAACATGCGATCCAACTAGTATTAATTCCATCTTGGCTAAATTTTATGAGGAGCTGTACTCTGATACATCTTCCCTTCCGCTGACAGACACACTGTTAGACAAGGTCACTTTACCGGTCATCTCCGCGGAACAGTTGCAACTTCTAAATGCCAGGGTCACAAGGGGGGAGGTGGATGAGGCAATAAGAAACCTTAAAAATAGTAAGGCGCCTGGTCCAGATGGACTGACCGGCGAATTTTTTAAAGTAATGCGGGAACAGATTACGGAGACTTTGGTCTCCTTGTTTAACAATGCTCTGGGAGAGGAGGGGTTACCACCATCAGCAGACACATCTTATGTGAAATTATTGCTTAAACCTGGAAAGGACCCCCTACTACCAGGATCATACAGACCCATATCGCTCATAAACGTGGACGCTAAACTCCTTTCCAAAATCATAGCTGATAGGTTAGCGAATATAATGCCGTTCCTCATAGCCCCAGAACAAGTAGGTTTTATTAAAGGTAGGTCGGCGGTCACCAACATCAGGACGGTTCTGGCAGTGCTAGATAGAGTACAGCATAACCCATTTCCGGGGGAACATTCGGCTTTACTTTTACTTGACGCGGAGAAAGCTTTTGACAATGTCCGTTGGAATTGGTTGGATGCTGTCCTGGATAAGATGGAAATAACGGGGGCATTCAGGATATTATTACACCACATATACAAAGACCCTAAGGCTAGAATCTCCACACCAGGCTTTCTGTCTAAACCATTCCGTCTATGTAAAGGTACAAGACAGGGGTGCCCGCTATCGCCACTGCTGTTCAATCTGGCTTTGGAGCCGCTGGCACGTTATCTGGCGTCATCCAATTTATATACGGGCATAAGGGTGGGGGAGATGGAGGTCAAGGAAACGTTGTTTGCAGATGACATCTTGTTATTTCTCGCAGACCCCCTTAAAGATGTTCCGCGTATCTTCCAGGCATTGAACGACTTTGGGAGCTACTCAGGGTACAAAGTTAACACGTTAAAATGCCAGTTATTAGATTTGGGAACGCAGGACCCAACATATAGGCGGTCCCTAGCCTCCCTGGATGTTGAGATGGCTAAGTCAAACATTACTTATCTGGGTATTAAAGTGGGTCGGGCACCCAACTCGCTGTATGATCTAAATTATCCCCCCCTTATACAAGATATCCAAGCAGATCTTCTGAGATGGCACAGTCTACCTCTATCACTGATGGGAAGGAGCTGTTTGGTCAAAATGTCAGGATTTGCGAAATTATTCTACCCGCTCCAGACTATCCCACTTCTGGTCAAGCACTCAGATATCAATACACTCAACTCATCATTTACCAAATTCATATGGGGGGGGGGAGAAACCAAGAATAGCGCTCACGAAACTCATGATGAGGAAGGCGGAAGGAGGGGTCAATTTCCCTAACATTCGGGGTTATAACCTGGCCTGCTTGAGTAGACATCTGCTAGATTGGAAACACAACACAGAGTTCCACTCCAATACTAGACTGGAGAGACAGCTAGCAAAACCTTGGGATCTCATGGCTCTGGTACACACAACGTTCACTTGTCTCCCAGAGATCGTCAAGAAATCATCTCTGTTACGAGATACCATCATTGCCTGGAAGGTATTGCGCAAACACTATAACCTCTCTTATCGCATTTCAAAACATATGCCCTTATGGCAGCACCCAGAGTTTGCAGCAGGAAGATCTAACAAGCTAATGTCAGAATGGAGGGAGAAAGGGGTAGCGACTCTGGGGGATATGTTCCACGCGCAGGATAAGAGGTGGTTAACCTTGCAGGAGCTCCAGAATAAATATGTTTTTGTTCGGCATCAGCACTTACAGTACTTACAAATAGTTAATCACTGTAAAACTAAACTAGCGGATGTAGCGGATGAGGTCCCCCCCAACCTGTTTGATTCATGGTTCACGGACAATCACAGACACTCCATTTCCCAATTATATAGTACACTCAGACCAACACTAGTGAAGATGTCCCCGGGGCAGGCCTTTGGGAGATGGGAAAAACTGTTTAATTTACCAGGCATTGAAAAGCATATTGAAAAAGGGCTGGTGGATTTCAGGGCACACGTGCACAACGAAAACTGGAGGGAAACTCATCTGAAGATCATTCACCAAGCAATATATGCATTTACCCTGGCCCCCTCCGCCTCACAACCAGATAGGAAAACGTCATGCCCTAGATGTAATATCTCAAAGACAGACATGTATCATGGCCTTTGGGCGTGTGCACATATTCAGCCATTCTGGGGGGAGATAACATCCTTATTGCAGCAGGTGGGCAGGTTCCATGGGAATTTAGGGCCAATGGAGGTCTTATTCCATATACAACATGATGGAGAATTAGAAGAGACAGAAACGACACATTTAGCTCCCATGGCCCATGCCACACTGATAGTGGCAAAGAGGTGCATACTCCAAAACTGGCTGGTAGCTGAAGTACCGACTCAGAACATGGTGGTCCAGGGGTTGAGGAAACTGTTTTATCTAGACCGCATTGGTATATTACAGAATAAAGACACGCAGAGCAAAAAATTCTTTGAGAAATGGAAGCTTTTCCTCACAAAATATTTCACCAGTGAAGAACGAAGGGACATCATAGATCCGTTTACGGGAACGTCATGGTACTTGATTGAAGATCTTAAGGGCACTTTAGGGGCACTGAAAATATCACGGGAGTAAAGCATATATATCCACTGGGATTTCTTTATTCTTGCGGACTAGCTGCCTGAGTTGGTGAACTGCTTCACGAAGCTCCAATTGTTATATATGCTCCAATTTCTTATTTGTTCTGTGTATTGTTTAGTTATGTAAGTTAGGCAGATATGCAAAGTTATGTAACAATGTTTACAGGAATACCCGACAGGTGGGGTTAAAGGAAGGGAAGGATAGAGGAGATAGAGGAGATGAAGGAGGGCTGATAGCCCATGGGGAATAACTTCCAAGATCAAACCTAGTTTGCTGGGAAGCATTCACTATCACATGTTCATTTATACATTTTTTGTAATGTTTATTATTATGGCAATGCATTACTGTATGATTTGTGTTTTTTTTGTGTGGTGAAAAAATTCAATAAAAATATGTTTAAAAAAAAAAAGCAGCTTCAACAAACTTACGTATGACAATATTCACTAGCATGGAAATCTGTTTTTCTGCACCTGAAACACTTAGAGCCTTGTTCACACAGTGGAAAACTCACGCGGATTCTGACGCATTGGAATCAGTGTGAATTTTCCCCTGGTAAAAATCATGTGATTGTGTTCAATGGATAAACTGCCCCATTTATTGGGGGCAGAATTGCAAATTGCCTCTCTCAAAAAAAAAGTAACGACAGGTCACTTCTTGAAGCGTTGGGTGGCCACACGCAGATTATTCCTATTGAATGGAGCGAATCTTTATGTTCAGAAACTAGGATATTTGTACTGAAAAGCCACGGGAGAGATCAGAGGCTCAGCCTCAGATTTCTGGCGCAGAATCTAGGCCTTAGGCTACATCCAGACGAGCACAGCTAGCTTCGGACGTGAAAAACGGCAGTTTTTCACGTCCGTGGTGCACCCGTGCGGAACGCGTCATCATGCATCCTCCATAGACTAGAATCTATAGAGGGATGCGTGACACGTAGTAAAATAGGACACATCCTATTTTTTTGTGGACACTTCACACGCTCCATTGAAACAAGTGTCACGTGAACGGCCCCATTGAAATACAGGAGTCCGAACAGTCGTCACATAGACGAGATACACGCTTGTCTGAATGAGCCCTTAGGTTGTAGTTCACACGTCACAATTTGTTGCAGATTTTGATGTCGATTTTTGAGCCAAAGCCAGAAGTGGTTTTAAAAGGAATAGGAAATCTAAAGGAAAAATGTAAACTTCTCCTTCCTCCTGGATTGACTTCTGGCTTGGACTCTAAAATCTGCAACAAATTGCGAGGTGTGAACATAGCCTTAGGGTCAATGCACACGATGCATATTACACGCCGTTTTGCGTGTGGCAAAACCGCAGCGTAATACAGTACCAGCATAGACCATGCGATTCCAGGAAACCTCATGTAAATATGCAACGTGTGCATGTAGCCTTAGGATGGCATCACACGCAGCAAATTCTGTTGTCAAATTTTCTGCGACTGAAAATCTGTTCCATTCATCTGAATGTTGTGGTTTCTGCTGCAGGCGCTTGGATTCCTGCAAGGTCCAGTCAGATGAATAAAACGGATCATCAGTCACAGAAATTTCTACTACAAAATCTGCCGCATTTGAAATTCCGCAGCAGCAAAGAGGATGAGATTCAGAAAATCCAATGCCCAAGCTGGACAAAATTTTTTTAATTTATGCTGCGTTTTTGTTGATCTCCTGTTGCGGGTTTTTCCCACTGAATTCAATGGGGATGCAAAACCCGCGACTGAAAGCCAAGTTAATCGATTACGCTGCAAAAATCGCAAATCCAGAAACGCGTTTCATCCCATGTGACTACTGCAGCCAATCACAGGCTGCGGCTTCACATGGCTTGCAACGTCATCGTAGGAGGCCGGACTACACGCAGAGAAGAGGGAGGGGGTAAGTATGAGCGCTTTTATCCACAGCGGAAATTCAGTTAAAAAAAAATGTACCACAATGTGGTGCGGTTTTTCGGATGGAAGGTGCTGCGGGTTTCAGGTCAGATACGCTGCGTAAAAATTGCGACTTGTGTGAATCCAGCCTTAGAGGCACATGAACCGCATTTGAATAAAAATCGGCTTTACGTGTATTAGGAAAACGACAACTGAAAACACCAGATTTATATAAATGGGGAAAAAAAACAACCAACATGAATCAAAAGGTCCAAATGACCAAACAACCCGCAATGTTTGCTGCTGACGAAAACCTCAACGGAAGGGCCAAACGCTTTCTGCGTCATGTGACCTAGTAATTACTTGACTGTTAAAAAGTACAATTTACGCTTCAGAGGATATTTCGAAGTTCTGGTGAGAATTCATTTCTGAGTAAAATTAATAAAAGAAACGGCTAATGAATTTGGTTCCCAAAACCATTTACTCTCGGGGTGTCACTATAGGGGGTGCGGAGGGAGCAGTTGCACCTATTTTATGAAGCTCCGGCCGTACAGTTCTCGTGCGGATGTCACTGCCGGAGGCGGTCTGGATCTCCGTAGTGAGTGATACAAGACGATAGGCGATTTTTACATGCGATTCAGCACTCGGTCTGTGAATTTGCGTGGTTACCGTTTCAAGGCTGCGCTGTTATTTAGTAGCACTTACAGGTGACCGGGGCGGATGTAGCAGATCAAACATTTCACGAACTAACTTATGGCAAAGGTATATGGGCGTCATAAAAGGACAGTCTATAAAAGAGTGGCCACACTGGTGGACACGAGCCATTATCTGGATGGCCACCATGTAACACTTGGATGACGGAAGATTCCTCTGCAAAAATGTGCCAGGAGCCGAACCCAAGGCGATCAGCTGATCGCACGCTGGCTCCCGTATGAATGAGATGGTCTATGATCAGACCATTTCCCCCTAGATATGTTAGTGATGACTGGCTACTAAACAGAATGGCAGCCTCCAAGTCCAATGTGGAAGGCTACATCTTACCATTATGTCATGTCAGAGATGAGAAGACGCTCGTTTCCTAATACGCAGATATTTAAAGGAGAACTCTCAGTATATAAAAGCCTCTCCAGCCCAGGTATCAAAGTTAAACATTTTCTTTTGTGCCCTTCTCTGCCTGTGTCCCCATGACAACACTTCCTGGCTCTGTCAGCTCAGTGATGTCATCTTATAGCAATCAAGTTGCTATGAATTCCCAATGATAAAACGCACTGCCAAAGCATGGGTGCAGGAAGTGTGGTCATAGGGACAAAGGCAGAAACGCTCCTCTTATATAGTTTCAAATGTAACTTTCTCCCTCACATTCTAGAAGTTTTTATATGTAAAATCTGATATTAAAGCGATCGTCTCAGCATTTTCAAATAGGTTTTACTGAAAGCTCTGAACGGAAGAAAAACTTTTGCAGGGATTTATAGATCATAGCCTTTCAAATAGTCACCAAACAGCATGAATTGCATAAGAACCAATTATCCAGCGACCATGAACGCAACACCAGGAACGTTCTTATCGGATTTACTAGAAACATAACACTAGGATTTCAGGATTGCCAATTCTAGCGATACTGTGATGTCATCCTGGGTCTGACCGTTCCCCTGGCGACGGATGATTTCCGGCTTTTTATGACACAAACAAGCTTTAAAGCAAAAACAGGGAGGGCACGGATATTACAGGCACCCGGGCAAAACTGGCCAACGATCCATGGTAAAGTCATTTATTTTTGGCCCCCTGATAACCACATAGTCAAGACGCTCCATTCCACGGTGCATTGCCAAATCGGAAAAGTTTATTTTACATGCAATCCGCAGTTCGATCTGTATAAAAAAAAAAAAGATGGTGATGTCAAGACCCAATGATCCGTTGTGTTCTTGAAAAGTTTCACCTTTCCAAACTTAGAGGAATGTGTGCTTTAGTTTTCTTCTCTGGTTGGTTTTATTCCTGTAAATAAAGTATGTCCGCCAGGAGGAAATGACAGCGCCGCTGTATGATGTCTGTGTGGTGGCCGGGCTCGCGGGATCGCGCTTCCTTCACACTGCCTGGCTCCAGCATCTGCATTCACTGTGTGCTTGTCTTTCCCGAAGAGCAGGTCCCGACCTATGTGTCGAATGACTGAGGCCGTCTACCATGGCGGAGTTTACTGTAACACTAGACCAACCTGAAGACAAGAGAAAACGTTAGTGCCACACAGATTACACTACCGTGTTTTTTGCGGATCCGTGTAGAGCCGCAAAACTTAAAGCAGGTCCTATTAGTTACCGTGTTTTTTGCGGATCGGTCTTGCCTATTCAAGTCTAAAGAGACGTGAAATCCACACAGATACCATCTGTGGGCGGTCCGTATACCCTCTGTGTTTTGCGCATGAGCTGCTGGGCGATGGGGATCATGGGACCTTCTCAGGGGGTAGGGACAAGCTATTCACATTTCCAGCCTTCCATTATTATTTTTTTGCGATCCATGAACACGGATGACATACGGACCGTTTAAACAGGGAAACGATCAGCTGATGAATGGGCAAGCGCTCCTTCATGCGGCCAAAAAAATGGTCTATAGTCGGCAGCACATCCCCCTGTGTAAACAGGGGAATGTGCTGCCGACATGATGATGAAAACGTATGAACGCTCGTTCGTCCCGATACATTACCGATCATCGCTCCTTGTGAAAGAAGCAAAACGAGCGCCGATTGATGGACTGTTTTAACGACCAGCGCTCGTTTTCAAGGCCCATATAAAGGGACCTTAAGCCCTGCATCCCCCACCGCCAATCTATTCTTCTCATTGTCGGAGGTCAGGATGAGTAAAATGAATGACTTTTTAGGTTCCTAGACTTTGCAGAGCTGCCATATAGTAAGAGAAAGGATATGGTGAGCACCTTTTCCCCTCAATCTCTGAGGCAGCACAAGGGACACCTCAAGCAGCTCTACAGGGTGAGGATCCAACCAAACATATCCCCGTAGGTCAGCGTCTTGGAGAGATTCTCCTGTGCGGGTAGGAATAGTCTTACCTTTTCAGAGTCCATAGCTGGGCATCTCCAGTTGAACAAGTAGTACTGCAAATTGCCATCTCCTATGCCAAACTTTAGTTTTTCCAAAAAAGTTTTGTTTTCCATCAGATCAAGAGCATTGAACACATCAAACCCTTTCTGCCAGGAGATAGGAATAAGGAATAATAAACCTGCTGTCAGCAACTTTCCAGTTTTAAATCACATTAAAAAGTTAAAAACTTTGATAGATTCATTCTAAATGCTGCTGGTTGCCCTTGGAAACAGACAGCTCATCTTTTCTCTGCTGTCAGACATGTGACTTTTTTTTTATATAGCCAGAACCAGGTTGGATCCATAAACAGATACAGTGACACCTCTTTGAGACCACCACCCAAGATTGCATTGAAAAGGGGTCTTCTGGAGTAGTGGTCCTCTCAAAGATGATGTCCTTTTGGATTCCTCTTTTTCCTTTAAACTTTTTTTCTAACTGCACCAAACTAGGATGCGTGAACCGGACTGCCAGCTCCCACAATGCACTGCTCTCTAGCAACAGTTCTCTATTCATGTCTAAAGCAATGTTAATGACAGTGACGAGGCAAATACTTGGCAACACTTTAAAATAGAAAGTATAATTTACGTATCACTCTCATGAGACAACAGGGATTTAAAGGGAACTTGTCCTCAATTTGTATCCCTGTAAAGTTGTCCCACCACGCTCTAGGTTATGTCTCGACCGTTCTAAATGTACGCATGCGCCGGTTCACTACAGAAGGCATCGTCTACGTGAACGTCATCCTGCAGTGAACCGGCACACGGGGATTGGGAACTCCTTGTTGTGGGTAGAGGCTTCAATTCCCTTCAACACATGCCCCGATCCCGATCTGAAGACTGTGGGTGACCAAGGAGGCGTCATGCACGTCAATCAGGGAAAGAGGTGTTGGGTTAGAGATGAAAACGCCGGAGACGTCTGAGCTGAGCAAATACCCAGCGGATACTCCAGGAGTAATTTACATACGTGATGCTGATATTTTAAACCTTCTATTTGTAAGGTACGCTGCGCTACCAGGGACAAACAGGCATTTAGAAAGGTCTTCACATGATCTACAGCGTGGTGGGATTACTTTAGGGAGGTAAAAACAGATGACCGGTTCCTTTTAAAGCGGTTGTCCCATTATATTCTGATCGGTGGGGGCACATCTGCTGAAAACCCAGACGATTGTGAGCATTAGGGCTCTTTCAGACGAGTGTGTAGTATCTCGCCCGTGTGACGCCGTTAAAACAACGGCCGTCACACGGACTCATCTATTTCAATGGGGCCATTCGCACTAAACCAGCAACGTGTCCCCTCCATTCACAGGATTTGTGGGGGGGTCCCGGCAGTCGGGAGCCCCACAGATCAAAATGTGATGGTAAACCTTTGACTAAGTAGAATCCACTTACTAATTTGGCGATTATCAGTGCGTCGTTCATTAGGTCCAGCAGAGGCGTCTCTGTGTGGACGTTGTAGAAGGAATAAGCGGCTTTGAGGGTTTTATGCACAGGATGATGCATGACTGTGGAAGGTAATGTGTAAAAACTGAAGAAGTCCGTCAATACACCATTGGAACTCTGGGAAGAAAAAAAATGGACATAGAGGTGAACTCCTAAATATCAGCGGATCTGGTGAGCTCAGCCGCGCCGTGTATTACATAGTCACCCAATCATTTGAAAGCATGCCACGTAGTGCTATCACTTCCTGGCATCAGCCGACGACGGAGGCAGCTTTTCTTTGAAAATGGATTGTCCAATGGTAACGTCCCATTTTAAGGGAGACAAAAGATTTTTATGTCACTGCACAACATGGCAGATTGACATTCAAACTCATTGACGCACCTCATAGTGGCCATATTGGTTGTCACCCGGCTTTCCTTTAGAGGGGTAGCCCACTTTGTTCAGTCTGTTTATGAAGGAACACAACTGATTATAGGGGGGCGGCATGGCGACTGATCAGGGGAAAGGAAGCGTTACCCGGCAGCTACTAAAATCAATGGGCCATCCATGTAACGAATCATCTAGAGCTGCGGGTTCCACCCTTATATTATATATATTTACATTCCCATCCAGAGAATTGAGACTTACCTCTACAACAAAGGTATCAATGATATTATCCTGAGGGAAAAACCAATGTGAAATCTCCTCTTCATCAATGACTGGAGCGAGGTGAAACTGACTCAAATAGTTATTTATTAGCTGCTGGACCATCGGGACGTCTTTCTCCTCCATTGCTCTTAGCCCGGCAGTCTTTGTGGCCTTATTAATAAGAAGGGGAAAGAAAGAAAAGGAGAGGAACTTCTTGGTGTTACTAGTCAGATACGGCCCATTCATGCCATTAGGATCTCTAGAGGGTATAAGAAGGTCCTAATACACCGGCCAATACGGGCCGTGAAAACGAGCGCCGATCAACAAGACAGCTCGATCACCACTACGATCGATCGTCCCCATACATTTCTAGCATGTCGGCAGCACATCTTACGGTTTACACAGGGGGATGAGCTGCCGACAACGATAATATTTATTGCTGCATAAACTATACAATCAGCCGATCAACTAGCTCGTTAATCGGCTGATCGTTACCAAAAGGTGTATACACTCCGTACATTACTGTTTGTCAGTGATGTCTCAAAGAATGAAGAGATGTCTAAAACACGGATACCACTAGGTTAAAATACCAACCACTGTGCTGCATAGTGAGCCCCAAATATCACCAAACCACCACCACAGAACCCCGACGTGCGTTTCACCATCAGCTTTTTCAAGGGGTGTTGTGTGGTGGGATGGATATATCTTTTATAGGAAGTATCTTGTATAGGAAGGAGCTGAAGTTAGCAAATTGACTTCATCCGCCATCTAAATGGATCCTTGTGTTTACACAGCACAGGGCACATAACCCAACCGTTACGAGAAACCCTTAAAGGACCAGTCTAGATTTACATTGTTCGCAAAGCAGGAAGGACATCTTAACATGACTCTCTTTAAGAAAGTCCTGTCGTGACCCCAATAAAGTTAATTTGCCGCCATACCTGGATTGCGGCTTTCCCCGATTCCACAGCCGATCTTTCTACGTGCCTCCGTTCCCCCACGATCAGCCCCTTAGGTTCGTGCTGGGTGGTGGAGACCGCCCAGTTGCCAATTTATATATGAATTAGCATATTGGCTGCCCAAACAAACGGGACTCATAGCGGGGGAACGGAGGCTGATTGAAAGTGGTGGCAGACTTTAGCAATATGCCTTTACTTACTATGGGCCTTTGGGATTTAGGACTGGACAACCCCTTTAAGTACACGATAACACTTGCCTCAGTTTTACACCAATAAACCCAGGAGAAAACATTCCCCATAATAATCTAGTACAACCTATGGCTACTTA
Source organism: Rhinoderma darwinii (assembly GCF_050947455.1). Lineage (NCBI taxonomy): Eukaryota > Metazoa > Chordata > Amphibia > Anura > Rhinodermatidae > Rhinoderma > Rhinoderma darwinii. Next base: position 325,135,437 of record NC_134691.1, read on the forward strand.
CATCCGGCAGTCTGTACAGTTTCATCGTCCTCTGTAACGTCATATTTCGATTAAGGTGAGAAAACTTCACCTCTACCAGTTTTCTAGGGTTCAAGGAGCGATGCCAGTACCTAAAGGGGGAAGAATACAGGATTAATGCTCCCATGTCCCAGCTGTAAGCTTCCAGCAGTGAAGGGGTTAACCTGTGGAAAGGGGGAGGGGCAGTACAACTCCTAAATTCTGATTTCAGACACACACTGGGTTCTTGGTGAAAAACATTCTTTGTATCCCAGGACGGCTTTCGCGTACAAAGTTTTCCTTCTGGTCTGAAATCTACTTTTAGAAACGTCTCCACAGCCGAACCCTTGATCCCTCTCTTTAGTACAAGGTATCCGTATACTGAGCCAAGGTCCGCGGGTTATTGGTGAACCACACAAAGACCAATAGTGAAAAACAAAAAAGCCGGGGAATCTGATTTTATGAGAAATTAAAACTCCCGAAGGCTCCAGCAGGGCAGATTATTGTACACATAATCCAGCAGTGAAATAGGGGGCATCATGTAATAATTTCAGACCCAGGGATTAGCTGGCGCTAAAAAGGCAATCCATATAAAATGAATCAATCTCCTGTCTACCCACCATCTAATTCATTATATATGGTTTTTCACGCTAATGCATGAATGGTTGTCACAGCCCCTCCCATTTTAGGCTTCGTTCAACCAGTGTATTCCCTACTCCGCCAGAGAAGAACAAGGGAGTAACGGAAGCAACGGTTCCGTTGCACAATGGACAACACCGGTGGCGGAGGGAACCCTTTGACTTTATTGGGTTCCGTCTGCTTTCCTGGAGACAATAGCACAGCATGCCGCACCGTTTACTCCAGTACGCTTGGCCGGTTCTGCGACGAAGGCCCCTAACGCAGATGTGAACGAAGCCTTAGTAACATCACTAAATAAAAATATGTTTATATCCAGAAAAAAGCAGGGGGATCTGTCATCATTCTATGCTCTCCGTGACCAAACGGCACAAAAAAGATGTTGTGATGTTTGGCTAATGGCAGCCGACAAAGAATACAGCGGACTCGTAGCTATAAGTCCGCTGTATTCACCCCCTCACCAGTGACTGACGGCCGCCGTGTATCTGCATGTATACATGGCAGCCCCTGGAAGGAGGCAGGGGGGAGAGCTCCCCTCATGGATACAGCGGACTTATAGCTACGAGTGCGCTGTATACTTTGTCGGCTGCTACTAGCCAAACATCACAATATTTTTTGTGCCGGTTGGCTAACAGTAGAGCAGACATGTCCCATAATATGCTGCCGTCAAACAGAAGACTATAGTATGATGACCAATCCGCTTTAAACCCCACCTTCCCTCTTCTTCACCATGTCAGTAAAAAGGAGGAGGATCGGTGGGGGTCCAAGCACGGAGACGCCCACCGATCGCTAAAACGAAGCGGCAGAAGTCCTCGGGTGAGCGATGTGGCGCTTCGTTTCTGATCGGCTTTCCTCGGAGCGGTGCACGGGCTCAATAGAAAGTCTATGAGTACATACATCAACTAGCTCAATCAGAAACAAAGTGGCTCAGCGCTCACCTGAGCAGGTCTGCCGCTTCGTTTTAGTGATCGGTGGGGGTCTCAGTGCTCAGACACCCACCGATCAAAACTTCTGACATGTCAAGTTTTTCAAAAGTTTAGTTACCCTTTAAAAATATGAATTCAAAGTGATTCTGCGACCGACTTTTTCCACTTCGTTTTTTTCAGAGCAACTGATGTCTATAAAAAGTAGACGGATGGTGCCCTTTGGAGGTAAGAGCAATTGACAACTTCAAGGACCGATACCGGGAGATTTATCAATAATGTCAGAAGATGCATGAATACTGCCAATATGGCGCCAAGTTATGTTATATGATCTGGCATTGGTTGGGCACAGTTTGATTAATAAATCTGCCCAATTGTTTTTCCACCAGCGAGACATTATTATTTACTAGATCTCGGCTTCTTTCAATTATACTTGCCAATGAATTTTCACAGGTCAGTCCTGGAAATCTGACCAAAAAAAAAAAATAAAAGGGGCATCACTGGCATTTTTGGGGTATTCCACACGAGAACGACTTCTGGATCTTCTTTTAACATATAAAGGTCTTTTGTAGGTTCATTTTACAGACCGGTATAGACGACTGCACATTTACAGGCTCCTCTCCGCCTGCTAAACATAATATTTGCAGAGCGGTCCCTTTAGCATTTAGGAATTATTTATTTTTGAAATGAGTTTTACATCTGAGTTTTTGGCTTCACATGGAAGGTACTTCTCAAACACATCTCATTACACAACAGAGGAAAACATTTTTACATTTTTAAACAGGTAACACGACCAACAAAAATATTCTTTAGGATCAACGCACACGATGCGTATTACGTGCAGCTTTGCCGTGCGTATTTGTGTGCGGCAAAACCGCAGAGTAATACGGTAGCAGCAGAGTCAACGAGATTCCAGGAAACCTCATGCACACGCTGCGGTATTTTTCCGCACTAAAATTGACCTGCGGTGCGGATTTTAAAATCTGCAGTATGTCAATTTATCTTGCGTTTCCGCTGCGAATTCTATCCACCTAGTGCAGAGGAAAATCGCACGAAAACACGCAGAATGAAACCGCCATAATTTACGCAAAATGTAAAGAACCCACTGGAAAACGTATTAAAAAAAAAAAGTTTTTTTTTTTCCTGTGAGTCCCTTGCGGTTTTGCTGCATATTTTCTGCAGCAAAATACGCAACGTGTGCATGTAGCCTAAGTGCATGTTCACACGTAGAGTCAAAAACTTCTCAAAACACAGAGCTGTTTTCAAGGGAAGACAACCCCTGATTTTCAGACGTTTTTTGAGCAACTCCCGTTTTCACAGCGTTTTTTACGGCCGTTTTTGGTGTTGTTTTCATTGGAGTCTATGAGAAAACGGCTCCAAAAACGTCCCAAGAAGTGTCCTGCACTGCTTTTGACGAGGCTGTTATTTTACGAGCCGTCTTTTGACAGCGACGCGTAAAATGACAGGTCGTCGGCACAGAACATCGTAAATCCCATTGAAATGAATGGGCAGATATTTGCCGACGTATTGGAGCCAATTTTTCAGACGTAATTTGAGGCGTAAAACGCCTCCATTACGTCTGAAAATAGGTCGTGTGAACCCAGCCTAACAATGCAAATAAAGAAAATGTGTTACATTCATGATAAACCTGCTAGGAGACCATGCTGCTCATGATCCTGTTGTGCACGTCAACCTTTCTACAGTATGTATGTACTAAAATTGAGATATATATATATATATATATATATATATATATACACACACACACATACATACATATATACTCACACACACTATATTAAACGTTGAGTAAATACATTACATATCTTGTACTGACCCTGACTTACAGTCTGTATTATACTCCACAGCCGTATTCAGAATTGTACTGGTTGTTATTGGAAACCGTCAACAAGCTTGTTGTCAGACATATCCCAAACAGCTTAGCTCAGCTCCTATAATGCAAAGGGACTTTCTCTTTTCCTACATCAGATTACTGTAAATTGCCTGGTATAAAAATGGCACTTCCCAGAACTCAAGTCCTCAGAGAACGCTCTGTAAAGACATTCAACAAGCTGGTGGATTTCAGCTCTGAAGTGTGAATGCAGCTATTGACTATAATACAGTCTGTAGCTCCAGATGTATTTACAGAGTTATTCAACTTTCATGTTAATTTCCCCTTTATAAACCGTAAAATGGCGTATAATTTATTACACATGATAAATCGGTTTCTTTAGGCGTGCCCCCTGAGTAAACGGAGGATTCTATGAAATCGCCCTGTCATGATTATTAAAATCCAAGCAGAAGAAGGTTGTAAAAGCGACACCACTTTGTAGGTGTCTATGACATCACAGGAAATATTATATTACTATTACTTTATGCAATTCCTATACAATGTGCAAAATATATTGTGCATGGAAAAAAGATCTGAGAACGCTGGGGTAGTCCCAAAACCATAAAATATCACCTATCCACTAGATCGGGGGTTATTTTCTGAACGCTGGTGGTCCTACTGCTGGGAGCACCACTGATCGTGAGAACAGGGTTCCCAAACCCCCAGATCCTCCTCACGGGATCCCCTGCAGTGAGGAGGACCTTGAATGGAGTGGCAGTCCAGCATTCACCTGCAGCTCCATACACCGTCTACGAGAATGACAGAAACAGACGAGCGCTGTACTCGGCTGTTTCAGTCATTCCCGGAGCGGCAGTGCTCACTGCTGAACCGCCGCTCCATTCAATATCCTCCACACTGTGGTTGAGCAGTGACGAGGATGTGGGGGTTCGGATCCCCGTTCTCACAATTGGTGGGGGTCCCAGTAATCAGAAAATCCTGTGGATAGGGTAGAATTCATGATTTTTGGAATATTCCTATAAGTATGTACTTAAGATACCTACACATATTGCCTAAGAAAACCTTGTGTCCATTGGTAAAGGCCTTTGGCGAACAAAACACCAGTCATTTTATGCCAGGGTTTACAGACTTGACATCATGGCACCATGCATACTGTATATACCAGCATAGGAGATTACAGACCCTATCCAGTATAGGCATATATGGGCAAGGTATACTGTACCTGCATGTTGACACCGGCTTTGGTAGAACAACCCCTGCTGTATAAACAGCTTGGAAAATCCCCTCTAGGTTCACTCTCCGGGTTATCTCTCGGATGAGGACTGGAGCCACGCGCTTTGACCGCAGCTTTTTATGGACACAAAGGAAATTGATTTCTACCATCTTCTTTACACTGAAAGAAACAGACATGTAATGTGTAAATAGATGCCCTCAGAATGATGCCATCACCTAAAACTAAATAGACTGGCTGAGGGTCACATCATAGCACCGACTGCTGCACCGTGGCACCACATATAGCCATCAGTATATGATCGGTGCGGGTCCGACACCCGGAACCTGCACGGATCAGCTGCCTCCGGGCACCGGAGGTCCACGGCAGAAGCAAATGGCTCCGGTCACGGAAGAGCGGCCGAGCTCCAGTACTGCAGCTCTGCTAGTGAATAGGAGCAGACCTGCTGAACGGCCGCTATGCAGTGGTCGGAAGCCATCTGCTTCCGGCTCCAACTACTGCATATCGTTCAAAACATCCGGTGCCCGGAGGGAGCTGGAGCGGCTGATCGATGCAGGATCCAGGTGTTGGACCCTCACCAATCATATACTGATGACCTATCCTGTAGATCAGGATCATCGGTCATCAGTTGTACGATCGTGACAAACCCTTTAAATGCCAGTAAGACAGGTGTTACTTACGTGTCATAAATACGGATAGTCGCTGGAACAGCACTTATAAAGCCAACTAGTTTTTTGTTGGAAGACACTCTTACACCACAGTGCCACTGAGACAACCAGCCTGGGGGACGTAACGCCCTGTAATACAAATACCAGAATTCCCATCAGTGAACTACCAAGATAACTCAATAACTGGAGTACAATATTTTTCATGTTAGATGAACATGTGAACTGGTCCGAAAACATTCCTCATATAGAGATTTGCGGTTTTATTGTTTTACTAGCGTCTTTTGGGACTCACTAGATTGGATTTTCTTAAAGGGTAACTAAACTTTTAAAAAACTTGACACGTCAGTGAAATCTCAGAAGTTTTGATCGGCGGAGGTCCGAGCACGGAGACGTTTTGCTGCTTCGTTTCCGATCAGCTTTCCTCGGAGCGGTGTACGGGTTCAATAGAAAGTCTATGAGTCTGTACACCGCTCGCTCGGCTTTACGAAGAAAAGCGATCAGAAAAGAAGAGGCACAGAACTCACGTGAGCTCTTCTGCCGTTTCATTTTAGCGATCAGTGGGGGTTTCAGTACTCAGATCCCCAACGATCAAAACTTCTAACTGGTCAACAGTTTTTTTTTAAAGTTTAGTTACCCTTTAAAGGAGAACTACCAGAAGGTCAACGTTACAACGATCTTGGCTTGATAACTCAGCACAGTTATAAGAGTTTATAATAATAATAAAAAGTAAAAAAGTGAAGTTCCTGTAAGACAAGCCTATTTGGCTGTGATCCCCTGGCAACACTTCCTGCCTCTGTGGCGTCTCAGTTTTGTCATTAGAACACTGGGCCCCAACAAATTTCAATCCAGATTTATTTTTCTAGTACAAGTGAAAAAAATAAGGGTTCGCTTGCTATAAGGACCAATGTCCATTCCCAGGACTACTCAGAGTTCACAGGAAGGAAGTTTTGTCAGCGTGGCATAAGTAGAGAAGCTCTTCTAACATGAAGCCTAGAACCTCAAACTCAGCGCGGCAATAAAATATTGAACTAAAAAACACATTTAAACCAGGTAGGAAGTATTTATTGATGCACATGGTGCAGTCTTGGTCATGAAGACCTTCTGTGGATTCAAATCACCATATACATCAATATCTAGACCTGACCTTGAATAGTGTCCTGTATGCGTGGACACCTTAATGCATTTGGTTATTTGGATCCATGACAACCCTGAACCTGACAGAAATCACAAGAGGCCGTGTTGCCATCAGAATCTCAGTAGTGCAGCCTCAGGCTTTGGGCCTGTAACTTCCCGCGATCTTATATCAGCACAGAAGAAATTAAAAATCATCTTCACATTTTTTATGTAAATTTAAAAGGCCCATTTTGTATTTTCTTCTTGTAGATTTCCATTAATCTGACACACAATGGGAGCAGGGTTATTACATAAGACAACATGATCTCATTTCCTTAAAACCCTGGATACTCACCATTGTAAAAACTCTGGGGAATAGTCAAAACGGAACATGTTGTCATCGTCTTCCACATAATTCTCATTCAGCAAAGTGTAAAGTTCTTTTAGCTGTTCAGTGGATATAAGACAAGAGAAATCTTACTGTTACAATGAAGCCTAGAGAGAAGCCTGATCAGTGCTACAATAAGGAACAACCAGTTGTGTTGTTATACTGAAGAGCGAAGAACACGCCACGCAGTTAAGGTGGCCATTTTGAATGCTGAATTGATCATAAGACTAGTCCTAATACAGTGATGCGAAATGAAAGAATCTGCAGAAATATCAATCATTCCCCAAAGTTTTGAGGCTGTTAAAGTTTTACTTGGGTGCTTTTGGCTCCTAAGTCTAAAATTTTAGGCTAATGAAATTGGCCACCAATTTAAAAACCAATATTATTCCATGTAAAATGTATAAAGCGTTTACACTAGACTGTGGACTGACCGGCGGCAGCGCTTACAGTAGTCTGTGGACTGACCGGCGGCAGCGCTTACAGTAGGCTGTGGACTGACCGGCAGCAGCGCTTACAGTAGGCTGTGGACTGACCGGCGGCAGCGCTTACAGTAGGCTGTGGACTGACCGGCGGCAGCGCTTACAGTAGACTGTGGACTGACCGGCGGCAGCGCTTACAGTAGACTGTGGACTGACCGGTGGCAGCGTTTACACTAGACTGTGGACTGACCGGCGGAATGTTTACAATATACTGCGGACTGACCGGTGGAGGCATTTACACCAGAATGTGGACTGACTGGCAGCAGTGCTTATACTAGACTGTGAGCGGATCGGTGGAAGCACTAACACTAGACTTTGGACTGAGCGGCGGCAGCGTTAACCCCTGACTGTGGAGTGACAGACAGCAGCTTTTGCACTAGACTGGACTGGCCGGAGGCAGCATTCACATTAAACTGTGATGACCGACCAAAACATTTACAGAAAACCATAAGCACTATGTTCTGGCTACCTGCAGTCACCACTAGGGGGAGCTTAGGAGTTTACTGCATACTGTTATAAATTGAACTCAATAATAAAAGAGTTTGCCGTAAGCTCCCATGCTCCCTCTAGTGACAGCTGTAGGACTTTGGCTCCAAAGTCTAAAAATGTAGGAGCCAAATGAAATTTTTTGGTCATTTTAGATGCCATCTCGAGTTGTGCATTTCTACAAAATCAATGGGAACTTGTTTTAACCTATACCGCAAATGGTTATTATAATATTTTTTACCTCCATATATACTATATATAATGGTTAAAGAGGAACTGCCGACGCACAAAACTTCATCCATAAATCACGTGACCCATGCATTAGTGACTTACCACGTCAGCGTTGCTCAGGTCTAACGTGTCCCACATGAAACCCTGAGGCAGAGAGTATGGCTCTTGGCGTATGTTGTCCTTGTCGGGTTCAATTGGACCGTGACAAGTTATAATTTCGTCTATAATGAGAAGTGAAGGTGTTTAGGCGACAGGTTTAGAAAAATCGGTAGCACTTCGAGGATATTTCCACTGTTGCAACAATTGGTTTTTATTGCTGCAATGAATCTTTAACAAGAAATGAAGCGATTTTCAAATTGTCTTGATTAAAAACCGCTAATCATTTTGTGTTTACAGCTCTTATGCAAATCTATGCGTCTCCAATGTTACAGACTACAGTCTGCCTGCTTTCTCACATACGGCTATAACGAAGAAATGGCTGAAAAGTAGATTTGCTAAGAGATGGGGATGGGTCAAGTACTTCTATTTACTGGTGACATGAGATCAGGTTGAAATGCTCCCCCCATCTCCTTAGATAAGTCCCCCCCGCCCCCCCGGGCCCTCAGGCTGACAGCCGCAGCTTCTGTACCATGATCAGACTTCAATTCATGACACATTTGGTTTCATAACTGTCCTTGACCAGTCAGATATTTCTGTTTATCAGACTATGAAACATGGGAAGCACAGAACACTGTGTTACGTGCTCCAGGAAGACGGAGAAGGGAGTGTCAGACCCTCAGCAAAAAGAAACACAGCATTTTCTGCAAACGTAGGGGAAGAATATTTCTCGGCAAGACCGAAAGACGCTTCAGGTTCAGAAAAGGACATTTAAAGCGACACTGAAATAATGAGAAAAACCAAACATGACACTCCACCGCACTATATCACAATACAAAAAATGATGGGAAAAAAAATATATATTTATTTCTATATTTGTCCCTGGGTGCATTCTGCCTCCTCCCTCTAGCGCTAAATCCAATCAAACAGTAAGTTTAGAAAACGAGGAAGGACTTAAAGAGGCGCTGTCACCAGATTTTGCAACCCCTATCTGCTATTGGAGCAGATCGGCGCTGCAATGTAGATTACAGTAACGTTTTTATTTTTAAAAAACGAGCATTTTTGGCCAAGTTATGACCATTTTTGTATTTATGCAAATGAGGCTTGCAAAAGTCCAAGTGGGCGTGTTTAAAGTAAAAGTCCAACTGGGCGTGTATTATGTGCGTACATCGGGGCGTGTTTACTTCTTTTACTAGCTGGGCGTTCTGACGAGAAGTATCATCCACTTCTCTTCAGAACGCCCAGCTTCTGGCAGTGCAGACACAGCGTGTTCTCGAGAGATCACGCTGTGTCGTCACTCACTTCCTGCCCCAGGTCCTGCATCGTGTCGGCCACATCGGCACCAGAGGCTACAGTTGATTCTGCAGCAGCATCGGTGTTTGCAGGCAAGTCGATGTAGCTACTTACCTGCAAACGCTGATGCTGCTGCAGAATCAACTGTAGCCTCTGGTGCCGACACGATGCAGGACCTGGGGCAGGAAGTGACGTCACAGCGTGATCTCTCGAGAACACGCTGTGTGTCTGCACTGCCAGAAGCTGGGTGTTAACGAACAGAAGTGGATGATACTGATTCGTCAGCATCATACACTCCCATTCCTAACGCCCAGCTAGTAAAAGTAGTAAACACGCCCCGATGTACGCACATAATACACGCCCACTTGGACTTTCTTTTAAACACACCCACTTGGACTTTTGCAAGCCTCATTTGCATAAATACAAAAATGGTCATAACTTGGCCAAAAATGCTTGTTTTTTAAAAATAAAAACCGTTACTGTAATCTACATTGCAGCGCCGATCTGCTGCAATAGCAGATAGGGGTTGCAAAATCTGGTGACAGAGCCTCTTTAAATTGCTTTGTCTCAGGGTGGAGGCAGCTTGCTGCAGCAGAAACCTTCTCCCATTGCTTCTGCTGCAACTCTGGTCCAGTCAAACTAATCACCCCCCTTGAACTTGAAGAGACGGACCCAGAAGGGAAAAAAACTGACTTCTCTGCAAGTTTTCTACAAGATTGTTTCAGGAGCTTACAGACAGACTGCCAGGAAAAAAAATACTTGTTTTCTCAATGATGGTTTTTCTCCTTCATTTTAAGGTTTTGTGTCCATTTAAAGGCAGTAACAAAAGTTATTTTATCCAAGATGTAGGTTCATGTAACATATAAAGCAACTGCTTAAATTACAATTCCCTAATACGCTGTCAATACCAGTGGGGGGGGGGGGTGTTCTGATAACACTTCAGGGCAGCCAAGTGAATTCAAGCACCAGGTTGTCATTAAGGGCCTGGACAATATAAGTGCATGATATAACCTCCACCGAGGTTCTCCTATATACTCTGTGCAGCATCAATAAATGAACCAGCTCCGATCTTCTCACTCCTCAGCAGCAGGTTCCCCATAAAGCAGAGCAGCACATTGGCGAATGGGGACAGAGATTTCATCACAGATTAAATAAAAGTAGGACAATGATCTGAAGGTGTGATAGAACTAGAGGTAGTCACTTTTTAACACTTTCACAGTCCCTATCTCTTACATTATAGTGGTCCTTTAATGTCACATCTAAATGTATGGAAACAGAGAACAACAAGCGCTGGATAAATAGGGAGTCTCCTAATGCCAACTTACTAAGTTTCGGTACAGGCTGTGTATCCCAAAACTGGTATTTACGTTTGCTTGCCTCGTCAAGGTTCTTCGCTGGTCCCTGGCAGGCGGAAAGTAGCTCCATGGCTCTCTGTATATCCTGGAGCTTTTGCATTGGAATAGCGGGGTTCTACAGAGACGACAGTAGTCAAGGATAAAACACAGAGAATGTGCACAAACATGTATTAAAGGGGTTGGTATTAAAGGATAGGTCATCATTATATGATCATGGGGGTCCAACACCCGCACCCCACACTGATCAGCTGCCTCCTGGCTGTCCTTGCCGGAAGTAGGTGGCTCCGGTCACTATATCAGCAGCTCTGCTCCTAATTAAGCAAATAGGAGCAGAGCTAAAATTAACCCAGCACGGCCGCTCTACAGTGTACGGGAGCCATCTGCTTCCAGCACCGACTACTGCATAACTTCCTGTGCCCGGAGGCAGCCAGAGCAGCTGATCGGTGCGGGGCCCAGGTGTCAGACCACCACCGATCATATACGGATGACCTATCCTGTGGATAGGTGATCAGTATGTGAAACCGCCCCATGCCCGGACAACACCTTTAATGATAGTAAACCTACAACATACGATACTAATGTGACACTATAATGCAGCAATTGTGGTGCGGTTCGGGGGTTGCAAGTTCAGTTAGTAGAGGCAGACGCTTCATTTATTTCCGGGGTGTAGTTTGGGGGAAGCGAAATGTTGCTGGGTGCCAAAAAGCCACTGTGCCTTGGCCAGAGTACTTATATACAGGGCTAGGGTAGCAAACTCCATTTTCGCCCTGTTAACAGAACGCCCATCTACGCTGCTGAGCGGACTTTATTTATAAATTTTAATAAAATCGGCACTTTTAGGAAAATTTTGCAAAATTGTTAACCTCCCTATTGATGGCCATAGACATAATGATCATTAAGGGGTTCTCGCATCATAGACTTTTATTAGATTTCTGATCGCAGTCCAACTCCAGTCCACATCCCCAATGTAGAGAGGTGGTCGGACATGGAGATTCACTCTCTAATATATCAAATAGTAGCGAGTGCGCAAATGTTTCCACTTCTCCTATAATAGAGTGGGTTTTTGTGTGCAGCCACCACACCTATAATAAATTTCTGTAAAACACAGATATACTAAAAAAAAACTGATATAAAAATGGGGTTCTATGGGTTTTATATAAATATGGCTTAAAAGGTGATCTATTCTTCATATCCATACAAACCAGCGACACTTACCATGATATCTTCCTCTTCCTTGATCCTGTCCTGTCCCATCTTGCAATAATAGTGAACAAATAAAACAAAAAGGAAAAAAATAATAATTATTCTCTACTTGTCTCAGGAGACATCCCGTTAAGATCAGACTGATCTCTAGTTGTGAGGCAGCTTTCAGCAGCAGCAACCCTCCCCCCTGCCCTGTCTGTAATGGAGAAATAACCTATGTCCACATCCATTTTTTTTTTTTATCTTTATTAAACTTTTTTGCTTGTCCCACTAGGGGACTTCACTATGTGATCCTCCGATCACATTTATAACACACTGCAATACTTTTGTATTGCAGTGTATTAGTGCAACGTACAGGCATCTGCTAGGCCACACCTCTGGCATGGCCTAGCAGGCATAACTAAGGACAGACCTGGAGGACTTTATTATGCTCCCCGGCTGCCATAGAAGACACTGACACCCGGCTTTCTTATCCAAAACCACTCAGATGCGGCGCTCACTATTAAGCACCGCATCTAAGGGGTTAAACGGGTGAGATCAATAGATATCGATCTCACCAGTTAGAGCAAGGATGCCCTCAGCTATCTCTGGTAGCTGAGAGCAGGGAGATTTTACGGCTCCCTGCTCTATTTCTTTATTCCGATGCAATGCCGTAAAAAGGCTATTGCATCGGAATAAAGCCGGTTAGTAGCCGCCATAAAAACACCTATGGGCGGTCACTAACGGGTTAATAAAGCTCTCAGTATTAGGTGGAGAGTGCATGCAGGGGGCAGGCACAGCAGGAAGTCTGTGAGGTGCAGCTTCAGCCAATACCTGCAGAGCAGGACGTGATGTCAGAGAAGGGGGCGTGCTTTTGGTAACACCCCAGCAACATGCAGCAGCAGTTGTTATGGACTGTGCTCCTAAGGACCTTTAGTGTACAAAGAACCTTGGAAACATGTTGCAGCCTGGTAATAAAGGCTTGTGCCTTCACTGACCACCATACCCTGCCTCCACAGGAGATGGCACAACTGCCTGCATAGAATAACGTAAAATACCGTACCCTCCTATACTAGGGCAAATGAGGCAGAATGGGCATAGCATCCTACTGTAATAATAATCTTTATTTATATAGCGCCAACATATTACGCAGCACTTTACAATTTAGAGGGAACATGAAACAAACAATATCAGACATTACATAGTGACAAAGTTCATTTACAATTCAAACATGGAGAGTGAGGACCCTGCTCGCAAGAGCTTACAATCTATGAGGACATAAGGGAGACACAAAGTGTAACAGTGTTTGTTCTGTACAATGGTCCGGCCATTTTTTATACACATGGGGTGGTAACATAAAGCTGCATGAGCCGGTCACCAGCCACTATCCGTGTATGACGGACATGAAGAGAAGGAGTGTGAGGGAATCTTATTCTGATGACTTATCTATAAGGAGGCCATGGAAAGGAGTCAGATTAGGGGATGTTATAGGCCTGTCTAAATAGATGTGTTTTCAGGGCACGTTTAAGACTGTGGATATTGGGAATTGATCGGATTGTCTGGGGTAGCGCATTCCAGAGGACGGGTGCAGCACGAGAGAAAACCTGGAGACGGGAGTGGGAGGTTCGGATTATGGAGGATTTTAATCTAAGGTCATTGGCAGAACGTAGAGCCCGAGTAGGGTGGTAGACAGAGATGAGGGAGGAGATGTAAGGAGGTGCAGCACTGTGGAGAGCCTTGTGGGTGAGAGTAATAAGTTTGAAGTTTAATCTGAAGGGGATGGGCAACCAGTGCAGTGACTGGCACAGATTAGAGGCGTTGGTGTAGCGGTTGGTCATAAAGATGAGCCTGGCTGCTGCATTGAGGATAGATTGGAGAGGGGAGAGTTTAGTGAGGGGAAGACCGACTAGTAATGAGTTACAGTAGTCAAGACGAGAGTGAATCAGAGCAACAATGAGAGTTTTGGCGGTTTCCTCCGTAAGAAAAGAGCGGATTCTGGAGATGTTTTTGAGGTGAAAATGACAGGAGCGTGAAAGTGATTGTATGTGAGGAGTAAAGGAAAGATCGGAGTCAAAAATAACTGTAGTCCGAGCAAGCCGTTGTGTTGTTGCCAGACTATACGTATGAAGGCAGACTATAATGGCGGACACAGCCAATACGGTCGTTCAAGAATGTCCACACAATGTACAGTAAATACATATAATACATCACTGCCAAAAAATATGGGAAAAAATATGAAAAACACACTACCCATTAATGCACCTAACTAAAAAAAAAAAAGCCTAAATGTACGATCCACTCCAGAGTAGATGGAGGACGGCACAGTGCGGGCCGGTGCTCTCTATACAAATAAATTGTTTACTTAACTTGTCCCCCGTGTAAAGCAGCTGCTGCTCGAAACCAATGGAAATAAATAATTCAGAGCAAAAAGGTGCACAACGCATTACGTCTTTTCTTTACAACATATCACACACACTACAGCGCGGCTTTTAAAAGCAACATTATTTTTACAGTCACTACAAGGGGTAGGTGTAAAAAAAAAAAAAGTGATAAAAACCATATTGGTACCCGATGAAACATATTAGTCAATGGTACGACAGTTCCGGCACGACACCGTGACTTCTCTTACAATGCCTTCACTAGGCCACAACTTTATCATAAAAGACAATTTGCCTTCTAAACTATCGCAATGGTGCCGGTTTTCCACTGAAAGGTAATGCGTTGTATAATGCATCATGACGTTGCCATGTGTATGGTGATCGATCAACTTTGAAATGATGGGCATCAATATGCCCTCTCCTCCTTTAGACAGGCATATGGTTTAGGGTAATGCTGCATGGCAGGTAATAGTCCTGCTGTGACTGCTGGGAGTACCGGTGAGCTGGTGGACTGTTGTGATTGGGAGGAGTCACTAGTGGATGAGAGGAAGCCTGCTGTGACTAACAGGGAGCTCTACAAGTGACATGCAAGTCCAGGCTTCTGCTTTCCCAGTTCCCATTATCCACTGGGGGCAGGGTAGTAGATACGTCCAATATCTGGATTGTTGGTGGTACCGGCAGCTGATGATTAGACATTTATGACATGTCATAATAACATTCACATTAAGGTCTTGTTCACACAGTACAGATTTGATGCAGATTTTGCATGTATTTTTGTTAAAAGTTAAAACCGGGAATGAAACCTAAACAGAATATATAAAAGCCTTAAAGGGTCTCCTCTGCAGGATCCACTTCAGGTTTTAGCTTAAAAAATGCAGGTAAAATCCACATCAAATCTGCAGTGGGTGAACAAGGCCTAAAAGATGCCCACCCAGACGAAACTCGGTCAAACTTGCAGATTTCGGTGGGATCAGCTGCATAAGGGCCTTACAACTTTACAGATGATGGGGAATGAAGGATCAGACATTTTGGACATAGGCTATGCTGTTTTTGTAACTTCCTTTCCCTTCTATGGGAGTTCCAGAAACAAGCGTAGTAGATGCGCTCTGCAGTTTCCAGAAAACTCGGCCACCTCATAAAACAGTGTCCGGAGCCAAGCGCCAGACAGGATAAACTTAGACCAGGCAGTCTGAACATGTGCCAAATTTAGAAGTGGCACAAAATGTATGATAAATTTTGCGTCTAGCTAGACACTTTTCTTTATACCAACCCTTGGTTGGCTATGTTTTTGTTTGGCACATTTTTTACCCACGCCCATTATCCGCTAAGACACGCCCCTTTCCTAGACCCTTTTAAAAAGTGTCCTGTGAGGCGCAAACGTCTTTTCTTCATTTAGTCTAAAATGAAATGTGCCCAAGTTTGGCACATTTTTGGCCACATAGTCGACGCAGACAGTAGTTAATCTGCCCGTTGTACTGTACCTGCCAATGACACGTCTTCTCCTGGAGTGAACAGCACAGCTACTTACCTTTGTGGGCTGCTGGGTCCTAATTTCTTGAGAATCGGATGCAGAGTCTGACTTGGTGCCCCCAGAATTTGGCTTTTCCTTTTTCCGCTTTTGTTTCTTCTTTTTCTTTTTAGCTCCAAGATCCCCAGATGGACTTCTGTTTGAGGAATATTATAAGGGGAACTTTATTACTGTATTATAAGAAATCTTCTTAGCGTCACATGTGCAGTCAGAAATATCAAAGGGGTTTTCCCACGAGGGACATTTATGACATATCCACAGGATATGCCATAAATGTCAACTAGATGCAGGTCTCACCTCTGGGACCCGCACCTATCTCCAGAATGGGGCCCCCTAAACCCCGCCCAAACCTTTCTCAGCTCACACGGACTCCCGGACACTTCCTGATTATATGGTAAGGAATTACGAAACATCGTAGCTTGCTGAGCTATGCGGTTTCCGTAAGTCCCATGGTTACGGAAACAGTGTAGCTTGCGTACTACACTGCTTCCATAACTGCTATTTCCTTCTATTGGAGTTATGGAAACAGCGTAGCTCATTCCCGACCATATAACCAGGAAGTGGCCGGGAGGCAGCGGGAGTCGAGAAAGGTAGAAGGGGGTTTAGAGGGCCCGTTCTGGAGATATGTGCGGGTCCTAGAGGTGGGACCCGCATCTGACATTTATGGCATATCCTGTGGATATGCCATAAGTGTCCCTGATGGGCTTGTTAAAGGCCTTCAGAATATTTATCTAGCATACATATATATTAAGAGGTGGTAGTACGATAAATTTCAATAGCAAATTCAACTACTGTTAGAAATGTACATTGGGCAGGGCTGCACAAACCCTGGGGCACTTACATTTTTCTCCTACCCTCCTCCATTATTTAGATATCGGTGCCGTTATATTTGGAGCCCGATATTTAAATAACTCCATGAAGTGTCAATGGGGCGTGTAACATCGCTTTGACACTGTCCAATCAGCTACGGACAGTGCCACAGCAAGAGCTGGATAGAGGGGAGCGTGTGCGCGCGGATGCGCAGATCGGAGCTGTGTGCGCACACACTCACTTACTCTTCAGCTCTCCGCAGACAAGGACAAGACTGTGCGATCCCTCGCGAGAGACCACACAGTTTTGTCCTTGTCTGCCGAGAGCTGAAGAGTGAGAGCGTGCGTGCGCACAGCTCCAAACTGTGTGTGCGCGCTCTCCTCTCTCCAGCTCTTGCTGTGGCACTGTCCGTAGCTGATTGGGCAGTGTCACAGCGAGGTTACATGCCCCCTTGCCATTACATGCCCATTGAAACTTCCGGTGGTTATTTAAATATCGGCACTAAATATAATGGCACCAATATCTAAATAACGGAGGAGGGTAGGAGAAAAATGTAAATTGCCCTAGGGTTTGTGCAGCCCTGCCCATTACATGCTGCACATGTATGGGCAGATGAAAGCTTGGGGAACACGAATTTACTGTATACAGAAAAACCAAAGATAGTCCTGATACCTTCCCTACAGTCCTGACTCCTGTCCCTATAGAGTAAAGCGTCTACGGGACTACTGACTGGCCCTTTGGAGTTTTTTTTTATTGGACCCAATTACACTAGCTGCCCTTTTTGATAGAGCAGCCTATACAAATCTATCAGGAGACTGTACTTGTGCAAATACCTGGTATAAAAAAGTTCAAAAACATTATGTATGAATATAATCACATGCCTCGAATGAAAAAATGTGCCCCTTCTCCTACCACCAAACTTACATTACTCGATTCTGCTATGTCACAGAAGAACTGGCTGATCGCCATCAAACATATTGCCGTATGAGGCACCAGCATGGGATATTTAGGTGTAGCATCCAACGTCGACCAGTAACGTCACTGTCCATATATGGAGAGTGATTTCAAGGGCTTCCCCGGCCTCAGCCCTTAAAGATTTTGGAACCCCTATCTCCTATTGCAGCAGATCGGCGCTGCAATGAAGATAAGAGAAACGTTTTGGTTTTTTTTTAAAACGAGCATTTTTGGCCAAGTTATGACCATTTTTATATTTATGCAAATGAGGCTTTCTAAAGTACAACTGGGCGTGTTTAACCCCTTCCCTCTTTGGCCACTTTTGACCTTACTGACAGAGCCTCATTTTTCAAATCTGACATGTGTCACTTTATGTGGTAATAACTCCGGAATGCTTTTACCTATCCAAGCGATTCTGAGATTGTTTTCTCGTGACACATTGGACTTTATGTTACTGGCAAAATTTGCCCGATACATTCAGTATTTATTGTGAAAAACACCAAAATTTAGCGAAAAATTGCAAAAATTAACATTTTTCTCAATTTAAATGCATCTGCTTGTAAGACAGGCAGTTATACCACACAAAATTGTTGCTAATTAACATCCCCCATATGTCTACTTTAGATTGGCATCGTTTTTTGATCATCATTTTATTTTTCTAGGACGTTACAAGGCTTAGAACTTTAGCAGCAATTTCTCACATTTTCAAGAAAATTTCAAAATGCTATTTTTACAGGGGCCAGTTCAGTTGTGAAGTGGCTTTGAGGTCCTTAGATATTAGAAACCGCCAATAAGTCACCCCATTTTAAAAACTGCACCCCTCAAAGTATTCAAAACAGCATTTAGAAAGTTTCTTAACCCTTTAGACATTGCGCAGGAATTAAGGCAAAGTAGAGGTGAAATTTACAAAGTTCATTATTTTTTTCCAGAAATTCATTTTGAATCCATTTTTTTTGTACCACAGAAGGTTTTACCCAAGAAATGCAACTCAATATTTATTGCCCAGGTTCTGCAGTTTTAGGAAATATCCCACATGTGGCCGTAGCGTGCTACTGGACTGAAGCACCGGCCTCAGAAGCAAAGGAGCACCTAGTGGATTTTGGGCCTCCTTTTTATTAGAATATATTTTAGGCACCATGTCAGCTTTGAACAGGTCTAGTGGAACTAAAACAGTGGAAACCCCCCAAAAGTGACCCCATTTGGGAAACTACACCCCTCGAAGAATTTATCTAGGGGTGTAGCAAGCATTTTGACCGGCCAGTTTTTTTGCAAAAATTTTTGGAACTAGGCCATGAAAATGAAAATCTACATTTTTTCAAATAAAATGTAGGTTTAGCTAATTTTTTTTCATTTCCACGAGGACTAAAGGAGAAAAAGCACCACAACATTTGTAGAGCAATTTCTCCCGAGTAAAACAATACCCCACATGTGGTAATAAACAGTTGTTTGGACACACGGCAGGGCTTAGAAGGGAAAGAGCGCCATTTGGCTCTTGGAGCTCAAATTTAGCAGGAATGGTTTGTGGAGGCCATGTCGCATTTGCAAAGCCCCTGAGGTGACAAAACAGTGGAAACCCCCAACAAGTGACCCCATTTTGGAAACTATACCCTTTGAGGAAATTATCTAGGGTATAGTGAGCATTTTGACCCCACAGGTTTTTTGCAGAAATTTTTGCAAGTAGGCTGTGAAAATGAAAATCTACATTTTTTCAAATAAAATGTAGGTTTAGCTAATTTTTTTTCATTTCCACAAGGACTAAAGGAGAAAAAGCACCATAAAATTTGTAAAGAAATTTCTCCCGAGTAAAACAATACCCCACATGTGGTAATAAACGGCTGTTTGGACACACGGCGAGGCTGAGAAGGGAAAGTGCGCCATTTGGCTTTTGGAACTCAAATTTAGCAGGAATGGTTTGCGGAGGCCATGTCACATTTACAAAGCCCCTGAGGGGACAAAACAGTGGAAACCCCCAACAAGTGACCCCATTTTGGAAACTACACCCCATGAGGGAATTATCTAGGGGTAGAGTGAGCAGTTTTACCCCACAGGTTTTTTACAGAACTTATTGTAACTAGGCCGTAAAAATGAAAATCTACATTTTTTCAAAGAAAATGTAGGTTTAGGTATTTTTTTTTCATTTCCACAAGGACTGAAGGAGAAAAAGCACCACAACATTTGTAAAGCAACTTCTCCCGAGTAAAATAATACCCCACATGTGGTCACAAACATCTGTTTGGACACACGGTAGGGCTCAGAATGGAAGGAGCACCATTTGGATTTTGGAATGGTTTCTGGGTGTCATGTCATATTTGCTGAGCCCCTGTAGTACTAGTACAGTGGAAACACCCCAAAAGTGACACCATTTGGGAAACTGCACCCCCTGAGGAATCATCTAGGGGTATAGTGAAAATTTTGATCCCAAAGGTTTTTTGCTGAATTAATTAGAATTAAGCCATGAAAATGAAAAAAATTTTTTTTTTCCAACAAGATGTCGTTTTAGATACACATTTTTCATTTTTACAAGGAATAGAGAAGAAAAAGCACCCCAACATTTGTAAAGTAATTTCTCCCGAGTACGGTAACACCCCATATGTGGTTATAATCGACTGTTTACATATATGGGAGCATTCAGAAGAAAAGGAGCGGTATTTATCTTTTGGAGCGTAGATTTTGCTGGAATGGTTTGCGGACGCCATGTTGCATTTGCAAAACCCCTGATGTACCAAACAAAAGTGACCCCGTTTTAGAAACTACACCCCTAAAGGCATTTATCAAGGGGTGTAGTGACAATTTAGACTCCACAGGTGTTTTTCAGAAATGAATACGCAGTGGATGGTGCAAAGTGAAAATTGCAATTTCTCCACTGATCTGCCCATTCACCGCTCAAGATGTTGTGCCCCTAGAGAATCTTACCCTATAAATTGTTAAGCGGGTTCTCCCGGGCATGGTAATGCCTTACTTGTGGCCATAAATTGCTGTTTGGGCACACTGTAGGGCTAAGAAGGAAAAGACTGCCATTTTGAGCATGGATTTTGCTTGGTAATAGTTCTGTTTGGGGTTTTGCTGGTATTTCAGCTTATAATGTGGTGGCATATGTAATCTGTGCGGAGTATATCAGGGCATAATAAGAGGGTATAATAATGGGGTAAATAATACAATTATTCATAGGTGTGTGTTACGATGTGAAGCGATCCGTTATGCGCAGGCCGGTGTCACACTGATAAACGGTTTTCTTTCTTATCCCCCTTTTGTAACGCTCTGCACCTTTTGGGGACTTTTTCTCCTTCGTAGTTTGGGAAATATTACTGGGAAAGTTTTGCGCTGGTATAATACGGGCGCCCTCGCTTCCAGCGGATGCGCTATGTCCCTGCCCTTTCCTAGTTCCTAAATACTAGGGCCCTGAAACTGAAGGAAGGTTCCCCTCCGGCCTGCGCATTGAGATGTTTTTTCATCACCGCATTACTAGTGCCATAACTTTTTTATTTTTCAGTTGATTGAGCGGTGTGCGGGCTTGTTTTTTGCGAGACGGGCTGTAGATTTTATTGGTACCATTTTAGAACACATACGACTTTTTGATCACTTTTTATTTCATTTTTTGGTAAAGGAAATTACCAAAAACAAGCAATTCAGGAATAGTTTTTTATTGGTTTTTTTTCGGCATCCACAGTGCGCCCTAAATTACATGTTCGCTTTATTCTGCGGGTCGATACGATTACGGCGATACCAAATTTATATAGTTTTTTTTATGTATTGCGGCTTTTGCACAATAAAATCACTTTTTTTATAAAATCATTTGTTTTCTCTGTCGACATATTCTAAGACCCATAACTTTATTATTTTTGCGTGCACAAAGCGGTGTCAGGGATTATTTTTTGCGGCACGGATTGGCGTTTTTTATTAGTACTATTTTGGAGTAAATGTGACTTTTTGATCACTTTTTATAGCATTTTTTGGAAGGAGATGTGACCTAAAAACAAAGATTCTGGCGCTGTTTTTCATGTTTTTTTTTTACCGCGTTCACCGTGCGGGATAAATTACATAATAGTTTTGTAGTTTGGGTCGTTACGGACGCGGCGATACCAATTATGTATAGGTTTTTTTATTTTTACGGTTTTTCCCATAATAAAATACTTACTATGGGAAAAAAGTCAGTTTAGCTTTATTTTTATTTGAAATGTGTGTGTTTTTATTGTTTTACCACATTTTTATTTACTTTTTTTTACTTTTTTTACTTGTCCCACTAGGGGACATGAGGGCCTGATGCCCCGATCGCTACTCTAATACACTGCACTACATACGTAGTGCAGTGTATTAGCGCTGTCAGTTATTCACTGACAGCAAGCCTATGAGGACACGCCGAAGGCGGGTCCTCATCGGCTCCCGTACAAGGCAGACTCGGACGCCATTTTCTGGCGTCCGATTGCCACAGCAACCCAGCGATTGCATCACTGGGTTGCCGATCGGGTGAAAACCTATCAGATGCTGCGCTCTATTGAGCGCAGCATCTGAGGGGTTAATCTGCCGGATCGGAGAGTAGCTCCGGTCCTGGCAGTTACAGGAGGGTGCCAGCTGTATAATACAGCTGTCACCCCGCAGTGATAGTGCCGGCTCTGCTTCTGAGCCCGCACCATCACTGCGCCGTATATATACGGCGCTTTGCGGGAACCACCTCCCGACAGCGCCGTATATATACGGCGTATGTCGGGAAGGGGTTAAAGTAAAAGTACAACTGGGCGTGTATTGTGTATGTACATCTGGGCGTTTTTACTTCTTTTACTAGCTGGGCGTTGTGAATAGAAGTGTATGATGCTGACGAATCAGCATCATCCACTTCTCTTCGTTAACACCCAGCTTCTGGCAGTGCAGACGCACAGCGTGTTCTCGAGAGATCACGCTGTGACGTCACTCACTTCCTCCCCAGGTCCTGCATCGTGTCGGACGAACGAGGACACATCGGCACCAGAGGCTACATTTGATTCTGCAGCAGCATCGGCGTTTGCAGGTAAGTCGATGTAGCTACTTACCTGCAAACGCCGATGCTGCTGCAGAATCAAATGTAGCCTCTGGTGCCGATGTGGCCGACACGATGCAGGACCTGGGGCAGGAAGTGAGTGACGTCACAGCGTGATCTCTGGAGAACACGCTGTGTGTCTGTGCACTGCCAGAAGCTGGGTGTTAACGAAGAGAAGTGGATGATGCTGATTCGTCAGCATCATACACTCCCATTCACAACGCCCAGCTAGTAAAAGAAGTAAACATGCCCAGATGTACACACACAATACACGCCCACTTGTACTTTAGAAAGCCTCATTTGCATAAATATAAAAATGGTCATAACTTGGCCAAAAATGCTCGTTTAAAAAAAAACAAAAAACGTTACTGTAATCTACATAGCAGCGCCGATCTGGTGCAATAGCAGATAGGGGCTGCAAAATCTGGTGACAGAGCCTCTTTAAATTGCTCTGTGCCCGGAGAGTCCTCTGTACTAATGCTGAAGCAGGGAGCTGACGGTTCTCTGCGTCCTGGGGATGCAGATACAGTTGACACCGGGAGTCCGGGACAGTGCCCGAAATCCGGGACTGTCCCTCTGAATCCGAGACAGTTAGGAGGTATGATGCATCTAATATAACCATTGAATATATCGAGCCGTCTAGATACACAGTCAGTGCTCTGTTACGTGACAACGTAGAAGTAACATTGGCATTTGGCAATATGAAAGTCATGACCAATAAATTACCACCAGATACCACAACGTTCAGTGTCTTGGATTTTAAGCAGACATTCAAGTGTGTATGAAGTACCATAGTTTGCAACGCTATGATAACTCATCTTCAGTTTAACCCCTTAATGACCAGGCCTGAAATGGCCTCATTGACCAGCTCCATTTTTTTCCTTTTCAGCAGCCATTTTTATTTTTTTTCACTGACGTGGCAGTATAAGGCTTTGTTTTATGCGGGAGAAATTGTATTTTTTTTACAGCGCAGTTTTGGGGTACATAAAAGTTAAGGTGTAATTTATATAAATCTGATTTATACAAGTGAATATTTTGTTCCGGTTTTACGCTAAACCTGGAAGATGAATTCTTTAGGTTATTATGGTCGTGTGGATACTTTATATGTGTAGGTTTTTGCTTTTTTATCTATGGTATTCACAATAAAATATATGACTAAATATTCACTTTTTTCAATTTTCTTTTTGCGGACTTTTTTTTTTTTTTTTATAATCCCATAAAACGATTACTATTTTACAACTTTTTTTTTTTATACCTATAATGTATAATAATACCCCTGTACTCTAATACATTATCTTCTGTGTCACTATTACTGTACAGTCAGCCCTGTGGTCCTTTCTTGGTCCCAGGGTTGACTGGAGAGGATTCCCTCAGTCTCTGATCACATCCCCAGGAAACCTGGTGATGCGATCGAAAGGGGGAGTCCCCTTTAAAAGCTATGTAAACCTTTGAAAGACAATTTTTACAAAATAAAAAAAAGTCAGTGTAATTAGTGCAAGTTTCTAAATAGTTTTTATTAAAAATTAGTTTTACTTTTTGAGATACAGCTGCTCTGTATTCTCTATACAGAGCAGCTGTATCTTTTGGTAAATCCTGCTTCCTGATTTGCTAAATCTGCAGGACTGACCGGTTGAGTGTCAGCAGGTCCTGCATGTTTCTGACACACAGGATCCACCTGTAATCTATAAGATCTAAGTTCATAACTTAGATGTGATAGATTACAGATGGATCCTGTGTGTCAGAGACACGCAGGACCTGCTGACACTCAACCGGTCAGGTCCGTGGGACTGACTGAATCAGGTCATATCGAAATATACCAAGCAGCTGTATCTCAAAAAGTAAAACTAATTATTAATAAAAAACTATTTAGAAAGTTGTGCTAATCACACTGACTGACTTATTTAAAAAAAAATAAAATAATAAATTGCCCTTCAAAAGGTGTACATAACTTTTCATGCTGCGGTCACGGATCGAGGTAATCAAAATGTTAAACAGCTGGGATCGGAGGTTCCCACGATACCGGCTGTACTCAAGAGGCTTCTCTAAGAACAGGATCGGTTAGCTACAGCTCTTAAGCACGACAGTGAATGACGGACATTTTTGTAACGGCCGTCACACGGCCGTTTTCAGAAAAATAGAGTTCTATAGGTGTTTTGACGGCCCCACGGCTCCCATAGCAGTCAAAGTATCAGTTTTTACCGGCAGGTTTCCGGTTTTCCGACGGAATCAATAGCGGAGTCGACTACGCTATTGATTCCGTCGGAAAACCGGAAACCTGCCGGAATGGTGACGAACGGAAACCATTAGCGAGGTTTCCGTCACCATTGAGATCAATTGTGATTGAAACGAAAGCTGTGGTTTCACTTTCACTTTCCATTGCGGGGTTCACCCGACGGAAACCTCCGACGGAACCTCAGAACGGAAAGCGAACGGTGATGTGAACGAGCCCTTAGAGAATGAGCGCTCACTGGAGCACTCATAAGCCTTTTCCACAGCAACGCCAAAAAGACATCGATCTAGTCTCGGGACCAACATGCCCGCAGTCAAAAGACAGAAGGCAGTCATTAAAGGGGTTGTCTCATCACACAATCAACTAATCTGAGCGATCAGTTGATCATCACGGGACAGCTCCAATCACCTAAGCAAATATCTTATTCTTTAGTAGAAAATTACTTAATTTTTCCAAGTAGCGGCCACCACAGGGGAAATGTAGTATTACATGCAGCCATTCAAATAAATGGACTTTCATGGTCGGCTAGAGCCTGTTCTGTCCCTCCTCTATGATATCCATATGCCCCAGTAGGACAACCCCTTTAAAGGGCCACTTGTTTGATTGAAAACTGCGAGGTCCTGGGAGTATCACTGTTTTTTCTGTATGAATACGCAGGGGGAAAAGTTTTTTTTGTCGTGATCCATTAAATGCTCTGTGCTCAACTAATTGAGTACTAGACATTTTCTACATTGGGCCTCTTGTTCCCAATCAAAATGACTGAGGTCCATACAAATGAAACTGCTCCAATGCGGATGTCCTGTTGTCAGGGGTTGTTATTTCATGTTAGATTAATATCCCAAAGATGCAGACGATAAATTATTGTGATTATATTAGGAGCAAATTAGTGGAATCTCCATTCATGTACTCCCAGACCAAGCTAGTGGTGTGTATATAGAAGATACATCGCTGACATACGTCATTGGGGCAACAGCGGCGATGTGAGGAAGGCCTTAATCAGACGAGCGTGTCCGTTATGCGCCTGCAAAAAAACAGAGCGTATTTCATGCATTTCAGCTCCGTGTGCCATCCGTTTTTCTCGTCCATGTTTCTGCACTTCCGTTTTTTCCACTCAATTTCTTTAGCAAACGATGTGCGAAAAACGGACAGCACACGGATGACGTCCATGTTTTTCATACACCCTTCCCAGTTCCGAATTTTTAACAGCGACCTGGGATCACACAAACTCAGACTGCTGGTCCCGCTCAATTTGAGGTGACAGTAATGTCGATTGACTCTCAGTTCAGAATGAATAACAACCCTGTGCGAGAAATACTGGTACTCCTAGTGGTCGTAAGCCAAGAACTTACATAACAGTCCATTTTTGTATTGTAAACCAGAATATTTAATTACATTGTATGAGAAAAAACAAGAAAAAACAGCGCCACTCAATTCCATGGGTTGTGTCTGGTATTGCAACTCAATTGAATGGGGCTGAGCTGAAATACCAGACACAGCCCATAGACAAGAAAAGGGGTCCTCCGATGATAAGCTGATGACAGGATGTCGCACTGCTGGGACCCTAAGATCAGCTGTAAACGGCAGAGGAACCTGGTAGCAAGTGTTCAATCCCCTGCAGCGCTACCACAGGGCAAATAAGGTATTACACGGCTCCCAATGAAATGGGCTGTCCATATAAAGCTGGGCCCTCCCGTAGATTTTTATAGCGCTGTCGGGGCACCGGATGCCTAGTTGCACAGCCTTCTTTGAGGACGATACGACTCTTCGTCATGTGATCAACCCCGCCGTACTCTATGTAATCGATGTACTACTGCTTGTACATACAGTACAGCGGGGCCGGTCACATGACGAAGAGTCATATCGTCATCAAAGAAGACTGTGCCACTAGACCTCCGGTCCCCCGACAGCGCTATAAAATCTATGAAAATCTCAGAATCAGCGCGACGGGGGGATCGGAATGTATATTACTGAGTGTTTTCACATTACTACACTGCTTATCATTTTTGGTCCCCACATAACCTCTTTAATCACATGAATTAATATGATCTCCACATAAAAAAATAAAAATTATATATATATACACACACACACACATATATATATATATACACACACACACACACACACACACACACACACACCTCTGTAATATGTGAAGCTTCATCGCTCTTTATAATAGTTTGTGGTACGAGAGCAATGATAACGGCAGGGGCTCAGCAGCAGGCAGTGGAAGGCGATGTATAATAGGCACAGTGTTGTCGGTGACATATGCCAGCCCGCTAAGCGAGCACTTGATGATTTACTAATTGACTCTAAGGAGTCTCCATAATCCACATCCCAACAGTCAGCGCTCAGAGGATTCAGCAAGAAACAATAATTGTCGGAATGAGACCATGAGAATGTCTGCAAAACTCTGGTGAAAGAGGCAAACATCCGAAGACGTCACTGCAGCGACACGCAGGCCAGAGCGCACAGCAACGGGCAAATTATAGGAAGGTCCATATAGGAGCGGATTCTTACAGCTTGATCACATGATCTCGCTGCTTCAATATTTAAAGGGGCTGTGAATACAAAAATCCCGTTTATGTCATGTGTATAGAGAA